>NC_077228.1:280855431-281210565 GCF_027887165.1 Monodelphis domestica
GTTTGATCCTTATGACTTGAGAACCTTCTGAGAAGGATAACAAAGGCTTGAAATCCATCAAATGACTTCAAATGCATATCTTTCCCAGAAACACTCACTAGCCATACTTGATCAATCAACCACATGGACACTCCTCACCTCATCTTCCTACATGTCAGGAAGACTCCTTTCCTTTCCTTTTTCCTTTTTCCTTTCCTTTCCTTTCCTTTCCTTTCCTTTCCTTTCCTTTCCTTTCTTTCCTTTCCTTTCCTTTCCTTTCCTTTCCTTTCTTTCCTTTCCTTTCCTTTCCTTTCCTTTCCTTTCCTTTCCTTTCCTTTCCTTTCCTTTCCTTTCCTTTCCTTTCCTTTCCTTTCCTTTCCTTTCCTTTCCTTTCCTTTCCTTCCTTCTTTCCTTCCTTTCTCCTTTCCTTTCCTTTCCTTTCCTTTCCTTTCCTTTCCTTTCCTTTTCCTTTCCTTTCCTTTCCTTTCTTTCCTTTCCTTTTCCTTTCCTTTCCTTTCCTTTTCCTTTCCTTTTCCTTTCCTTTTCCTTTCTTTTCTCTTAAAAATCAATTTCAGTATTAATTAAAAACAGAAGAGTGGTAAGAGCTAGGCAATTAGGATTAAGTGACTTGCTCACAGTCACATGGTTAGGAAGTGTACGGGGCCATATTTGAACCCACACCCTCCCAACTCTGGACCTGGTAAGCTATTTCTTTATAATCAAAGGGAATATACAGTGACTTGAAGAGGGCAGGGAGAGAAGTAAGGATTAGATCAAGTCAAGTTTCTTAAACTTATTTCAGAAAAACTTTTGCTCTAGTCAGGTATACGCATGCTATTGTATATTACTTTATCTGCACTTTGTGTTGCCACAACAAAGCAAAGTCCATCTGTCACAAATCACAAGATTCTAACCCTTATGCCTTGAGCAGCACTTGGCACCAGGCTTCACACATAGTAGGTACTTCATCAGTGATCATTGTTCCTTTAAGTTTCTTCGATCTTTCACAGTGTTCTATCATCTTACTGCATATTAACTTAGTTTTAAGAATAGAAAAGCTACCTCACTGCCATGTGAGGCAGTTCACTATAGAAGATACAGGCAAAATTTTAATAAGTATCCAGCTTAGTCAATGAATCCAGTTCAACTCTGCGTAATGCAGGAATTTGGTTATTAACATTTTTACCTTCTGTCCCTCATTTTCTACTTCCCTGGCCCCTTGCAACAGGCCAGTTTGCTCTTTATCTAGGGGACACCTGGTCCTTTTGTGCTAAGATTTAGATAGAAATTACTCTCTCTGAAGTAATCTGAACCTCAATCCCCAAATCTGAGAGTTGCTCTTATTTGTGCCAGGGCATCGTTTTTGAACCTTGTCCTTCCTTAGGCTAACTGTGCCTGAATGAAATTCCCACTATGGTTCTATCTCACTCTTAACATGACTTTCTTCTGGACAGTGAAAGTCCTTGTACTTCCTTATGCTCTCTTGCCTCCACTCTGGGTCAGCCTATATCTATCTTCCTTATAATTAAGTTTCATTTCTAATTCAGGGAGTTTTCCCTCACTGTCCCTATCTCATTGCCTCCTCTATAAAGAAAGGGTCCAGAACTAGCTAATCTCTTGTCTATTCCAACACTAAACTATGATCCAACAGAGAAAGAGTGAGATTATAATAGCTGTATGATCCTGCCCAAGTCATTAAAGCATTCATCCTCAGTTTGCTCATCTTTAAAATGGGGATAATAATAGCATCTAGGGATAGCTAGATGGTACAGTGGACAGAGTTTAGGACTTGGAGTCAGGAAGATTCATCTTCCTGAATTCAAACATGGCCTCAGTGAGTTACTAGCAATGTGACCCTGGGCAAGTCACTTAACTCTGCCTCAGTTTCCTCATCTATAAAAATGAGATGAAGAAGGAAATGGCAATAATTCCAGACATTTGTAAAAAAAATAATCTCTGTTGGGGTCATGAAGAGTTGCACATAATTTAAATAACTGAATAACAAACAAACAAATAAAAATAAAAACCCTACATAATGGGGGTGTTGTGTGGATCAAACAAGATAATGTGTAAAATGCTTTGCAGACTTAGCTAGGAAACTATGCTGTATGCCAGACCCCTTTTCTTCCTCCTTACCAGAAGACATACCCTTTACTGGACCCAACCTCTTTTGGTTATTTCTAATACATTCCTTCACTTTCCAAGCAATACAGGCTCATTACAAAAACAAGCATCTCTAAAGCCCATCTTTACATTCTCATCATTGGGTAACCTACTTTTTAAAATGTATGACCAAACAAGCATGCAGAGGCATGACTAGAATACGCAAAAAATTTTAACTAGAATGCATACATAAATTGAGGAGGCAGGGATGTCTTTCATCACAGAGACCTATGTTAGTCTGATCCATCCACAATCAGACCCTGCAGTAGGAACTGAGACTTCTGGGGTCTACAGGGAGTCCCAGGAGCCAAAAGACACCAATCTATGGTGCTTTGAAAAGGCACTTTGGGAGATATTGCTCCATTTGAGCAGACAGAGTCCCAGAGATAGATGACAGGCTATCACCATCTCTCTTGCACAATTACTGGGTAAGGAAGCCCAGAGGACTTCGGGATGCTTAGTGGAGCTAGAGGATGGTCTTAAAGGCAGAACTGAAAGAAATGGGATGAAATAAAGGGAAGGAAAATCAGGACTGAAGAGTAGAAACAGACCACTCACCCAGAGAAAGAAGGTCGTTATTGCTGGACAGAGCCAGGGAGAGAAAGCCCAAGAGCAAATACTGCCATGATCATGGTGTGACTCTTCCACCTCTCCTTCCTGTGTAGTATTGTACCTGCAGAGAATGGGAATATTCAGCTTGGAAAAGAGTAGGCTAGGGGGGATCACTTTTAAGGTCCCAGAATTTACACAGTGTACAGAATAATGAGCAGCTAGGTGGTATAGCGGATAGAGAGTTAGCCTTCGGGTCAGGGAGACTCATCTTCCTGACTTCAAATCTGGCTTCAGGCATCTATTAGCTATGAGACCCTGAGCAAATCACTTCACCCTGCTTGCCTCAGTTTCCTCATCTGAAAAATGAGCTGAAGAAGGAAATGGCAAACTGTTCCAGTATCTTTGCCAAGAAAACCCCAAATGAGATCCTACAGAGTCAGAGACAACTGAAAGTACTAATGAGCAGCATAGAATGATAGGATATGCTATAACACAAAGGTTTCATGTTGTTGAGTCATTTTTCAATTGTCCACAACTCCTTGTGACTGCATTTGGGGTTTTCTTGGCAAAGATAATTGAGTATTTGTCATTTCTTCTTTCAGCTCATTTTATAGATGAGGAAAGTGATTATGAGAGATTTGGGAGTATATATAATAATAGTAATGATATTGCTAACACCAACAATAATGATAATTATAGATTTTACCAATTGATACTTATTGATATATTTGAAGTTCACAAAGTGCTTTAAAAGATCTTCACAACAAACCCATGAGGTAGGTACTATTATTGCTCTCATTTTGCAGCTGAGAATACAGAACCAAATTAAAGATAAGTGGCTTTCTCAGGATTCTATCGTCAAATTGTATGTGATACAGGACTCAAGCTCAGGTCATCCTAACTCCAAATCATGCACTATAGTCATTCTGTCACCTAGTTGTTTGATAAGCATCCAGGCAGGCCAATGGCAAATGGTATTAGCCACAAACAGAGTTTATTGAGAGAGGTTGTCTAGGTTTTATCTTGAGGGATTCTATTCATAGGAGGTAATTGATTCTCTTTGGTTTAGGGTGATGGAAAATCTTGTTTTCTCACTTTTTACAAAATTAAAACTAGATATAAACAATTGGAAAAACATTAATTGTTCCTGGGTAGGACAAATGAGCTAATATAATAACAATGACAATCCTACCCAAATTAATCTATTTATTCAGTGCCATACCTATCAAACTACCAAAAAACTTTTTTAAAGAATTAGAAAAAATATAACAAAGGGAGGCAGTTGGGTAGCTCAGTGGATTAAGAGCCAGGCCTAGAGATGGGAGGTCCTAGGTTCAAATCTGGCCTCAGATACTTCCCAGCTATGTGACCCTGGGCAAGTCACTTGACCCCTATTGCCTATCCCTTACCACTCTTCTGCCTTGGAGCCAATACACAGTATAGATTCCAAGTTGGAAGGTAAGGGTTTAAAAAAATATAATAAAGTTCATTTGGAAGAACAAAAGATTAAGAATATCAAGGGAAATAATGAAAAAAAATGTGAAGAATGGGGGCCCAACAGTACCTGATCTTAAACTATACTATAAAGCAGTAGTCATCAAAACAATATGGTACTGGTTAAGAGAGAGAAGGGTAGATCAATGGAAAATCTTGTTTTCTCTCAAACCAAAGGGATGGATAAGATGATCTTTCTAGGCTTTGTGACCTTGTGACCTTGGTGCTAAATGACGAACATGTTTTGCAGAATTGTTCTCCTTCTCTCCAAACCCAGAATCTTTTCATCTTCTGGTTTCCTTGACACTTCCTATTCATTAACCTGCTCTCTATTTTCATCAGAATGGGGTACGGACACTGAGTGTATGGTGAATAGGAAGTCAGAGATGTGAAAAATCTTCTTCAAACACTTTATCTCACAAAACTCATACCAGAGTGGATGACTAAAATCCCAAAGGAGATGGAGGACTTCTTCTTTCATTCCCTTGCCTGGTCCCTATTTGGTCAAAGAGTTGTCTGTAGAAGTGACCAAAAACTAGACAGCAGGGGGATAGAGGAGGTTAACAAGGTTTGAAAGAATCTACAAAAATGGAGGAATTAGTGTTTCAAAAAAATAAGAATTGCCTCAGTGCAGCCAACCTCTGTTCTAAGGGAGCTACTTACTAGTCTGATGAAGGAGAGAGTCCTTGAGGGATCTCCTAGTCTCATAGTAAAGGCACTGTAGCTTCCCAATAATTATTAAGGTTCCCAGTGGAATGGGTCAGGCATCACTGTGGTTGGAGGCACAAGGTTGGAATTTAGAGGATTATAGAAGAACCTAAACAGTTTGGATCAGGTGATCAGGATGGAATAATACCCTCTGAATTTCCCTTTCCTATTTTATTTTTTAAAAAAGGAATCTCTTCCAGGAAAAAAAAAAAACTAGAGACAACACAATTCTTTTCCTCAAACAACCAAACTTGGTCAAAGATATTGACTTTCATCTACCAAAAGCTTTGAACCTTCCCTTCAGAATGCCCTCTCCAATTATCTCTGCATAAAACTTCCCCATTCCTTCTCCTCTTCACCCATGCAAGAAATGTGGGAATCACTCACAGACCCAGAGGAAGGCAGTGTAGTGTAGTAAAAAGTGTTCTTAAAAATAACAAGAAAAACAAAGGTAGGAGACAAGGATTTTGAGTCCTTACTTTGTCACTAAATTGTACTAGAACTGCACTGTTTGGGTCCCAGATTCCTCATCTGTATGACAGGTGTATGATCCAGGTAAGGGGTTCTTCAACTTTTATTGAATTATGGACCACTTTGGCCATGGACTCTTTTGCAGAATGTGTCAAGACTTGCCTGACAGATTATTCAAAGGTTCCCAGGAAGGCATAAGGAAGATGGCACAAAATACAAATGGGATCAGGAGGCCTGAGAAAAGCTGGTAGCTAATCAAGGCAAACTGTATTTGTTGTAGCTTCTATTGTATAGAGAGAGAGCAAAACAGGCTGGGTCTTTGGATAAGCTTTCCACATACACAATGAAAGTAAATGATTGGTAAAGTCTACACAATGGATTCTATAGGATCATAAATCAACATGTAACAGGCTAGCTTAGATTCCCAAGGAAAAGCACACATCAGTGATTTTGCGGATACATATAGAACAAACGGGAAGGGGAAAAGGAGGGGTTTAAGGCCTCAAGGGGAGGAATGAGCTATGTGACTAACATTGGCTGGTCTATGGCCTCAGCCTTGCTGAGGGTCTCAGGCTTTTTGCCTCCCTTGTCCCCAGAGCTCTGCTCGAAAGAGTTTCAAAAGAATATTTTTAAGTGCATAAAACAAAATACATTGAAATATAAATATATTCCCAAACATTCAAATATTTATTAAAATATTTTTTTAAAAAGATCACAGGACCCAGTGAAGAGCGCCTGGTCCAGATGGACTTTAAGCCTCTTCTACATTTGATAGTCTACATTCTTTTTGGGTTCCCATTACTTTCCTACAGTGAAACATGAGAAACACTGGCACAGGACCTTCCTACGTGGCCTTCCTGCGTCAATGAAGATTCTGTGCTCTAGGAGCAAGGCAGAACTGCAATAGCTCAAAAGACATGTGAGATGTGCGAATCTAAAGATATCTCCATCTCAAATGTTCTTATGGGCTATTTGTGTCCAACCTGTGGTAGAACCTTCAGAGCTCATGATCAGCCATAGATAAACACTCTGTTCATTGATCCCAACATAGTGATGTCATTTTTGCCTTCTTCAAGTATGAGTGACAACCAACTTTATTATATATAATGTATCATGTTCAGGTAAATGATTTATAGTACTACTCAGTTGAGTCAACGGATCCAACTTGACTCTGATGGATAATATTTTAAAGTCCTTTCCAATTCTGACATTCTATGTCCTGGGCTTTAATATTCTATGTTCTAAGATCCCTTCTAGCTTTGGCATTCTAATATTCTGTGATCCAACATTCTCTGTTCTGTGTTCATTAATAATACACTAAAGTCTCCTCAAATTTGGACATTCTATTCCATGTTCTAGGTCAGAAGTCCTTCAGCATTCTCTGTTCTGTTCCACATTCTGTATTATTATGTGTTCAGTATATTAATTCTGTTCTGTAGTCTCTTCCCGCACTAACATTCTTTGTTCAGAGTTCTAATAAGCTAAAACCTTCTCGAATTTCGACATTCCATTCTCTGTGTTCTAACATTTTATTCCCTTGCCTGTAAAGCGTTTTATGAACCTCAAAGTACTTAGCGCAATGCCTGCCACAGAGTAGGCGCTTAAGAAATTATTGATTCCTTCACACTGTGTCCTCTGTTAGAATGTGAGCTCCTTGAGAGCAGGGACTGTTTTGACATTAGAATTTCAAATGCTTAGTTAGCAACATGCCTGAAACACAGTAGGCACTTAATGAAATATCAGCTATTTCAGTTGCCTTCCGGCTCTGACATTCTATATTATTTGTTCTCATATTCTATATCCTAAGATGCTTCTTAGTTCTGACGGTACATTCTATTATGATTCTGAGCCATTTATGACAGCAACGGATTCCTCCCAGCCATAGGCAGGAGGAGCAACTGTCAAATGCTTTGAAATGTTTCCAATTAACAAGCAATTAGAAAGCATGTCTTCTACCTGTTCCCAAGGGAATCCTGGGTGAGGGCAGACCCTTCTCTGGAAACTCCCAAGACAGCAGAAGGCACTTCCTCATTGTGCTTTCCTTTCTTCTCCGCTTTCCCTCCACACTCCCCGCCACCCCCAACTCCCTTCTTGCTACAAAATCTCTCATTCCCCAGCATGGGAGGCCACTTCTCGGCCATCCCTGCATCTGCTGCTCTTCTCACTGGAGCTGCATCAACATATGTGCCTATTTGGCTGGGGGCCAGAATCGTGATGAAAAAAGGAGCATGGGGAGGGGGGGATCAAGAGAGGGGACAGATTGGGGAAGGCTGGGCTCCCCCATTCCATGTTAGAGCAGGAATATCCTTTAGAGACCATCTAAACCAACCTGATTATTTTATAGATGAGAAAATGGAGGAAGCTCCTGCTCCTACGATGTCTAGACCATTACATTCAGATTGAAGATGAGCATTGATAAATATCAGGATACAGAGAAGGATGACTAGAACTATGATGAGTCTGGAAAGGAGATGCAAAAACCTATGAGGGTAGGATAAAAATCCCTGCCTTCACGTTGTCCTATGGAAGATGGAATAGAGTTATTCCCTGAAGCTCCAGAGAGAAGATGAGGATCGGCAATTAGAAGTTATTGGTGCAAGAACACTGTACACAGTACTGCCAATATTGTAGGATGATAACTGCAAGAGACTTAGCTGTTCTCAGCAATACAATGATCGCAGACAATTCTAAAGGACTTATGAGAAAGAATGTTATCCACCTCCAGAGAAAGAACTGATAATGTCAGAATGAAGATTGAAGCATACTATTTTTGTCTTGATTTATTCATATTTTTATTTGGGGGTTTTAGTTTTAGATGAGCATTCTTACACAACTTGACCAATATGGAAATATATCTTGCCAGATTCATACATTGCTTAACATCTCAGGGAGGAGGGAAGGAGGGAGACAAATTGAATCTTACAATTTTGGAAAATGTATGTTGAAAATTGGGATCACATATAAATTGGGAAATTAAAATATAAAAAATCAAAAACAAATAAAAAGAGGAGTTATTGGTGTGGGGTGAGGTGTGGAAAGTGTGTCAATGTTAGAATTTTCTAACAAGTAGTGTAGTTGAACAATGGCGTAGGCTTCCTGAAAAAGAAGTGAGATGCTAAGTCATCTGAGGTTTTCAAGCAGAAGTTACAAATTCATCTGTCATGGATGGATATTGTAAAGAGGATTCCTGCACTTAGTAGGTGGTTCTGCAGAGATGTCTTCAAGGAACATAGGAATCAGGGGCAGCCAGGTTTCTCAGTGGATAGAGCCAGGTTTGGAGGAGAGAGATTCTGAGTTCAAATCTGGCCTCAGACACTTCCTAGCTGTGTGACCCCAGGCAAGTCACTTA
Source organism: Monodelphis domestica (assembly GCF_027887165.1). Classification (NCBI taxonomy): domain Eukaryota; kingdom Metazoa; phylum Chordata; class Mammalia; order Didelphimorphia; family Didelphidae; genus Monodelphis; species Monodelphis domestica. The sequence continues at coordinate 280,864,148 of NC_077228.1, forward strand.
ACCCCCATTGCTTAGCTCTTACTGCTTTTCTGCCTTGGAATTTAGTAAGGGTTAAAAAAAGAACATAGGAAATATTTCATTAATATTTCATAAAGAAATATATAAAATCAAAAGCCACTCCCCAATAGACAGGAAGTCAAAAGAGATGGGCAAACATTTTTCAAATGAAGAATGACAAATTACTAACAACCACATAAGAGAATGCTCCAAATTTCCTGCTCCCTAAGCCCTAGGTCATCCAGAACCCATCTGGGAGGACTGTCACAAGAAAAGATTTGCTCCCACTATGAGGTACAATCTTCTTCCTCCCTTTCCCTCTTCTTCACTTTCTCCCTCTCTGACTCTGGCCTGCCCAGAGCCCATCTGGGACACTTGACTACTCATATGGCTCATATGTGCAGCCTAAGGTTCTCTAGGCTTTTACCATCTGTCCTGACTCCAAACCCCTCAGAGCTCTAGCTATGCCATCTGACATCTTAATACAAATGAAGAACTCCCTGTCTCTTGCTATCCATAGTAAGTATTGAATGAATACTTTTTCATTCATTCATTCATTCATTTCACTTATCATAAGAGAAATAGAAAGCAAGACAACTCTGAAGTGAAATCTCAAAAGGAACAAATTGGCAAAGTTAAAATAAAAGCATGGAAATGACTAATGTTAGAGAGCTGTGGAAAGATGAGTATACCAATGCATTGTTGATAGAGCTGCAAATTCATACAACCATTCTGGAAAGCAATTTGGAATTTGTGCAACTAAAGTGACCAAAAGGTGATGTAGTGCATAGAGGACTGATCCTAGAGTAAGGAAGATCTGAATTCAAATCTAGACTCTGACCAAAAATACTAGCAGTATGACCCTGGGCAAATCACTTCACCCTGTTGCCTCAGTTTCCTCATCTGTAAATTGAACTGGAAAAGCAAATGGGAAAATACTCCAGTATCTATGCCAAGAAAACCCCAAATGAGATCACAAAAAAATCAGAGATGGTTGAAAACAACTGAACAACAAAAATGTCCATACCTTTAACTCAAAATTTCTATTGCTAATCCACCTCAAGGAAATCAATAACATAACAAAAGGAAAGGCCCTCACATACTCAGAGCAGAACTTTTGGGGGTAGCAAAGAACTTGAAACAGAATAGATGCCTCCCTGTTGAGGAATGATAGCTAAATAGAACATGGCACATGAATGTAATGGAGTATTAATGAGCTATAAGAAATAAGCATGATGGATACAGAGATGTATGGAAAAGAATATGTGAACTGATGCAAAGTGAAGCAAGAAAAACAGGAAAATGATGAACAGAATGTAAATGGAAAACAACAACAACAAAATAATTGCAATAGAATGATTCAAAATTATCATAAGCAAATTTGAATCCAAAAAATATAAGATGATACCTCCCTGTACACTTTTGAAGTTGGGGGACCATGGGTAGGGGATGTTGTTGTTGAGTTGTTTTCAGTCATCTCTGACACTTTATGAGCCCATTTGGATTTTTTTTTTTGGGGCAGAGATACTGTAGTGTTTTGCTATTTCTTTCTCTAGCCCATTTTATAGATGTCAAGAAACTGAGGCTACCAGGGGGGAAGTGACTAGTTTAAAATCACACAGCTAATAAGTGTCTGAAGCTAGATTTGAACTCAGGAAGATGAAATCTTTTTGACTCCAGGCCTAGCACTCTATCTATTGTGCCACCTATTCCCCTGAGTTGGGGATACTGTATATGATGTTGGACATTTTTACCATTATAAATTTTTTGTGGAACATTTTTATTTTCTTTGTTTCTCCATATTTAAAGGAATGGGTCTCTTGTAAGGGATGGGATAAAGAATAAAATGGGAAATGAAGATGATATGAAAATAAAGTGAAAATGATTTAATTTTTTAAAAAAAGAAATGCTTGTTGATTATTTTGTTCAAGATCACACAGCTAGAAAGTGTCAGAGCTGGTCTTGAGCCAAGTCCTAACTGACCAGTGTTCTAGAAATGTATCATAAATGTAGGATCCTGGTATTACAGATATTGAATTGGATGGGACCTCAGAGTAAGTATAGTCCAATCCCATTATTTTAAACATGAAAAAATTGTGGCTCTCCCTCCTCCTCCTTCCCCATCCTCTCTCCTTTCTTTTTCTTATGTTTCTTTTCTATTTCATGAGGATTAGGTCTTTATTTTTCCAGGCTGGAAGTCCAGAGGCCATTTTTGGGCCTGAACCTACTACTGATCAGCACAGGACATGTAATCTGATTTATTTCACATTGAGGTTAGTCCACCCTGTCTAGGAAGCCTGGACTCTCCTCCCTCCATCCTGAAGGCTCATCATATTGATTCTGGACATAGTGATGGTAGACACCTGATTGGCCTAGACTACCATAGTTTAGAATTCCTGAGCTGAAGCATTAGCTTGAGATTCCCTAGTTGAAGAGATTACAGGAGATTATGTCCCATCTGTTCCTGTGTATTTTCATAGATATCACTGAGGCACCATCCGCTTGATTCCTATGGGAGAGAGAGAAAGAGAAAGAAGGAAAGAAAGAGTGAGAGAATAACAAAGAGAAAGAAAGAGGGGATGAGAGAGAAAGAGAGCGAGGGAGGGAGAGAGGGAGAGAGAGGGGGTGGTGGGAAAGTCTGAATTCCTGAATCCTGGATTGAATTTTTCCATGACACAAATCACCATCCTCTGAGTAAAGGACTCCAAAGAACCTTAAGAGCATTAATGTATAGGGGGTTTCTCATAATACAATATAAGCCTATATGTGCATTTGCACATAATGCAGTCAGGTGACATAGTAGATAGAGTACCAGACCTGGAGTTGGGAAGACATGAGTTCAAATCCAACTTCAGAGACTTACTAACTACATGACCCTGGTCAAGACACTTAATCCTATTTACCTCAGTTTCCTCATCTGCAAAACAAACAGGAGAAGGAAATGCCAAATTGCTTTGCTAACTTTGCCCAGGCTGGGTCACAAAGAATTGGACACCACTGAAAATGACTAAGCAAGAACAACAAATGCAGAATCATTCTTATCCAAAGGCACATGAGAACAAATACATCATATCTACAGACACATATGAACCTTGGTTTGACACTTATTTCCCAAGTAAATATTCTTCATGTTTCATGAGATCCAAGGGCATAGAACTCAATGGGACTTTTTAGGGTATCAAGTTTAAATATCCCCAATTTTACAGATCTATAAACTGAGGCCCATTGAGGTTAAGTGACTTGTTTAGCATTACTCAGATACTAAGTGTAGGCTGGAATTCAAACTAACATTTTCTGACTCCAAAGTCAACAATCATTCTACTGTGTTAGGTTGGTTTCTTCCAGGTCTAAAATTCTATGATCCTCTCTCATTGACAACAATAGACCTACTTATAAGTACACACACACACACACAGTCATAAAAACTAAACACTGGCTTATATCCCCTGGGGCTCAAGAAAATCAGGCTGCAAGCCTAATAAAAATTAAGTGTGAGAAATGGAATACTTACAGTTTATCTTCCTTCCCTTCCCACTTGTTTCTGTTCCTTGCCTGTTTCTCCCATTCCTCCCACCTATCATTTTGGTAAAAGGGAACAAATGGGTTGCCTGATCCTGAAGGTAGATGGCACTCGATTTAGCACACATTGGTAGCAAGGTAATTAACAAAAGACAATAACATTTAAGTGTTGAGATAATCAATGGAGCCCCACCCTAATAGGATTTAAAGGCAGGTCCTCTGACTCCAGATACAACTCTCTTTCCACTGAACCACATTGCTTCCCTCTTCTCTTTTCTCAGATGTTTTTTCTCTTTTCTCTTTTCAGATTTCTAGTTATCTCTATCTGTACTAAATCATTTAAGTTTTGGCTTCCTCAATTTCCTCAAGTGCAAAATGAAAAAAAAAATTAATAACTTTGACCTCCCAGGGTGGTTGTGAGAAAGTACTTAGCATAGTGCTTAATAAATGCATATTTCCTCCCTCCTTTCCTTCCTTTCTCCTTCCCTCCCCTCTCTCCCTCCCTCCCTTCCTTCTTCCTTCCTCCCTCCCTCCCTTGCTTCATTTCCTCCCTTCTCTTCTCTTTTTTTTTCACCTCTTCCTTTCCCTGGTTACCTCCCCTTTTTTTTCCTCTCTCTTCTCTTCTCTGCCTCAGGTTTCCATAGAACTCTGTCACCCTCTAGCCCACACATCAAAATAACTGGCTGATTAAATCAATTCAGTGACAATGATAAGCTCATTGAGAATATCAGCAATCTCCTGCATCCCATAGGCAGACCAGCCCAGAAAGTTCAGAATGATTGAACTTTCCTCTTTTCATCCAGATTGTACAAAGAGGAGAATAAACAGGAAGAATGGGTGAGGTAGTGTTATAGGATCATAAATTTAGAGGCAGAAATGATGTTAGAAGTTCTGAAGTCCCCCATTTTGCAGATGAGGAAACTGAGACCCAGAGGGAAAACATGACTTGCCCAAGTTTCTACAGATAATAAGTGGTAGTCAAGATTTGATTTTAAAGGTATCCTCTGACTTCAAATCTATCACATGATGGAAATGAAGGAGTTGGGAAATGAGAGCAGTGATGTCAAGCGAAGAAGGGGTTAGGGTTATGGTGATGAGGATAAAGAGGAGTTGTGGGGACATTATGCCAAGGAAAGAAATTGGAATGAGGGCCAGCAATGAGGAAAGGAGGAATGGAGAACGAAAAAAACAATAATAACAAGAGTGGTTGGTGGAGTAGGACACAGTGATACAAAGAGGAGGAGTTGGGTACTTGGTACAGAATTACAAAAAGGAATTGGGGGGGGGAGCTAGATAGCTCAGTAGATTGAGAACCAAGCCAGGAAATGGGAGGTCCTGGGTTCAAATTTGTCTTCAAATGCTTCCTAGCTGTGAGACCTTGGGCAAGTCACTTAATCCCAGTTACCTAGCCCTTATCACTCTTCTGCCTTGGACCTGATAGTATCAATTCTAAGTCTGAAGGTAAGGGTTTTTAAAAATAAGGAAATGGAAGATTGGGGAGGCAATAATGTTGAGAATGAGGAAAGATTTGGGAACTGGATATGGGGCAAAAGAGGCACTAGGAAAAACTGTATGTTAGTTAAAAATCATGTCAAGGGATGGATGGGAAAGATGTATAAAGACATCTGAAAAAAAATTTTTTTTACACTGATTCATACAGCACAACCCTGCTAAGAACCTGAAATATCCTTCCAGTCTCTGCCTGGCAGGGGAAGGCTGGGATGAGATGATACATGCATGCGGGGCCCCTCCTCCGGGTACTGGTGTTATTACAAATCACTTTAAAAGCTGCATCCCGTGGTTCTGGGGAACTCATCGGGAGCTCTGAATGTGGCATTGCTTGTCACAACAAAATCATTCTCTCCCCCTCAGTCTCTCCCCCTGTCTGTGGTGGCTTCACCCATCACCCAGGTATCCTGGCACTCTGACAGGCAGGAACAATTCCATTTCCTCAAACGGGCTTTTCATTTGCTCAGAACTTTTTTTCAAGCATCTTTCCCTTTGGTCTGCAATCTCTCTCTCTTCAACCTGGCATTTCTCTCTCACGGTCACTTTGCTGGCTATATCTGCAAATGGCTTTTTAAGCACCTGTGTCCATAGCTGTTCTGGGAGCTAGATTCCTTTCCTTTTTTCTGTCAATCTTTAGAATGGTAGTATTTAGAGCTGGAAGAGACCGTAGAGACTATCCAGGCTAACCTCTTTATTTTACTGAGGATGGAACTGAGGTCAAAAGCAGGGCTAGATTAGCTTTTTTTTAATGTCTCTTTATTGAGCTCTCAATTCTATAATTCTATGAAACTGTAACATTTTCAACTATAGGAGGAAGAATTCAGAGATTTGCTAGATTTCCTATTTACTTTGTTTTTAAAAAACCTTTACCCTAAGTCTCAGTATCATTTCTAAGACAGGAGAGTAGCAAGGGTTAAGTGACTTGCACAGGGACACACAACTGGGAAGTGTTTGTGGCCAGATCTATGAGGTCAAAAGAAGGGAAGTGACTTGCCCAAGCGTCACAAAATAGCAAACATCTCCATGTGTATATTATACACACATACACACCCAAATAGAAACACAAACAAATACACCTATCGGGATAGGATAAGAAAAGGAATGACAGAAACATGTATTAAGCAACCACTATGTGCCAGACACTATTCCAAGGACCCAACTAGGAACAACTGGTGAGAGTCCAAAAGAGATAAATAAGCCTTGATTTCAGGAAATGCTTCCTTAATCCCACTTAACCTCTACTCCTCTCTACCCACCTTATCCTCTTCAAGACCTGGTTTAAAACTTTCCTCCTCAAGGAAGTCTCTCTTGATTGCCTCCCTACATGCCCTCCACTCCTACCCACAAGTCCCAGCCCATTCATTCATCTCAGGTCTTTCAAAATTCACAGAAGCACTCTATCCTGTATTCATTTGCACTTGGGGTGATTTCTTTGTAGGCATTCTTCAGATCTGTAGCTGAACTCATCTCTCCTCCAAAATCTATTCTCTGTGACCTCTCTTTCATTTGATGGCACCACCATTCTCTCAATTACTCAAGCTCAAAACCTCTGAGCCATCTTTGACCTCTCTCTATTCTTCATACTCCACATCCTATCCATCTTCAAGTCCTGTCATTCTCTCTCTGCTGTGTCTCTCACAGCCGTTCCCTCCTTTCCATTCACATCGTAACCATTCTAGTCCCAGTCCTTTACTCCCTCTCCTGTAGACTATCATTTTACAAATTAAATATTTTGGCAGTAAATTCTGATGATGCCTTTCAATTTTATCATTCATTGTTTCTGAATGGTGTCATGGTTAGAATACTGGTCTCAAAGACTAGGAGATCTGGGTTCAAGTACTATCCCTGACAAATACAGACCATATGCCCTTGGGCAGATCATTTAGCAACTCTGTTCTCTGGGCAACTCTCTGAGACTCAAAGGCATCAGCTTGCTTTGACAAAGGGAGTTTCTGTATCTGAAAGTTTCTTATACCAGGATTCAGCAGTTATGGGCCAAATCCTGAGCTATGAATTTTTTTTTTCACATCTTAAAACACAATAAAAACTCTGTTCAAAAACATAAAAAAAAAAAACCATTCTTAATCAGGCATTTAAAAAAGTGGTAGACCAAAGTTTAGATACTCTAATGAAATTACAGGCCCAGTCCCAATCCCAATGTCTAAAAATCTACAGACCTAGAAGTGGGCCCTCCCTTTTTTAAATTTATTTTTAAAACAAACCATTACTTTCTGTCTTACTATCAATTCTAAGAAAGAAGAGTAGCAAAGACTAGAAAATTCGAGTTAGGTGACTTGACTTACCCAGGGTCACACAGCTAGCAAGGGTCAGAGGACATATTTGAACCCAGGACCTCCTGTCTCCTGGCCTGGCTCTCAATCCACTGAGGCACCCAATTGTCCTAGGGCCTTCAACAGCAAAGGAAAACAGTTAAACAAAAGCAAAAGATAGAGTGACCTTTTCTGATACTACAAATAGCATTTTATCCCATTAACTCTTACCTCTTTGTTATGAAAAGGAAAATAAGATTCATTATCTGATTTCTAGGACCAAGATTAGTCATTAGTAACTGAGAATTCAGCTTTTTTTAATTAGTGTTTTTGACTTATTATTGTACTCCTGTATATTGTTCTGCTGGTTTAGTGTATTTAACTCTGTATCAATTATGATTTCCTTCCCAATCCCCCCTAAATTCTCTGTAATCATAATTTCACACTGAACAATAACAATAATATAATTGCATTATATCTCACCTAGACTGTTACAGTAGCTTTCTAATTAATCTCTTTAAGCTTTGTTCTTTCTGTCTTTTATAGATCAATTCCTTATGCAGAGGTTTGATCATGTCTCTCCCTTGCTCAAAATTCCTCAGTGGCTCCCCATTCACCCTGGTGGAGGAGGGAGTTCAAATTCTTTCACCTGTGCAGTTCCTTTATAATCTGGTGCCAACTTTTCTCACACCACTCCCCAATACCCTATATTCCATACAAAGTAGATAGTAATATATCTTGTAATCTCCCTCTTCACTCCTTCCCCACTAACATTTATTGAGATACTACCCATTTCTAAAGGTGGCAGTGAAGTATTCAGGAGAGGGAGATAGAGAATCTGGGGTATCTGCTAGGGAGGTTGGTGTGTTGCCATCAGGACCCAGGATCTTGATTCAGTCAGGAATAGGGGTACAGAGTATAATGTTGCAGTGTGAAAAGATGAGACCACTCCAGGTATGATGGCAATTAGACCCTCAAGGGCTGATAATACCACAGCTTTAGAGCAGGAAGGGATATTGAACAATATCTAGTCTATCTCTCTCAGTTTATAAATGAGAAAACTGAGGCAGCTAAGACATACAGTTGACTGTTGCTGCAATCAGAAAAGCCCAAGTTCAAATCTGACCTCAGACCCTCCCTCACTAGCTGTATGACTCTGGAAAAGTCACTTTCTCTGTCTTGATCTGACTCAATTTCCTCAATAATAAATGAAGATTATAAAGAACTCAATCTCCCAGAGTTGTGAGGATCGAATATTTGTAAAGTGCTTGGTACAGAGTAGGTGCTTAATAAATGATTGTTTCTTTCTTTCCTTCCTTCCTTCCTTCCTTCCTTCCTTCCTTCCTTCCTTCCTTCCTTCCTTCCTTCCTTCCTTCCTTCCTTCCTTCCTTCCTTCCTTCCTTCCTTCCTTCCTTCCTTCTCTGGATAGCGTAGGACCTTGATCAGGAGAAGGGAATTGTTGCATCAAGGACAATCAAGACTCAAGATAGGATCAAAACATATGTGACAAGGAAGCATATCTAGCTCCCCCCCCCCCATCCTCATTGGATGACTGTCCCTTGTGACAAGTAACCAGTCAACCTGTGCTAATTACAGTTCTACAAATGATCTGTCAATTCCCATAAAACTTCACCTGATTCCCTGTCGTGCTCTGCACTCCCCCCAACCCCCCCTCCCCAACCCCTATTGAAAGGGATGGATCTCTCTTGCCTAGGAATTACTCACAGGCACTTTGTACCTTGTGAACTCTTCATGAAGCATGCTGCTGTAATTATGTGTATACATATGTCACTCCCACTCCTCCCTGAGAGTAAAGACCATGTCTATCTCTTTTCTGTATCTCCCATAGTGCATTGCACAGTGCTAGCTTCATAATAGTTCCTTCATGTTTGTTGAATGAACGAAGATGCTGTCTAAGAAAGAGATAGAAGAAATCATTTGAGACTGCATTCATCTCTTTAGATTGTGGGTATTATACTAATAGGCAAGGTCAAGATCATACAGAAATGAGTAATTCCTTTTCTCAGTTCTTATCCCCTTTGATCTTTCTGCTGAATTAGACCTCTTCCTTTTTCAATTTTAAAGTTTTTGTTGTTATCTTTTGTTTTAACATAACCTTCATTTCCATATCCATATCCAAATCCCTCCCCCTTCACTGCACAGCAAACTGTCCTTTGAAACAAAGCACAAGAGGAAAAAAATTTCAAATAAAAATGCAGTTCTGCAAAACCTAGCAACACATCATCCATGTCTGATGGCATATGCAATGTTCTGCACCCATAGTTCCTGTTGCATAGATGCAACGGGCATCCATCTTTCTTAATGCTTACTCCTCATTTAGTTTTTGTGACTCTCTAGGATCTTTTTCTTCATCTCTGACTGCTCCTTAGTCACTTTTATTGGCTTCTTTCCCTCCCATCCGTTGTATCCCCCAAGACTCTGTCTTTAGCCTTCTTTTCTTTTCTCTCTTCTTTCATAACCTCCTATACTCCCATGGCCTCATTCATCGTCTTTATATAGATGATGCCCTAGCAAATGCCTTGTTCTTCCCTGAGTTCCAGTCCCTCATCTCCAATTGCCTATTGACTCCACATGGGCATCTCAAACATTATGTGCAAAACAGAAATAATTTTCCAGTGGCCCAAATTCTCCCCTTCTCCCAAATTCCAAGTTTATGATTAGGAAATCACCATCCTTTCAGTGACACAGACTTAAATCTCACAGTAATATTTGTTTGTTTGTTTGTTTTTCCACTTTCATCTTTTGTATTCAATCAATCACCAAATTCTGTCCATTTCATTTCTGGAATATTTCTCATATCTATTCCCTCCTCTCCATAGCCAACCCCTCTACTCTTTTAATAGCCTCCTTATTAGTCACTCTGCTTCCAGACTCTGCCCTCCATAATAAATCCCCCACAAAGCTGCCAACATGATCTTCCTGGGGACAAGTCTGACCACATCATTCATTTGCTCACTATCTTCAGCGAGTGCCCAGGTTTATGGACCACTCACACAAGGCAAGGACTCACCAGGAAGCCATAAGAAGCAATACAAGGATACTCTACATGTCTCTCTGAAGAACTTTGGTATCAATTGTGAGACATGGGAGACACTGGCACGGGACCATCCTACACGGTCTGCATGCTCTATGAGCAAAGCAGAATTGTAGTAGTTCAAAGGAAATGTGAGATGTATAAATCTAGAGACATCTCAATCCCAAAGGTTCATATGGGCTATTTTTGTCCATCCTGTGGTAGAGCCTTCTGTGGTTATTCTGGTCTGATGATGCACAGCTGGATGAAATGGACATTGCCCTTGATATTGTGATATCATTTTGGTCCTCTTCAGGTATGAAGGGCAATGACTAACCAACCAGGTCTCCCAGATAAAATGTAAGCAATCTATTTAGCCTGGCATTCAAGGCTTTCCACACTGATTCCAACTTACATTTTCAAAATTATTTCCCAACTTTCTTCCTTAAATACTACTTCCCAGGCAAGTCAAATGACTAGACATTCGAGTTTATCCTTCAGTGTGGCCCTCCAAATCCTTCAAGGCTAAGTTCAAGTGCCCATTTCTTCCATGAAACTTTCCCTGGGATACTTCAATTAGGTGACTTAGTGAATCAAGAGTCAGGCCTAGAGATGGGAGGTTCTGGGTTCAAATATGACCTCAGACACTTCCTAGCTATTGTGGACCTGAGCAAGTAAGTCACTTTACCCCTCATTATTTAGCCCTTATTACTATTTTGCCTTAGAACCTATATATAGTATTGATTCTTAGATAGTAGGTAAGGATTATTAAAAATAAATAAAATAAACTACTTTCCCTAATGTCTTCTACTTTCCAAGGTCACAATGATGTCTCCTTCTGATTTCATTAGTATACCAATTGGAATATGCAGCAAGGAAAACTCCTGGTAGCAATGCAGATGAGCACCTGATCTTTCACTTATAGCCTTAGAGAATTGACTAGAGGAACCAAGAGTTTTACTAACTTGACCAGGATCAATCATTGAGGATATATCAGATGTGGAACTTGAACCCAAGCCTATGAGTCTCTATACACTACATTCTTCTATGTCTTACACAGTATCTTCCACTTAATAAATGTTTGTTGAATTGAATTATTATTGAACTTCATAAATGGACACCCAATAAAGTACTTTCAAGCACCCAAGAATATATTAGAAATGAGAGTAGATAATAGAATCAGGGACAAAATTCTCTCCGAGGGATGGAATCGCAGCTATAACTAGCAATTTGTATGCTTTCAACAAGTATCACAGACTACTCCCTGGGGCAAGGAACATGAAAGGCACCCTCAAACCAACTTCTGAAGACAAATTCAATTGAGATAGGAGGCTGACACCAGGAAGATATCTTTGCAAGGCCTGTCCAAGGAAGAGTTCACCTGGGGAGTAGTTGCCTGGGATCTTCCAATTTTAACTAATTATTGCTAATTAGGTGCAAAGTTCAGTTGCTGCTAAAAAAAAATGAAAGTGCTTTCAATGTCCTCTAAATCTTAGCAAGATGCTGCAAAACCCCATTTCTCCCACCCTAGTTAAAGCTCTGGTTGTAATGGTAGGATGAAGTTAACGAGATAAGTTAACAAGATAAAATTTAAAAGGGATAAATATAAAGTATGACACTTTAGATAAAAACAATTAAATAATTAAATGGCAGTGGGAAGAATCTAGCCATAAATAAGGCATGCATGAAAAATGAAAAATGAGTATGGCACCATGATTAGATCTGAAGTCATGAGATCATAGCATTTTCTGTGGAAGGATGCATCAGAAGCTGTCCATTCCAACTCCTTCCCTTGACAGATGAGGATGAGAGGATCAGAGAGATTAACCACAACCCTGGACTCTATTCTGGGTCCCCCAAGTGTATTAGGCAAGCTTTTTCTTCACCTCCAACCAAGCTCTACATTACTTCCTGGCCATCTCCTCCATCATGACACCTATTCTCCAGCCATCATATTAATCTTCTCATGAAGGAGATCTTATAGTCTCCCTCTATATATCCCCCAGCTCTGATAGATAAGTTTTCAAGCATGCTCTTCTCCCTACCTCACCTTGTGTCTCTCATTTATGTATTGTCTTTCCTCATTAGAACTTAAGCTCCTTGAAACTATTATTTATGTAGCCCATCTAATGCATTAATGTAAGATATTTAATAAAAAGGCACAAAGCAGAGCAATAAAATGTTGAATGTCAGAAACAGAAAGCCAGTCTCTGTGGATTTTAGAGTATTTGGAGGTGAGTAAAGGGTAAAAAGGCAGCTAGGTGGTACAATGGATAAAGCATTGGGATTGGAATCTGTAAGACCTGAATTCAAATTTGGCTCCAGAAACTTGTAGCTGTGTGCTACTAGGCAAGTCGCTTAACCCTATTTGTCTCAGTTTCCTTATCTGTAAAATAAGCTGGAAAAGGAAATGGCAAACCACTCCAATATCTCTGCCGGGAAAATCCCAAATGGAGTCACAAAGAGTCAGACATGACCAAATAACAAAAAAAGGAAATAGACTGGAAAGGTAGGAGAGGACCACATTGTGAAGTACTTAAAAAGAAAAATGGGTGGTTTTATAACTTATCATGGAGGTAATAAGAATCTACTCTAGTTTATTGAATAGAAGGTGATATGGTCAGACATGTAATTTATGAGCTTGGGTGACTGGGGTGGAGGGGATGGTAGTGTTCTCAACAATGGTCTACCATCAATTCTAAGACAAAAAGGTAGGGTTCTTAAATAGTAACAGAGAAGTTTGGAAGAAAACAAGGCTTTGGTAAATTGATCATGAGTTTAGCTTTGAACATTTTGAGTTTTTAGATGTGTCTGGAACATTCATGTTTAGGACAGTGCATGACACATACTAAACAATTAATAAATGTTTTATTTATGTTATATGTTATTTACTAAATGATTTACCCAATGTAATCAAGGCCATAAGTAGCAAAGTCATGATTTGAATTGAAATGCCCTAACTCCAAGTCCAGGTTGCATTTTCTTTCATTCTTTTTATTAACTCCTTATCTTCTGTCTTAGATTCAATACTAATCAGTTTCAAGGCAGAAGAGCAGTAAAGGCTTGGCAATTGGGCTTAAGTAACCTTCTCAAGGGTCACAAAGCTAGGATATGTATGAGGCCATATTTGATTTTAGGACCTCCTGTCTCCACTGAACCATCTAGGTGCCCCTATACTTTCTATTGTATCTCTCTGCTTTCCATATTGTCAAAAGATGTAGGTTTGAATCCTTATTTTACCCTTTTGCCTATGACTTTGGATAATTCTTTGGATCTTTCCAGGCCTCAGTCTCTCTATCTGTAAATTTAAGGAGCTAGATAGAACAATCTCCAAGGTCCTAACTTCTTCAGTGAACCTTTTCACTGAACTGTATAAAAATTCAGTATAAGTTGTAACTGTGACATGGCAGCCAAAAAAGATCAAATCCATCCTAAGTTCATTAATAGAAACATAATGTCCAAAGCAAGGGAAATAATAATTCCTCTGTGATTTTCACTGGCCAGACCACATCTGGAATATTGTTCTCAGTTTTCATTTTAGAAAGGATATTGAGAAGCTAGATTCCATAGAGAGGAGAGTAACCAGATGATGACAAAACCAGAGGTTTTCCTATATGAAGAAAGTAGGGATGTTTATTATAAGCCTGGAAAAGGGAAGATTTAAAGGAGATGGGATGCAATGAGAGGTGTCTTGTTATATTTGAAAGGTTATCATAATGTAGAAGATGGTTTAGACTCAATTTACTTGGCTCTAGAGGACAGAATTAGGACTAATGGATGAAGGGTCAGAGAGTAGACAGCTGTGACTTAACTTAAGGAAAAACTTGGTAAGAACAGGAGCTCTCCAAAAATGTAATGGTCTTGCCTCCAAAAGAGTGAGATCTCCATCCCTAGAAGTCCTCAAGTTATGTCTAGAAAATCACCTTTCAGGGATTTTGTGGAGAAGATTCTTGTTCAGTTACAGGTTAGAGTAGATCAAAAGACCATGGATTTAAGAGGTCATCTAGTCCAGCATCATCACTTTATAAATAAGGAAACTGAGACCCAGGGAGATTGTTAAATGATTGCTCAAAGTCACACATGGGTAGTAAGTGACAAAATCAGGATTTGACTCCAGAACTCCTAAGTCTAATTCCAGAATTCTTTTCAAGATCCAACATTGGGCCTCTGAGATCTTTTCCAACTCTAGCAGTTTATGAGTCTTTGAATCTCTGAAAGAGATGTCTTTCTTGGGAAAAAATACACAGTAATAGGTCAGTTGGCCAACAGAACCAAGTCTCCACTGTTTGATAACTTTAGCAAAGCAGCACTTGATTGATAACCCTGTTCCACTCAACAGAAACCCTTCCCAAGAACATATGCAAGGAGCCTAAACAAGAGTGTGTATCTGTAGAGGATACAAAACAATGAGAAGGTAAAAGGAGAAGACCAAAGTTTGCTGAGAATTATCTTAAATTTGGAAGGAAGGTAGGAGAACAAGAGGAATAATCCTAACTCCCTCCCCTTGATCCTCCATTCAGCACTAATGGTCACTAAGGCCCTACAGAACATTATCCTTTCTGAAGCCCCTTTCAGATACATAAATAATTACACTAGTACCAGTAATTGCTAACACTTTTTAAGGTTTGTAAAATGTTTTATAAATACATTCATTTTATATTCACAATAACTATAGAAGATATCTCCATTTTGCAAAGGAACAAACTGAGGCAGTAGAGGTTAGTCACACAGCTAGTGAATGGCTAAGGCTGAATTTGAACTCAGATACTCAAGTATTCTTGATTTTAGCACTTTCTGATGTGATACCTAGCTGTCTCATTTGAGCCGGAAGGCTCAACAATCATGTATCTTAGGCAGGGCAGGGAATAGTAACTTCATTTTACGGATGGGGAGAAAGGAGTTCAAAGAGAATTAATGATTTATCCAAGTTCACACAGCAAATCAGTGGGAGAATTGGGACAGGAACTCAGTTTTTTAAATCCTAATTTGTTGTTCTTTGGGCTATATCACATGCACCTCAACTAAGAAGGTAATTCTACAATAAAAATAAATCCACCTAACTATACTACTACTGAACCCATTTCTTGCTACTTCATTCATAAGAATAGTATGAAACACACTTTTTCCAGGGCTTTCCCCAAATCAGTTAGGCTACATCTACAGCATTCTCTTATAGATGTTTTTGTCAATGCTTTTGTCAGACAAAGGAAGTGAGAGGTTGTTGGTTTATATTTTTTTTTTTGGCATGACATTTTCTAAATGAAGTCATACTGGCTTGTTGTGATCACAGCCTCATTTTCTAGCTGTACAGTGTCCATCATATATATGTTCTAGATTTTTTTCTGGAAATTGTTGTTCTTCAGTTGTTTTAGTCCTACTGACTCTTCTTGACTCCATTTGGGGTTCTCTACTGGAGTGATTTGCCAGTCTTTTCCTTATTTAGCTCATTTTACAGATGAGGAAACTAAGGCAAATAGGGTGAAGTGAATTGCCCAGGGTCACATAGCTAGTAAGTGTCTGGGACCAGATTTGAATTCAGAAAGATGAGTCTTCCTGAGTCCAGGTCAAATGCTCTATCCACTGTTGCCACTTAGATTTCCATTTACTAGGAACAGGTCTGGCCTATAATTTCCACATACCACTCTCTTCCCTTTTTGAAAATGGGAGAAATATTTCTGTTCTCATGTCCTGCTTCCAGCCCTTCTCTCATCCTCCATGATCTTTCAAAGATCAATGACGTTTTTCAGTCATTGTGTCTGCAATTTCTTTCAGTCCCCTGGGACACAGTTCATCTTGACTTCATGACTTACACACATAAACATATAGGTCCCTTCTTAAGTTCCAACTCTCTGTAAACCAGTGTTTGTTCTGATTTTGCTCCTCTAATAGCTTTTTATTGTACATTTTTCAATTTGATATAGAATGGTCTCTCCCTACTAGACTGTAAGCTCCATGAAGTCAGGGAGTTTGTCACCTAAATTTGGTATTCTCTCAGTCCCTAATGAAGAAATTTGTGTAAAGGTATGAATCAATGAAAATTTCATTTATTTACTGCACACTGTTGGTCCTTAAAAATGTTTGTTAAGTGAATGAAAAAAATATGCTACTAATTATGTACAGCAAGTATAGTCTTTTGTTAAATTTGTAGGAATTATTTATTATAGAAATTTTATACTTAAGGACCACATTCCCTTTATTCCCTATGGATGGGTTTATGTGTATGAATAATGTTGAGAGATACTCCACCCTATCCCTTACCTTATCTAGCAGGCAAGAACTGTCCCCTCCATATCTTTGGGTTGGTCTAAAGAGAAATTTATAGGGGCAAATCTGAAGAAGGGGAGAGTCTGTTGGCATTATAAAGATTATATATATCCTCAGATTTTTGTAACATATTCTATCTTTTGTAGTCTGAATTTTGGTTGCTCAAGAAAGCAGTATTGTGAAATGAATAATAGCATGCTAGTTTGGGGTTAAAATCCAACTGATGCTTAGTAGCTGTGTGACCACAGGACAGTCAATTCAACTCTCCTTAGCCTCAGGTTCCCTAAGGACAAAAAAGGAGGATAATACCTATCATGTTTACTTTGAAAGATTATGGTGAGGCTAAAATATGTCAAGTTTACAAAGCACTATGAACATTTTAAGTATCAACAATTTTTATTTTCTCTCATTCATAATAGTTTCCTATATCATTATTTCACCTGAACATGTTTTAAATTAATTTTAATTAATTAATAATTTTATCCATATATAATAAGATATTAAATAAGGTATTTATCTATATCTACATAATTATATATTTAAGTAATGCATGATTAATTGTTAATTAGCTTAATTTATTAAAGTTTAATTAGTTGAGGAGTATACCTATGCATTTACTTGATGGGGACATGGGCAGGGAAACATTACTTAGACTTCTGGGATGCATATTTTTGGGCTACAAAGTAATTAGTCTGGTACAACATTGGTGGAACTGTAAATCGTTGCTGGAAGGCAATTGGCGATTCTTTTAAGAAAGTAACTAAAATTCCTATGTCCTCTGAACCAGAAATCTCACTACTAGCTGCATGCACCCACAGAGGACAAAGGCAAAAGCAAAGCTCTTCTATCCACCAAAATTTTGATAGAGACATTTTTCTGGTAGCAAAGAACCAAAAACATGGTAGAAGCCTATCATTCCCCTAGAAGGGGAATGCCTAAATGATTGTTACATATGGTACATGACTGTATTAGAATGTTATTGTGGTATATGAAAAACAAACCTGACATTAGAGAAGTATAAGAATATTTATATCAATTGATAAGAAAGAACCAATACAGAACCAAGAAATGATAAGCACCATAATCATAACTATGTAAACAGAAAGAGCAAAATAGGAAAACTGAATGTTGTTTAATTATGATGATGGAGCTTGATGAGATGAGAAAATGAACTACCCCTTTCTATTGAAGAGCTAGAAGACAAAGGATGTGTTGCATGTCAACTATTTTCAGATGCATATTTAATTTTCTTGAATTCTTTTTCTTTTTAGTTACAAGGGATGGCTAGAGGGGCAGATATCATAAAAAATGAAGATGATATAAAATCAAAATTTATCAATAAAAATTAATTTTTTCAAAAGCAAATTATAAAACTCAAAATAAGGGATAGATCTATAATCATAGACTAGAGCCTTAGAATATCACAGCTGAGAAAAAATTCTAAGATCACTAATTCCCAAAACTTTCATTTTCTATATGAGACTCCTGTTCAGATGAAAGAAGTGATTTGTTCCAGAGCAGGCTGTTATATTATGAGGGAGCTAGGGCCTGACCTTCACTTTTTTGAGTCTTAGAAACTCTTTCCATATCTTAAATTAAACAAATACAAGTTAATGCAACACACATTTATTAAACACTTACTAGGTCAGATTCTGGGGTCACAAATGGATATCATAAAGACTTTGCTCTTCAGGAGTTTGTCTGTTCTATGAGCAAAGCAGAATTGCTGTGGCTCAAAAGAAACATGAGATCTGAAAATTTAGAGACATTTCCATTCCGTGTTCACCCGTAGTAAAAACCACCTGAGTAAAAACTTTGGTCTGATTAGCCAGTCCAAAACACTAAACATCGACCCCATAATGATGTCATTTTGGTCCTCTTCAAGTATGAAGGACAAGTCTTTTTTCTTTTTGGCCTTAACCTAAGGTTTCATCTGTTTTTGTAATTCCTGGTATGGGAATTCAGTCCACCAATGCAGATAATCTATTTGGCAATAATTTATAGGCATAAAGATTTGGCTAGGGCACTGAAATACTAAATGCCTTTCATATCAACTATGTACAAATATGGCAAATCTGAAACCTAGGTCTTCCTGATTTCTGGATTGGTCTTTTATCTATTAGGCCAGGTTACCTCTTTAAAAATTTTGGAGAAGCCATGGACACACTAATAACTAGCTTTCAAGGAAAGTGAAATAAGTAAAAAGTGATGTCCCAACAAAGTACTTTAAGAAATGTAATGAAGATAAATCATTTCCACCCAGGGGAAAGGAAAGGCTTCAGGGAAAAGGAAGTACTTGAGTTGGGGATGGAAAGAAGGGAAAATGTTATAAACCTCTGGGTATAAAAGCTCTGGGAAGAGACTTTAAGGGAGTTCTCTTGCAAGCCAACAAATCTGGAGATCATTAAGTAGAAAGCATTGTGGTAGCCTGAACCTCACAGCAAATGGAAAACTTTGTTGGAGAAAGGGAATGTCTAACCCTGCAGATGCTATCAGACTTTTTTAATGTATTGGTTAGCTTTGGTTACATTTTTTTTCTTCCTTCTTTTTTATTCTTTGTTATAAAGGATGGAGGACAGAGTGGAATAATATAGTGTGAAAGATCAGGAATGTAAAATCAAAAGACATATATATATATATATATATATATATATATATGGTTTTTTTAATAGAAAGGTTAGAGATATTTTTAATTCCATGTGAACTGGAACAACCTCCAGGAACTGATGCAGAGTGAAAGGAGCAGAACTAGGAGAACATTATACACGGAGACTGATACACGGTGGGTGGCACAATCGAAAGTAAGAGACTTCTCTACTAGCAGCAATACAATGATCCAGGACAATTCGGAGGGACGTATGAGAAAGAACACTATCCACATTCAGAGAAAGAACTGTGGGAGTAGAAACCCAGAAGAAAAACAACTGCTTGATCACATGGGTCCATGGGGATGTGATTGGGGATGTAGACTCTAAATGATCACCCTAGTGCAAATATCAATAATATGGAAATAGATCTTGACCAAAGACACATGTAAAACCCAGTGGAATTGTGCATCAAATATGGGAGGGAGTTCAGGGGAGGGGAGGGAAAGAACATGATCTTTGTAATCCTTGAAAAATGCTCTAAATTGATCAACTAAATAAATTTTTTAAAAAATGAAAAAAGAATACTAAAAATCAAAAATAAAATAAAGACTAAGCATATGTATTTTGTGGGGAATTCCAGGTTCAGTACAAACATACAAATCTCTTTGAATTCCCATCTATAAAATGAGTCTAAAAAGATAAAGATTGATTTGATCCTATAACTTTTTCTTGTTAATTAAAATCACATTAAACTTTCAATTACTTGAGCACTGAGTACCCAAGTTAAGGGTTATCCAGATCCTTAGCTTTTCTGCTCCTAATTTTATTTACTTTCTCAATTTCTCCATTCAGGAAGATCTCTTAAGATCCTAGATTTAGAACTAGAATGAACCTTAGAAGTCATCTAGTCCAAAACCCCTCATTTCACAGATGAGGAAATTGAGACTGAGAGAGATTACAATTTGCCCAGTCACATAAGTAAAAATAAGTGACAGATCCTGGAGTGGAACCCAGGTCCTCATCAGCATTCATTTATTTGTCTCTTGTGCTAGGCTGCTGACCGGGCAATTTATCACGAAGCATGTTCTTGTTGAGTTATTGGGGAAGAGAGACAGGAGAGATCCCTTTGAAAGAAATCAAAGGGCATGAAGAGAACTATTCTCGGCTTAGGAAATATTATTACATTGTGCAGGGAAGAGAATCCTGGAATCTCAGTTCCTAGAGCTGGACTTGACCTGGTCTTGACCTCTCATCCAGCTCTGCCAGGATTATTTGAGAGTTTTCTTAATTTTGCAGGTTCCCATCGTCCCGGACTGCTGCTGCCAATGCGGTAGGAGTGTCTTCTCTTCACTCCCCGTCCCTGAGACTCCTTCTAGGAAGCCTTCTTTCCACAAGAACAGTCAACTTGTCTACGTAGTGGACCCACACGCTTCCTAAGACCCTCTAAAGTATTCTCTCTAAGCCCCTTATTTCTTTCAGAGGCATTTCCCTCCTCCTAACCTCCCCACTAACTCAACAAGAAGATGGTCCATGGTGAGTTGCCCCCCGTCCCTCTTTGGGGACAAGCAGTGTTCTTCTCCAACCTCCGGAAGGAGAAATGTTTAATTTATCAGACAATACCACAAGATGTTGTTTACACGCACTCAGGATGTAACACAGACGCAGCAAACCGTGAACATCTTAAACCTGTTTGCGGCTCCTTCTCGGTGTGATAATTAAAGAGACAGCTTGTGTCGCACGTGTGAGTCGGCAGCCATGAGGAGGTGGGAGGGAAAAAGGAGGGCGTGGAGGGTGCAGGAACCCAGTGGCAGGAGGGAGGGGAAGTCTGAGCACTAGGCTGGCTCAGATCTCCCTCACCCTTTCTTGCACTCCTCCGCCCTGTTCCTTCTTTGCACTGCCCAGCCAGGATCGCTGCTGACAGGTCTGAGAGGAGGAGGTAAAGGGGTCCAGGGACAAGGCAGAGAAAATGAGAAGGTGGTGTGGGCAAAGCTATGAAATGAGAAAATTGTGTCATGGGCCCTCCCACCCGTCCATGACCCCTTTCCTTACAAGTCACTGCCTCTTCTCCCTTCCATCACCCAACTGCTAATTCTGTGTTGTTTAACATCATTTGGAAGCTTGTCACTTAATCAAAACATTGTGGGACTATGGGTTTAGAATTGGAAGGGACCTCTGAGATCATCTAGTCCCAACTCTCTCACTTTGCAGTAGAGGAAATCCCAGAGGGATTAAATAAATTGTCTAAGGTCAGGTAAGTATTAAGAATTCAGGAGTCACGAAATCAAGATGAATTCTTGGCTGTGGTATGATGACTGGAGAAAACATTTAACCTTTCCCGTGCCTCAGTTTTCTCATCTGTAAAATGGGTTAATAATGTTTGAATTGCCTACCTTGTGGAGATACTGTGAGAAAAGGTTTTTATTTTTTTTTGTTTGTTTTTTTGCAGACCTAGCTGTAGGAAAGCAATTTGTAGTACAATATAACAGCCATTTTTTCCACTATAGGTGTCCGCCATTAATAGCTGGAAGAGGGAGACGTTGGTTCCAACTAGGAATGTTTGCCTTTTAAAATAGGAAATTCTTGATGTAAAGTGAAAGGAGCAGAACCAGGAGAACATCATACACAGAGACTGATACACTGGCACAATCAAACGTAATGGACTTCTCTACTAGCAGCAATGCAATGATCCAGGACAATTTGGAGGGACCATATCCAGAGAAAGAACTGTAGAAGCAGAAACCTAGAAGAAAAACAACTGCTTGATCACATGGTTCATTGGGGATATGATTGGGGATGTAGACTCTGAACGATCACCCTAGTTTAGATATCAATAATATGGAAATAGGTCTCGATCAATGACCCAAGTAAAACCCAGTGGTACTGCAGGTTGGCTATGGGGGTGAGGGGGTGGGGAGGAGGAGAGGGAAAGAACATGACTCTTGTAACCATGGAAAAATATTCTAAATTAATTAAATAAAAATTTAAAAAATAATGAAATGTCACCCTGGGCAAGTTACTTAACCCCCATTACTAGCCTGACTACTCTGCTGCCTTGGAATCAATACATAGTATTGATCTAAGATAGAAGGAGAGAATTTAAAAAAAAGATAAAGAAGTTTGCTTTCTTGGAACTTCCTACCTCACTCTAAAGGACTTTGTAAAATATCTTATATGGTTTTTACACATGTACAATTTTTATCTGATTGGTTACTGTCTCAGAGAGAGGGAAATGGCCCAAGGCTGAAAAGGAGGGAGATAATTAGGAAGTCAAAACTTAAAAATGAATGCCAAAAAGATATTTTTACATGTAATTTAGGGAAAAATATTATTGAAAAATAAAGAACTTTGTAAGCTTAAAAAAAAAACCAGGAAATTCTAAACTGAACAGAAAAACTTCAAGGAATTAAAGGGAGGAATCCTTAAAGGTGAAATTTTAAGCAGTTCATGATAATTTGGGACAATGGTCTCTTGTTCTCACATCATTCACAGTGATCACCTGCTTAAAAGGGGTGGGCATGGGGGCAAGGCAGGGAGCAGGACACATCATGAAGTCATCTTTTAATATTAATTTTTAAAAATATTATTTGTATTGATTAGAGACAGCAGATGATCAGTTTTTATACTGTGCTGGTGCCCTTGAAATACAAAGAGGACTGGAGGAGAAACTCCATCATACTGAGTAATAGATATAAAGGGAGAATTTATGGGAAAATAAGAACAAGAATCATATTGAAAAAGAGGCTCGGGAGGATTGTGAACTGCACCCAACTAGCCTGAGTGCACAGTGCCCACACTGATGAAATCACCAACCATTCAAAGTCTTAAAGTATTAAGCATTTTTCTATTGATAATTAATAATATAGTCACTGTTTTGTATTACATGACTTACATGACTGAACACATAGTGGGTGCTCAAAACCCCTAGCAAAACTGAATTAATTCAGTAGATTCTAGCATTTCTACCTTCCTGGAAACTCAACAATTTCCAGACAGGTGGAAAGGCACTAAAAAGCATGAACCCTATAGTTTTCTGGCTTCCTGATCCTAAATAGGCCACTGGAGAGGCCTTGACTCCCAGTGCTTAATGAGCCATCATCATCCTCCTGGTGGCTTCCTCTTCAGGGTTTCAGGTATTTTTCTCCTCTGCCCCAACTACAAAGATGATCTTAGAATCTCCTTCTAATATATTTAGCACCTGTGTCTCAGCATCCTGGTTTAACAACAATTTATGTTTCTAGCCTGCATCCTAAGTGCTTTTTCTCATACAAGGTGAGGCAAGGGAGCCCAAGGAGTAACAAGACAGCTTTGACCATGTCTATGGGATAAGATACATATTCTTCAATCTGGTATGTAAATCCTTTTACAATCTGAGTGGAACTAACTAGGGTAAAGCACTATCTAGTTAGGCAGTCTTAAAGTCCTTTCAACCCAAGATTGAGTAGTAGTTTGAAGTAGAATATGAGTTTTCCTGATCGAAAAAATGTTGATTTTTCAGATTAAATTTAAAATTGTGTCATGCATTTTTAAAGAGAAGGCAATTTTTAAAACAAATTTAAATTAAACCCTTACCTTCCATCCCAGAATCAATATTAGGTATTTGTTCCAATGGGGGTTAAGTGACTTGACCAGGGTCACACAAATAGGAAGTATATGAAGTCATATTTGAACCCAGGACCTCCCATTGCTGGGTCTAGATCTCACTCCATTGAGCCACCCAGCTGCCCCTCAAAGAGGTTATTAAACAATTACTAGCATACCCAAGTGAGAGTGAAAGTATTAAACAGCTAGGTAGTATAGTAGATATAGTGGTGGAGATGGATATGGAGTCAGGAAAATATGAGTTCAAACTAATTTCAGACTTAAAAGTTATGTGATCTCAGGGCAATTTACCTTGTAAAGCTAACTGCCTCAGTTTCCTTTTTTGGTGAAATAAGGATCTTAGCACCTAATTCCCAGGGTTTGGGGAGGATAAAATGAGATAATTTTTAAGTACTATGCAAATATATTATTATATTTTATGTGACTTTTTAAAAAAGTCAAATGCTAAACTTTTATGTAAACAAAAATATAACAAACAAAAAACCAAAAATAAAACAAACAAAAATGACACTCCTCCCCATCAAGATCCTAAAATCTCCTTTATGTGCACATTAGAGATTGATAAGACTATCTTACTAATTCCACAGTTATTACAAAAAAATTTTCGTTCAAAATTTGAGATTATTAGACCAGGGTTTCAGCTTATATATACCTTTCATCTGTGAAGAAAATATATATTAAACAAAATACAAACTAGATAAAAGTACAGACTGGCTCAATTAAGGGGAAATATAAGCCTACTCAGGAGGAAAAAAACTACTTCTAAATGCATTTGTTGTTTTCAGTCCTGTCCAATTCTTCATGACACCATTTGGGATTTTCTTGGCAGAGGGATACTGGAGGGGTTTGCCACTTCCCTCTCCAGCTCATTCTACAGATGAGGAATGTGAGACAGAGTTAAGTGACTTGACCAGGGTCACTTAGCTAATAAAGGTCTGAAGCAAGAGTTTAACTCAGGGCCAACTTCTATCCATGGCACCACTGAGATATCCTGATAATTACATGACATAATTGTATAGTCCAATTATTTTGCCCATTTCATGAGACTTTAGCATTAAGATTAGAGATTACCAAGATTTCTGGCCTATTGGTTCCTCCATATAGTTTTCTGAGTCCTATCTAGTCTCAGTTCAGCATTTTCCATTGATAATGTTTCATATTACCTCCACTTTGAGCAACCCTCTCAGTTTTTGCTGTCCAAGGTACCTATTTCTACAGTCACAGAATCACAGATCTCCACAGAAGAGGTCTCGGAGAATAGTTCTATTCTACTCAAACAAGAATATATCTTAAGGTATGTCACCTGCATGGAAAGTCTTATTAAAATGCTGGGGAAGGAGTCTCTGCCCTATTAGGTATCAAAGTGGGGACTGAGGAAGATTTATTTCTATTTTTTAATAGATGGTCAATCAGGGACGACTTCACAAAGGAAATGGCATTTTACATAGATTTTAAAATATGAATGAGAATTTGGCAGATAAAGATGAGGGAGAAAAGGCATTCCTATCATAGAGAACAGCTAGAGCAGAAAACTAGTGACAAAGACCAGTTCAAATTTGCTGGGGTATAGATTATGTGAAAGCAAAAGATTTAAAATTAAGCCCAAAAGGTAAGGTTGGTGCCATATAATGGAAGGCCTTCAATGTCAAACAATTTTAAACTGTATTTTCTAGATAAAAGGGAGCCTATGAAAAGTTATAGTGTTGTCCAATTTATTTGTCGGCAAAAGAAATTATCTGAGGAGGGTGAGATTAAGGGAAAAGGCACTGAGCAGCTGTGTCTGACATAAAAAAGAGTCATTTGCTTCTTGGAGGTCATAATACTAGGGAAACGGATAGGGAATGAGAGTTTCATGATTAATCATGCCTAGAGAACCATAACTACCACATCCTTTCAGCCTCACTTCCCCCCAAATAGTATAATACCATAATTCTACCATTATTACAGTGCTAGTTTGAAGACCACTAACCCTAAGGTGTTTGTGTGTTCATGTGTGTGTCTGTGTGTGAGAGAGAGAAAGAGAGAGAGAGAGACAGAGACAGAGAGAGAGACAGAGACAGAGAGAGAGACAGAGACAGAGAGAGAGACAGAGAGTGGGGGAGAGAGGGAGGGAGGGAGAGAGAGAGAGAGTATGGTACAATGAAATGAGCATTGGACTTAAGTCAGGACCTAGCTGTACCACTAATGTGCTGGTGACTTTGACCTTGATTAAATAGCTTCCCTTCTTTAAGCCTTGGTTATCTCCCCCGCTAAAACAAAGGATTAAATGAGATGATCTTTAAAGTTCCTTCTATGAAGCAGTATCTAGTCAAGACATTATCTATCTGAGGAGATGGGGGAAAATAACACGAAATTCCCTAAACAGGGAACTCTCACGGTTGTCACAAGAGGGAAAAAGAAGATGGGGGATTGAAATAATTAAACCAATGTTTAATGGCACAATACTGTCTTGGGATAAAAATAAAGCTAATTTGGCTTTCCAAATTTTGGTCTTGGTATTTGGCATTTGTTTAAATACAAATAGTAAAGTTATAAATGTTTGCTTTCTAGAATATAGGGGAAGGGAAGGAAATGAGTGTTAATCAAGTACTTACCATGTGCTAGGCACTGTGTCTAAACATTTTTATAAATATCAACCCATTTAATCCTCACAACAACCCTCTAAGGTAGATGCTATTATTATCCTCATTTAATAATTGAGGAAACTCAGGTAGACAGGTTAAGTGACTTGCCCAGGGTCACACAGCTGGATTCCAGGCCCAGTTTTCTATTTACTGTGTTACTACCTAGCTCTGTAATATTGTGTATAATGGTTATTTGTGTGGGTTAAAGTTCAGTTGTATTGGGGGAAGTTGGGTGGCTCAGTGGATTGAGAGCCAGCCTTAGAGATGGGAGGTCCTGGCTTCAAATCTGACCTCAGACAGACACTTCTTAGCTGTATGACCATGGGCAAGTCACTTAACCCCCATTGCCTAGCCCTTACTGCTCTTCTGCCTTGGAGCCAATACACAGTATTGGGTTTTTTTTTTTAAAAGTTCAGTTGTGTAGGAACTGTGATTTTGTATCTCCTCTCATTCCTAGCAAGGGTCCTCCATATGAAAGATTGTTTATATCTTTGTTGGATAAATGAAGAAATGGGAACTCCATGATATAGTGGATAGAGCACTGAGCCTGAAGTTAGGAAGACCTGAGTTCAAATCCACCCTCAGACATTTATTGTGTGATCCTGGGCAAGTCACTTAACCTTGTTGACCTCAGTTTTCTCATCTGTAAAATGAACTGAAGAAGGAAATGGCAAATGATGCCAGTATCTTTATCAAGAAAACTCCAGAGTCAGACACTAAACAACAACAACAACAAAAGAAATGGTATCTCCTACCTCTCCTTTTGACATTCTTCATCCCCTCCCCTCCCGCTTCTATGCCAGCCCTCCATAAAACCTTTTGGTTCTCCCCTAAAACTACAACTCGAATGAATCAATGCAAAGTGAAGCAATCAGAACTATGTGTATGTTTTGGAGGCAGGGACAGGCAATTATCACAATGTAAATGGAGAAATAAAAGTACAATAAACTCTAAATATTGCCCCCCAAAATGGAGAAACCAAGCATGACCTCAAGGAGAGACAAGAGAAGATATCCATCTGTTCCCCTACTCCGACTTATCACCCACAACTCATACATCTTTCCTGAAGTGGGGGGCCATGGGAATGGAACACTGCATAAAATGTTGGGAAGGGGAGAAGGGAACAATACAGTGGGAAGTGTAAGGGGAATAAAAAATTAATAAAAAGGAAAAAGAAAAAACTCCAAGTGCCCCATGTCTTTTCTTTCCCCTTTCTATAAAACAAACAAACAAATAAATGAATGAATAAGTAAATGAATAAATGAATAAATAAATAAATGAATGAATGAATGAATAAATAAACCAACCAACAAACAAATAAATAAATAAACAAACAAACAAACAAACAAACAAACAAATAAATAAATAAATGCAACTTCTCTTGGGAAAGGATATGGCACCAACTACTGATAACTCAATTTGAATGTTAGTCACTGTGAAATTTTTCCTTGGGGAAAGGTTTCACCTTCCATATGAAATCTTTCCTGATCTCCACTAATAGCTAATGCCCCCTCTCTACCTTCTCCCAGATCCTACCCTATGTATCTATTGTGTATGTATCTATATATGTATGTGTTGTCTTCCTAGGCAGAACAGAAGTTCCTTGAGGTCAGGGACTGCTGTCTTCTCATAACCTAGTACAGCATCTGAACCATAGTAGAAACTTAATAAACCCTTGCTCAAATATAAAACGCTTTCTATGGAATGACACCTTTTCCCTAAATTTAGAGAATTTTGGGCCTCAGCCAGCAGGAGGTAGAGATGCTTCTGGGAGAGGTGTCTGGGCTCCATGAATGAATAGATTAATGAATGAAACATTTATTAGGTGTTTACTATGAGTACTGTGCTAAGTACCGGGGATACAAATTAGAAAGTAAGACACAAGCTGTTCTCTAGGAGCTCACATTCTAATGGGGAGACAACACCGGGAAGGTTTCAGCTACAAGTCAGAGGGAAAGGTCCCATGGTCCTTTGGGTATAGCAGCAAAGCAGATGTTAATGACTCTTCTTTGATGCCCTTATTTAATGTCATTATTCCCAGGACTCAAGGGTTCAGGGTTTGAGGAGAGAAATCTGTCAAGGTAGTGGTGGTGGTACTCCCTGCATAGCACCTGGGGCCTCCTGTCTTTCCCCCAGAGTGCCCTGCTGTTTCAGATAGTTGGCTTCCTTGTCTTGTGTGTGGCAGTTAGTTGGCAGTCGGTAGGGATGGCTATCCTCCTCTCCACAGGAGTTGCTTCCCTAGGTGATGTTTTGTTTGCTAGGCTGAAAGCAGGAATGGCGGTCAAGGGCAGGGAGGAGAGGAAAGAACACTGTCCCTCCCGTGGCTCTCTGCCTATGTACCTGTTGGTGGCAGTTGGTCAGCAGTTAGAGTGAAATAATAATCATAATCTTTTAGGAAATTACCTGTACTCCCTCCCACCCCTTATGTCCCACAACCTCTATGGTCAAATCTTTTGCCTGGTTTACACGGCCGAATTCTTCAGAGAGATTTCTCTGTTCTTAGAAGACAACTGGAGAAGAATTATCACCAAGGTCCCCAAACTATACACAAAAGGTCTATATGGGGGAAGGGGAAATGGTACTACAGAACCCTGGCTGGAGGCTCTATGGAAATCCCTGGGATCTGGCAGGGAATGAGCTGTCTTTCTTTTTAGCTGTGGGGCCCCCTCATTATTTAATCACATCCTCCCAGTTCACAGCAGGGCTTCTGCTGGAGACAGCCGGCCTGCCTGCCTGCCTGCCTGCTGCACCCCAGGCTTTGCCCAAGATCCTAGCTTTTCCTCCTGGCAAAATAAAAAAAAAAAGAAAGTCAAAAAGAAGGGAAACAATAACCCAACCAACCCTAAACTTATTTATTTTTCTCCCAAAGATGTCAAGGATCAGTGGTTGCCAGGGTAACGCTTGACAATTTCCTCTGAAGTAGGAACCGAACTATCTCCAGTGGTCTCATCAGACTACATTCCTTCTTCCTCCCACGTCCACCCTAGCTATCACCTCCTTTTCCTCCCTAGGCACCATCTTCCTTTTTTTTTCCCTTGGCCATATTCATCCCTATTGCCAGCTACTTGGGTGTTCCTGCTGAAGGTAGATGAGGAGCAGCTCAGCGCTTCATAGAAAATTTCAGAGGAAAGAGAAAAATAAGAATAAAAGGTATCATGCAGTCAAGTAAGTGACTCTAATAATATTCCTTAGTGGCATCAGGCTTACCAGGGAGGTTTGAATGGGAAATTGGACAGCAAGTCCTCACTCTTTCCCTTTTCCTTATTGTTTTCTATTTTCTTCTCCACCTAACCTCCTTGCTTTCTATCCACAAGAGTACTCACCCCTGCCCCTGCCTTGAAGGAGCTTGATAAAGCTAAGATAAAGGGATCAGTGGCTCCTTCTTAAGAATTAACCCACTGGCTTTGAGACTCATGAATAACTCTCCAGTGAATTCTCTTTAATAGTAGCAGATATGGTTTTTGGTGAATAGATTACCAACAAAAGAGGAACAGAACTTGCAGCTAGTAAGATCCCTTTGAGATCCACCAAGTTTTATTCAAAAGCCAGTTTATCAATAGCCCTGGATGACCAATGATAAACAGCCTCAGAAACCCAGCAGATAAAATTTGGGAGGTACAACACATATTGAAACTATCCATGGTGCTGAAAAGTTCTCTTTTTGAATTCTGATTGCTGCTTAGCTTGTGAAGTATGTCTATGACATAATCCCCAAATAGTGCCCTGAACCTTGTTGGTCTTAACCTAGTTGGCATATTGCTTATTATCTAGTAACTTGTCTGAATCTGGAAATCCACTCTATATTTTCCTAGTTGCATAATGGACAGTTAGGTGGTACAGTAGATAGAGTGCTGGGCCTGAAGTAAGGAAGACTCATCTTCCTGAGTTCAAATCTGAACTCAGACACTTACTAGCTATGTAACTTTGGGCAAGTCACTTCACCCTATTTGTGTCAGTTTACTCATCTGTAAAATGAGCTGGAGAAGGAAATGGCAAACTACTCCAGTATCTCTACCAAGAAAACCCCAAATGGGGTCATGAAGAGTCAGACATCACCAAAAAAGTGACTGAACAATAACAATTACATAACTCTACCCAAAGAAGGTTTTCCCATCTCCGTCCTTCACTTTGTTCTCTTCCTTCATTCTTACTTCTCTTCTACTCACTTTTCTTTTTTCTCCTTCTACTTCTTATCTCCAGATTTCTCTTCTTAATTTCTTTCATCTTCTGCACCTCTCTTTTCTCCTTCAGCTCTTTTTCCTCTTCTTTCTCACCTTTCTTCTCTTTTCTCATTTTTCTCCTGATTTCTTCTCTTCTTTTTCCTTTTCCTCTCCTCAATATCCTTTCATCTCAGTCTTATCTTCCACATTTCCTTTCCTTCTCAACTTCTTTTCATTATCTTTCTCACTTCCTTCTTGTATCCTCTATATGCTTCTACAAGTGTCTTTCAACTTTAATTCCATCTTCTCCCTCACTGATTTATCAGCATCACCCCCTATCTCTGTGACTTATCTTACTTCTGGAATAGGGTATTCAACCAAAAAGAGCATCTATATATGGCAATAAGCCAGAGAAGCCTGCTATTAGAAATACACAACTTAGCATTCCTACATATTTTCCATCCTTGATGGTTTTCTACATTGGAGGGAGGTATAGAAGAAGTAGTATCTAAGAAGTAGCATAGTATCTAAGGAGACAGGGTAGGAGAAGGCTGCAGTCAGAAGACAGCAGCCAGATTGTATCTATGAAACTACTAAAAGTATAAAAAGGGGTCATAGAAAGTTAAGAAGGAACAGGGCTTAGTAGCTAGGCAAGAGGAATCAAGAGATGAAATGGGAGGACCTGGCAACTCAGTGATAGCACTGAGATATTTTAGTGAAGGAGTGGGATTGGTGAATGTCTGAAGAGAAATTGGCGATGGGATACTATTAATATTGAAGAGTATACTTCAGTGATAACATCCTGCTCACATATGCATGTATGTGGATGAAGTTCCAAGGCCTTAGCTAGGTGTTAATGGCTACAAAATGGTTACAAAGAGTTCAAAATATGAGCCATTAGTATTTGTTTATGTTCCATGGTTATTGGGTTTTGTTTTGTTTGGTTTGCTTAAGACTATCTCATTGTAATTAGGAATTCTAGGTAAGGAAACTCTCTCCATCAATGCAAACCTATAACTGTTCTAAAATTTATATTGAAGCAGGAGCACTCAAAGGGTGTCCATTGTCACCCAGATAGGATGTCAGGACCTGAATCTTTCAGATTCAGACTTTCTCTATCCACAATATCATGCTGCTTCTCTTTGTATTATTTTCAAAAAATTAAAAGGCAATAACCTTATTACTATTCTTCCACCAAAGTTCTTGGCTGTTTCTTCATGATGGGGGTGTTATCCTTGGGTTTTGTTTTTTCAACCCTTACTTTTTGTCTTAAACAGAAGGGCAAGGACTAGACAAACAAGGTTAAGAGACTTGCCTAAGACTACACAGCTATTAAATATCTAAGACCAGATTTGAACCCAAGTATTCTTGATTCCAGGCCTGATGCTATGTCCACCATGCCACTTAGCTGCCCCATAGACCTGGGTTTTTGAAGATTGGGTCAATATAGCACAACTCTAAAGGGTCCTTCCTACAAAGCTAGAAAGGCTTCAAATGTGGGGTTGATGTAAATCTGTTGTCTAAGATCCAGCCTGGCTAAGTTGGGAGAATGGTCTCATCTTGTAAGCCAGAGAATGATGGCATTTTATACAATTACAACTGTCAAAAGCAGTCATAGAAGGATTGTGATTTGTGTTAATGATGGAAGCATCCATACTGACAAAATCACAGATCTCCAAAATATTGAAGTAGCATCATTACCTTTTGTGGGATATATGTGGGTTAGGGAGGGCATAATTGTAGTTTCATTATTATGGGGAACTCCTAGTGAATATACTCCCTTTACCAATGGAGATCTGCATCTACTTAACAGCTTGTAATAGTTTTAGAGAATTCCTTGTGCCATTGGGAAGTTAAACAGTTTGCCCAGAGCGATGCTGCCAGACTGTATCAGAGGCATGACTAGAAGCCTGGGCTCTTTAAAATTTAAGACCAACTTTCTATCTATTATGAGAAACTAGGTAGTACACTGGATATAGTGTTGGGCCTGGAGTCAGGAAGACTTGAGTTCAAATCTATTCACAGACACCTACTGTATGACTCTGGACAAGTCACTTAACCCTGTTTGCCTCAGTTTCCTCACTTTAAAATGAGACAGAGAAGGAAATGACAGTATCTTTGCCAAGAAAACTCCAAATGGATGGGTGTAACTACATGGCTCAGTTGATGGAAAGCCAGATCTAGAAAAGGGAAGTCCTGGGGTAAAATTTGAATTCAGACCCTTCCTAACTGTGCAGCTGTGGGTAAGTCTCTTAACCCTTTTTACCTAACCCTTGCCACTCTTCTGCCTTTGGAACCAATACATAGAACTGATTCTAACATGGAAAGTAAAGGTTTAAAAAATACCCAAATGGGTTCGTGAAGAGCTGGACATGACTGAAAACAACTAAACAACAAAATTCTATCTATTATATAGATTATAGTATATTATCATATTATATATCATGTTGCCTTACCTATAGTAATACATATATATGTGTTTATATGCACACATATATATATATGTGTGTGTGTGACCCATATATGTGTGTGTATCAGCTTGGGAATAAAGTAATTACAATTAGTCAACATAATTATGTCTGTTAATTAGCAGAGTCCTGTGCTATCCAGCTAAAGAGAGATGGTATTTTGGGGTAAGTCACTTTATTCCCTTAGGCATAAATTCCATGGTCTATGAAATGTTGATATTCTAAGTTTTGCTGAGCTTACTTATATCTGGAAGCCTTTGGTCATCCACACTAGAGAAGTTCATTGTCACTAGAGCAGTTCATTCCCATCCAAAAATTCCCTACCTCCGTGTGAAACCACTTCTGTCATAACCTTAGCTACTCTATTCCTATATTAATCTGAGTTTTTCCCTTGTGTCCCTAAGAAAATAGTAGTTGTCTGATTCCCCAGTTTCTACCATGGCTTGGGCCAAATGATACTCCAGATCAGCTTGGTTCCATAGGGAAGAATGTGATGCACTGGGTTTGGAAGTAGGGGTTCTCAGTTAAAGTCCAAATCTACTTCCATGCCTTTGGAAAATGTACTTAACTTCTCTGGATCTCAGTTCTCTCATGTATAAGATTAGTAGATTTGACTAGAATCTTGAGCTATTTCAATGATTAGGAGACAATGGGTCTATGAGAAGAAGTAATTCTCTACAGGTTCCTTGCTTGTCTGAAAGTGATCTGATTTGCTCCCCACACTATTCTTCTCTTCTTACCCCTAGTATCTGAATTCTTCTTTTTACTTGGATTTCTCCATGAGCTAGAGCTGAACAGCCTTTCTGGGCTGCTTGCTCATCCATTACCACTTAAATGTTTCACACTTAGATCTATTCATTAGCAGAAACAAGCTCTGTCCTCCCACAGGGATGGACAAAGGGTAGCATCTGGTCTATATACCAGTAAACATGAATACTCTATTAGGGGATAGGGAGGAATCCAATGTTTTCCTTTGAAATCTCCTTCAGTGAGACTAAATTCAACTTCACTTTCATTTAAGTAACCATCAATTCATTCAATAGATATATGTTATGATTTACTATGTGCCCAGAACTGAGCTAGGGATTATGGGGAAAAATATGAATAAAATCATAGCCTTAAATTCAAGAAGATTATAGTCTAGTAGAAAAGATAAAACTCAATTTCATTTTGTTTTTTTTTATTAACAAACATTAATTTTGAGGAAAATGACATGGTTAGAGCTGTGCTTTGAGATGTCTAATTTGGCAGAATTGTGTCAATTTAGAGGAGAGACTGGAAATGAAGAGATGGGTTAGGAAGTTATTGGAGTACATGTAAGTCAGAGGAAAAGGAAATATAGACTGGAATGGATTAAAAAATAAAGAAACAAAATGACTTCAGAGGAAGCAGTATGACAGATCTATTGATATCTTTGAAACAGGAAATTGCAAACAGATCTTGAAAATGCAGATATATCGATCTGGGTTTGAGCATGCCACCCCTCTGCTCAAAAACCTTGACTGGCTCCCTACCTCTAAAATAAAATGCAAATGCATCTAGTCATCATTTAAGGCTCTTCATAATTTGTTTGAATTCCATTTCCTATTATAATCCCTCATATATTCCCGATAAACTTCACTACTTCAAGTTCTCTCCTACAACACACCATATCTCCTCCCCTTAGATCATCTCCCAAGCTTTGGAAAGCTCCTTCTCCTCGCCTTCACTTCCCAGTCCCTTGAATGCTAGGATTATTTCAGTTTTGTCTTTGCTCTCTCCCTTTGAGCCTAGCCCAGTTCCTTTGTAGATAATAAGTCTATATCACACTTATTTCAGGGAGAACTCAGGGAAGTCCCCAACCTAGACCTAGTAGATTGTTCAAACCCTACTGAAGTCATGGTGAGTAAAGCATAGTTCACTAAAGACCATTCAGTGTCTTCTCTGTCATGTTCTGCTCCACTCAGGCCTGTGCTGAGGTGTTTTGTTTTGTTTTCCAATAAAGGCCTTAAAAGTTATATCTCCCTCTATAGGGTCTGAGCAAGAGCTTTTTTCATCATATCCCCAGCCCCTAGCACAGTGCCAGGCACATAGTAAGCATCTAATAAATGCTATGGATTGATTGATCTTTTCTTGGGTAAAAAGAGACTGCCTCAGCTAAGTGGGAGATCTTTCACAATGGGAATGGTGAGTATACTGCCTCAAAGCATTATGTTCAGTGAGATAATATATGTAAAACCATGAAATGCCCTATAAATGTCTACTGTTATTATTGTTACTATTATTCTTTCTAACCACCTGCCCAGGATGTTCTGAGTGTGGCCCCGTGCAGAATTAGAGGAATGACTTACACAAGCTTTCAAGGTCACTTCCATTCTGAAGTCTATGAATTCCTGGACCGCTTCTCCTGGGCTTTGTGCTCAGAAAGCAGGCAGAGAGAGGAGAAGCCCAGGGCCCTCTAGCCATTTGTGGGTTTATCTTTGATTAAATCTTGGGATTAATTTTTCCCAGTGACACAGTGGCTGGCCTGGAAGCCATAATCCCTTCAGTAGTTCAACATGTTTATGAGGGTGAGAGGATGCTTAATGCAGCAGTTAAAATGCTAAGCTGAGTAATCAGTTCATTAGGAATTTACTCAATATGTTTGCTGTCTGCAGCTGGGCCCTACTCCCCTGGACAGAGATAAATCAGCAGACAGTGCAGCTCAGTGACAAGATAAACTCTTCCAACATCGACAGGCAAGACTCAGAAATTTCCTGGCATGGGGAGGAAATTCCCCAGCACAGAAGCCCCACTCTGCATGTAGTCCTGAGAAGGTCTGGAGGCCTTGCTCAGTGCTTATCATGCATACTACCATACTCCTCCCCACTCTTCCCACCAAGCATTCTGCTCCATGGGCACTGTTTCCAAGGGCTTAGGCCCCATGATGCATGAGCCTCTCCAGATATGGAGAAATCACCATGACTGGATACTATCCACCCAAGAGTTCTGAAGGAACTCAAGGGTGAAATTGGGAAACAGTTGGGCCAAGACATGTAGTTGTTCATTCCAAATGGCCACTACACTGGAGAACCAGCGGGTTACCAATGTGCCTCACATCCATAAGAAAGGTTGCGGGAGGGACCCTGGCAACTACAAACTAATGAGTTTCACTTTCCATACTGTGCAAGCTGGTGGAATCTATAATAAAGAGCTGGATCACTGAACACTTAAGCAAATATAACCTACTGAGGGAAAGGCACCATGAGTTCTGTAAGGAGAAATCATGTCTGACCAGTCTATTAGAATTCTCTGAGGCAGGAAATAGCAATGTGGATAAAAGAGAACTAGTGGATGTAATTGATTTAAGATTTCAGAAGGTCTTTGACAAGGTTCCATACCTCCCCCAAAAAACAGCATGGAGAACCAGGAAGGTTTCTCTCTCTCTCTCTCTCTCTCTCTCTCTCTCTCTCTCTCTCTCTCTCTCTTTGAGTGTGTACATAGGAAACTGGCTTGTAAATAGTCAACATAGGTAGAAAATAATTTATCAGTAACAGTCAAGGAGTTTACCTTCTTTGGAGTTGAGAAGTAAAAGTGAAAACAACCTAGATAAGATCACTTCTCTGAATGAAGGAGAGTAAACTGTGAATTTGCCCAGAATTTGATCCAGCAACCATCTCATTTCACATTTTTATAAAGTACCTAGAAGAAACAGAACAGGGCCTTCTCCAAATTCACAGACAGCACTCAAACTTTTTCAAATAGTGAAATGTCAAGCCAACAGGGAGTGTTGGCAAGATCTCACAAGATGGCACAAGTGGGCAGGAAAGTGGTAGATGAGCTTCAGCGCAGGGAAGTACAAGGTGAGAAGTTTAGACATAAATAATCCTAACTATGCTTGTTGAATACAGAGCTATGCTCTCTTGGTTATGATTCAGGGGGAAAAAAGGACCTTAAAGTTATTATATGTGTTTTGGAAGGCTATAGCTCAATGTACACTTCCCTTGACCATGGTCCATTCTCAGCTTATTGTCTTGTCTCTTTCCTCTCATTCACTTCTGAACTTCTAGAAAATGTGCCTAACATTTACTTCCTAGCCACCCACACTATCTTCATTCCCATGCAGCATGGCTTCTACCCCACCCCCACTCTATAGAAACTACTTTCTTAAAGGTCACCAATCATCTCCAAATTTCCAAATCCAAAGGCATCTTTTCAGTTTTCATTCTCCTTGATGTCTTTTGAAGCATTTAGCACTGCTCTTTGCTTCTTTCTCCTCAATATTCTCTCCTTCCTTGGCTTTCATGTTATTTTTCTATATATATAGGTGAGCTATATTAAATGAATATTTCCAATTGATATATTTTTACTATATTATCATTCAAGATGAATATTTATTAAAATTAAATTTGTAAAAAAAGAACTAAAGCAGAGAGTATCCAAGTATCATGGTTCAAGGTCCTATGGGGGAACTCATATTGCAATCTTTCTGACTGCTATTAAAGACACTTTATTTTAAAATATATAGAGATATAGGTAATTTCAAGATAACCATTGTCCTTTGTGATCTTATTCATTATGTTTTATGCATTAAGAACATAATCTGAGGAGTCCATAGGCTTTACCTGAATGCAACAGGAGTTCATAGAACACACATACACACATTTAGAATCCCTGATGTAGACCTAGGAAGGATCTTGGAGGCCAAATGGTCCAACCTGTTCCTTTTATAAATAGATGGACAACAGAAGCTGAGCAGTTAATTGATTTCCCTAGATTCACACAGCTAGTAAATTTTTGACATGAAATTTGAATCCAGGTCTTCCCACTTCAAATGCAGCACATTATTTGCTATATCATGCTTTCTTCTCACTCATCACTCTCACTACTCCCTTTTTGGGATTTTTGTTGGCTCCTCTCCTTCCTCCAGTTCGTTTCACTTTCCTTCAAGGTGTTGTCTTTAGGAATTCTTTTTCCTCCTTCCTCTGCTTTGTATGCCACTCAGTTCAATTACTTCAATTATGACCTCTAAATGGATTCCCTCAAAATCCACAAAATTTTCCCCCAATCCATGTTTCCCTCTCAGTGTGTTACCAGAAGCATATCATAAACATAATTCATCATATTTCCTTCTAAAATTGCCCATTTTTATTTCTGTCCATAGTACCCAGATATTCAGGCTCAAAACCACAGGGTCATTTTTGAATCCTTTTTCTCTCCCCACCCCCATATCCCATTACATACCAAATCCTACCATGTCTACCTTTGAAATATTGGTCACATCTGTCCCCTCCTTTCTACTTCAATTGCTAATAACCTGAATGAGACCTCTCATGGTCTCTCATTTGTACTTTTGTAATATTCTCCCAACTGTTGTTCCTGCCCCTACTTAGTCCGTCTCCAATCCATCCTTTCCATTAATGCAAAAATAATCTTCTCAGTTTGTTTATCTCCTGTCAAAAACCATTAGTGGCTCCCTATTGCCTAGAAAATAAAATCCCAACCCTTACTTTGTAATCCAAAACTTTCTACAATCTGATCAAACCCATATTTTCATCTTTTTTAATGGTATTCCAATTTTATGTAATTGAGCGTTTAGCCAAACTGCAATATTGGCTACTTCCTGACATTGTAATTTACTCACAGGGTCATAGAGTTTAGAACTAAAAAGGTCCTGAAAGGTTATACAGAAATACAGAAGACAGCTTAAATTATTAATTGTTTTTTTTCCCACTCCAAATTCCACATTTTTTCCACTACCACACCACACAACCATATTCTGATTCAGTCATTTGGACCCTTTGTTTCAGATACAACCCTTGATCTATCCAGGACTAAGTTGGCCTAACAACATTCTTGAGTGCCCCCACTGCTTCTTTTCTCCCAATATAATCCCTTTCTCCTTCCCCTTCCCTTTCCCCTTCTCTTCCTTCTTAATTTATTTTATATCATGGATCCCCTTTGGTGAAATCTGTGGACCTCTTCTTCAAATAATGTTTTTGGAAGGCATAAAATAAAATATAAAATTTCAAAGGAAACCAATTTTATTGAAACACAATGTCAAAATGTTACATTCTAAAAGATGAATTTAAATTCAATTCATATCCAAATCTTCAATTATCATCCTAGTTTAATTGACTCCTGCATTTTTATTTCCAGCTTTAGTCCCTTTCCCGGGCTCTAGAGCCCTCATCTTTAGCAGCCTACAAAACACCTCTATTTGGATGCCCCATTGGCACTTCGAACCAGCATGTCCATTACAGATCTTTTTATCTTCTTCTCTTTTGTCATCTTCTTGCTTATGAGGACTATTTCTGTCAATGGTACCACCATTTGTCTAGTTTCTCATGTCCAAAGTTCCCAAAGGCTCATTTTAGACGTTTTCTTATGCTTTCATATCCAAAAAGTTCCATGTCCAGTCTTTCTTACCTCCACAATAGTGCGTGAGTTTATTCTATCATGTCTCTTCCAATGAACATTCAAATATCATAGGTCTTCATTCTCTATCAATCAATCAATCAATCAGTTAGCAAGCATTTATTAAGGGTTTACCATATATCAAGCATTTTGCTAAACATAGAGTTTACAAAAAAAGGCAAAAATAATCCCTTCCTTCATAGAGCTCATATTCTAATAGGGAAAATAATATGTAAATAAAAAGGCACATAAAAGATACAGATCATGTGCAAAATGAACTTAGAGGGTAAGCCTATAATGCCTGGGGGAACTTGGAAAGCTCTGTAGAAAGCAATATTTGCACTGAATCTTGATGGAAGACAGAGATTCTAGGGGATGAAGGGAAGGAGGAAAGGTATTCCACACATGGGGGATATCAGGTGAGGAAGGAGATGACACTGCATGAGAGGAAGGAGATGCATTGGAAAGCAAGTGGGTTGATATGGTTGGGTCACAGAATATATGGAAAGGAGTAGAATTAAAAGTCTGGATAGACAGGAAGGTTGTGAAATGCCTTGAATGTCAAATAAAGGACTCTATGCTCCATGCACCCTAGACCATTGCAAGAACAGTTTTATTGCCTCTACTCTTTCCTCCTCCCTTCTAGTTCATCTTCACATGGCTTTCAGACTTATTTTCCTTATGCCTAGCTGGTTTTCTGGCTGAGTCATGGAACACCAAAGTCTCTAATGAATTAAAGTTGTGGGTCAATGAAAGGGCAATGGAGAGAGGTACATAGTGGGCCTGAACAGGCTGCAACAGATTACAAGTGGAGAATTATTGAGCAGAATTGTCATGAGGGATGTCATTAAAGAAATGTATGATTGGCAAAGGAGGTGGGCTGGTCATGGAGTAAGAGCAAGGAATGTGACAGTGAAGAGTCCACATGCTTTATTGGCATCCATGAAATATTAAGAGGCTTAGAGGAAGGCTCTTAGGACACTGGGAGAACTCACTGTGAAGAATTTATAGGAGCAGATGAACAAGAGTCTCACAGGATGAAAACACAGGGATGGGTTACAATCTGCATTACTTGAGGGAGTAGGTATATTGATGAGAACACAATTCCATTGAAGTGGATCTAGTTATGGGCACTTGGGTGGCATAGGGAATCCAATATTATACTTGGAATCAGAGATATCTAGATTCAAATTCTACCTCTACCTACTGGATGTTTGACCCTGGATAAGTCACTAACTTTTCATCCTCAGTTTCCTTATATGTAAAATGGAGATAACATTTGCCTCATAGGGTTTTTGTGAGGATTGTAAGAAACACCTAGGTAAAACACTTAGGAAATTGTAAAATAAATGTTATGAATGTTAACTATTCTTATTCTATCATTCTTCTGCAATGACTCTCCAGTGCCTAAAGAATAAAGTTCAAATTCCTTTTCCTCAAAGCATTTACCTCAAAATTATCTATGGCTAACCTAAATTGGATATTTTGCCTCTATGGCTTTATGTAAGCTATTTCCTTCTTTCTTTTCTTCCTTCTTTCTTCCCTCTTTCTCTTTCTTTCTTTCTTTCTTTCTTTCTTTCTTTCTTTCTTTCTTTCTTTCTTTCTTTCTTTCTTTCTTTCTTTCTTTCTTTCTTTCTTTCTTTCTTTCTTTCTTTCTTTCTTTCTTTCTTTCTTTCTTTCTTTCTTTCTTTCTTTCTTTCTTTCTTTCTTTCTTTCTTTCTTTCTTTCCACCTTAGTAACAATACTAAGAGGGGAAGGGCTAGGCAAACATGGTTAAGTGACTTGTCTAAGGTCATACAAAAAGAAAGTGACTGAGGTCAGATTTGAACCCAGGCCCTCCTAACTGCAGGCCTGGCACTATATCCATGGTGCCACTTAACTGACCCTATAGATTATTTTCTATATCTAAAGAATACATACCACTCACTATTCAGTCTTTTAAAGTTCAGCTCAAGGAGCTTGCCCTTGTCTTTTGACATTATCTTTTGCCGGTAGTGACATTGGAAGATAGCTACCACCTCCCCTTCTTTATTCTAAGCTAAACATCCCCAGTTCCCTCAGCTGATCGACAAAGTATCTGGTCCTCTCACCATCCTAGTTGCCTTCCTTTGAATACACTGAAGCACACCTAATTCCTTCTTTTGTTCTGTTTTTTTTTCATACTTGTACCCCTGGCTCCTAGCATGCCTGGCACATGGTAGGGGTCTTAAAAATGCTGGATAGTTGATTTATTAATGTGGAAGCATTGTGCCTGAATGTGTGCATCGAGTTAAATGTGTGTGGAAGTTGACAATGTGTGTGATCTTACATGAAAGTTTGCATGAGTGACTGTTAGGGTGATGGGGAGGATGCATGCATTCTGGGGACACAACTTCAGCAGGGTGAACAAAATTTCCAGTCCACATGATAACACCAGATGTTAGTTAGTGCTACCTTATTCATAATCCATGGGAGGTGAGAAGAGTCCAGGACATGGATTTGACTGAAGTGTAACAGAGAGATACATTTATTTATTTACTTTTTCAATTTGAACAATATTTTATTTGGTCATTTTCAAACATTATTCCTTGGAAACAAAGATCATTTTCCTTTCCTCCCCCCTCCTCCCGCCACCCCTCCCATAGCCGACGTGCGATTCCACTGGGTATCACATCTGTCCTTGATTCGAGAGCTACATTTAAATGGAAGGAGCTCCAGGAAGATTATTCCTACAAGGGAAGATGATTTTATACAGTGACAAGTATTCTCAATTTGGAATCAAAGGACCTGAGTTTGAGTGCTGGTTCTGCCTATGGAAATTTTTACAACTCTTTGTGCTTCAATGTATTTATCTGTGAAATGAGAGTGTTTAACTAGAGGACCTCCAAGGCCTCTTCCAGCTCCATATTTATCATACTGTGATTTTCAAGCAGGCTTTGGGTACTGAGGTTTGATATGGGGGTAGGGTCAAGGGCAAGAACTTTTTCCAAACCATGACCATGATAATTTCAGGCAATTTGCTTCTGTCTTCCTGATTTCTCACAAGGCAGTTAGATGAAGCAGTGAATTTAAAGTTCTGGAAGTGGAGTCGAGAAGGCCTGAGTTCAAATTTGGCCACAGTCACTTACCAGATGGGGATCTAAGTGGTTCAGTGGGCCTAGAACAGTGATGTCAAAGACCAAGTGCCCAAATTGCACCCTCATGTAGCATGTGAGCTACCCCTTATCCCAGTCAGGTGAGGGAAGAAGCATTCCCAATGGACTGCTAGGCAGAGGGGTGGGCAATGTGAGAAATGTCCTCAGGTGCATGTGGAAAGGAAGAACCAATCAGCCCCCTCTGGCGTGCATGCCATAGGTTTGCCAATACAGGCCTAGAGTCAGGAAGATTTATCTTCTTTTGTTTAAATCTGGCCTTAGATACTTTCT
The DNA here is from genome assembly GCF_027887165.1 of Monodelphis domestica. NCBI lineage: Eukaryota > Metazoa > Chordata > Mammalia > Didelphimorphia > Didelphidae > Monodelphis > Monodelphis domestica. Next base: position 280,906,959 of record NC_077228.1, read on the forward strand.
AGCTGTGGAATAATGAACAAGTCATTTAACCCTGCTTGCTTCAGTTCCCTCCCATGCAAAATGAACTAGATAAGGAAATAGCAAACCATTCCAATATCTTTGCAAACAAAACAAAACAAAACAAAACAAAACCCAAAAAGGATCTTTTAAAAGAGTTGGTCTTGTCTGAAACAACTGAACAAAAACTGCTTACCAGCTGTATGATCCTGGGAGAGTGGCCTAATTTCTGTCTGTCTCAGTTTCCTCAATTGTAAATGGGGATAATTATAGTAGCTACCTCTCAGAATTATTGTGAGGATGAAATAAGATAATATTTGCAAAGTGCCTAGAACTTAGACATATTCAATGCTTGTTTCCTTCCTTCCTTCATGAGAATGAACTGGTAAACTAAAGCAGTGACTTTTTTTGACAGCCTTTGGACACATAAGATACTCTTCATCTGAAAAAGAGATTTTTCCAAGCTCGTCTTGAGGCATTGAGGTTACCAAAATTCAAGTAAGGTTCTGTCCACACTACGAGAAATAGTGATCCAGAATCTCAGAAATATTGAAAGTAAAAATCCACTATTTCATAAAAACTGCTGGGAAAATTAGAGGACAGTGTGGGAAAGATTAGGTTTAGATCAACACCTCACACCCTACACCAAGATAAATTCAAAATGGGTGAATGACTTGAACATAAAGAAGGAAACTATAAGAAAATTAGGTGAACACAGAATAGCATACACGTCAGACCTTTGGGAAGGGAAAGACTTCAAAACCAAGCAAGACTTAGAAAGAGTTACAAAATGCAAAATAAATAATCTGGAATACATCAAATTAAAAAGTTTTTGTACAAACAAAACCAATGTAACCAAAATCAGAAGGGTAGCAACAAATTGGGAAATAATCTTCATAAAAACCTCTGACAAAGGTTTAATTACTCAAATTTACAAAGAACTAAATCAATTGTACAAAAAATCAAGCTATTCTCCAATTGATATGAACAGGCAGTTCTCAGCCAAAGAAATCAAAACTATGAATAAGCACATGAAAAAGGCTCTACATCTCTTATAATCAGAGAGATGCAAATCAAAACAACTCTGAGGTATCACCTCACACCTAGCAGATTGGCTAACATGACAGCTATGGAAAGTAATGAATGCTGGAGGGGATGTGGCAAAGTGGGGATACTAATTCATTGCTGGTGGAGTTGTGAATTGATCCAGCCATTCTGGAGGGCAATTTGGAACTATACCCAAAGGGTGATAAAAGACTGTCTGCCCTTTGATCCAGCTATAGCGCTACTGGGCTTGTACCCCAAAGAGATAATAAGGAAAAAAGACTTTTACAAGAATATGCATAGCTGCACTCTTTGAGGTGGCCAAAAATTGGAAAATGAGGGGATGCCCATCAATTGGGGAATGGTTGAACAAATTGTGGTATATGTTGGTGATGGAATACTATTGTGCTAAAAGGAATAATAAAGTGGAGGAATTCCATGGAGACTGGAACAACCTCCAGGAAGTGATGCAGAGCGAAAGGAGCAGAACCAGGAGAACAATGTACACAGAGACTGATACACTGTGGCACAATAGAACGTAATGGACTTCTCTATTAGTGTCAATGCAATGTCCCTGAACAATCTGCAGGGATCTAAAAAATATTATCCACAAGCAGAGGATAAACTGTGGGAGTAAAAACACCGATGAAAAGCAACTGCTTGACTACAGGGGTTGAGGGGATATGACTGAGGAGAGACTCTAAATGAACACTCTAATGCAAATACCAACAACAGGGAAATGCGTTCGAGTCAAGAACACATGTGATAACCAGTGGAATTGTGTGTTGGCTATGGGAGAGGGAAAGGTGGTGGGAGGGGGGGCGGGGAGGAAAAGAAAATTATCTTTGTTTCCAGTGAATAATGTTTGGAAATGACCAAATAAAATAATGTTTAAAATTAAAAAAAAAAAAGAAATATTGAAAGTAGAAGAGATTTTAAGACATTAGTTAGTCAATTGGAAGATGAATGTGAAAGGCAAAGTAACATTCAATAATACCTCCAAGACTGTTGATTTGTGATATTTTCAGTATTGTACTTTTCTAGACAGTGAAAGATTTTTTTTTTTAATTGTAGGGGATTACAACTAGTTTGGAGCATGAGGGATTAGCTATCCAAATTTTCTTTTTTAAAATCTTACTCTCTGTCTTAGTAACAATTTGAAGACAGAAGGACAAAGGCTAGACAAATAGAATTAAGTGACTTTCCAAGGGTCACATAGTCAGGAAGTGTGTCTGTCTGTCTGTCTGTCTGTCTGTCTGTGTGAGGCCAGATTTGAACACAGGTCTTCTTGACTCCACACCTGGCATCTATCTCCTGTGACACCTAGGTGTCAAGTTATAGATGAAAATAGGCCCAGAGAAAAGTGACTTACTCAAGAGCATACAACATATTAGAGGCAGAGCCAGGTATAGACAGGAACCCAGGTGTCCTGACTTCCCATCTAGTGCTCTTTCCACTGGTAACAACCAATAAATTTTGGAGAGCAGAGTAAATATAAAGACTTGTGTGCCATAAATAACATAGCATATTTTTTGCCTTCTTGGGAAGGGTGGAGGGAAGGAGGGAGAGAGAGAATTTGGATGGCAAAATATCAGAAAATGACCGTTAAAAATTGTTTCTGTATGCAATTGGGGAAAATACAATAAAAATTTTTTTAAAAGAAATCAACTTCAAAATATAAGAAGAAAAAAATAGTGTGCCAACATATTGAATCTATCTCTACATCCCCAGGTGAGGATAGGAATGATGCCTCATATATTCAGATAAAATTGGCCAGTATGAGGTTGGGCAGGCAAGAGAGGAAATCCCCTCTGTTCTTGACAAATGAGTGCAAAAGTGAAAGGAAAAATCAATGGTGGGAAGGAGAGAAAGGAAGGGAATTGCTAAAATGATTTTTAAAACACCATTCATGTCCATGAAGAGCTGTGGAATCTATGAGACAGACTGTGGGCTTGAAGGAACCAAAAGTTGGACAACTGAGCTTCCAACAAGAAGGCATCAATTATGATTGAAGTAGACATGAACTAAGGAGGTAGCGTTAGAAAGAGCCTTTACCCCAAATAAGAAACCCAGAGGCTGTGGGCTCTTTAGCAAGAGAGGAGAGATATCCCAAGCAAAAAAAAAGAAAGCAGGAAGGACTATCAGAAGAAGTTTGAAGTTGCTTTTTTGTATCTTGTATCAACCTTGTATTTTTTGTATCCTTGTATCCTTAGCAGTCAATCTTTACTATGTGCCATAGTAAGTCCATAATAAATTCTTCTTATATAATACATTGTAAGCTCTTATACTCCATTTCAGGATCAAAACTAAGTATCACTTCCAAGGCAGAAGAGTGGTAAGGGCTAGGCAACTGGGGTTAAGTGACATACACAGAGTCATACAACTAGGAAGTATCTGAGAACAGATTTGAACCTAGGACCTCCCATCTCCAGACCTGGTATTCTATCCTTTGTGCAACCCAGCTGCCCCAGCATATGTCATTCTTATAGAATATATACATTCTTCCATATTCCTGGCCCACACTACCAAATCACAATCTCCCTGGGCCTCGGTTTCCTTACCTGTAACAGGAATGATTACAATGAGACACAGGGAGAGAGAGAAACAGAGAGAGAGGGAGAGAGAGAACTGAGTAAAGGGATCATTTTTTCTAAGATAATTGAACCATAGAGGTTAGCTCACCTTCTGGCTAAATAATTCCCTGTGGCATCTCAACCAGTATTCATGTAGCCTCATCAGCTTGTCTCAGGAACAAACCCTGGAAAGTCTGTCCCCTAGACTTGAGGGTGATGCTCCCTTCCCCTGATTCTATAGCCAGCAGCACTTCTAACTGCCAGGATGACAATCTGTTTGCAAAGTCCCACTCATTTATTGATAGATTGTTTATGTCATAGCTTATGTTCCTGTCACTAGGGAAAAGTAATAGTCTATGTTCTGCATTCATGTTACTTAGGATCATAAAGTTAGGGTTAAATTTGGCTTTAGTCCATCTATTCCAACCCTTTCACTTTATAGATGAGGAAACTGAGACCCAGGACAGTGGAGGAACTTGTTGAAAGTCACATAGTAAATGTTAGAGGCAGGCTATGAACTCAGGTTCTCTGACTCTAGAGTTTGTTTCAGTGAAGCACAAACAGACATCTAACAACACAACTTAAAACCTCAAATGCAATAATAATGCACCATTGGCTCTAGTCATAGAAAAAGGCTAATATCTTCACAAGCTACAACAGGCTAAGGTTCTAAATTGTATCAAGGTCACTTTGTCATGGCAAGTCTTTCCTGGATATGTTTTACCTGTAAAGCCTTATTAAACACTCATAGTGAGAAATGAAGAAAAGGTATGATTCCTGCCCACAGGTAATTTATTAGCTGTTTGAGAGGCAGCTTAATGCATAGTTAAAGAGCTAGCCTCAAGGTCAGGAAGGCCTGGGATCAAATCCTGTTTCTAGAAATGAGACACTGGGAAGATCACTTAACTCTTCTTGCCTCTCAGGGTTCAAGGCACCTTTCTAAGACAAAAAGTTGACTAGCAGGTGATAATTTGCATCCCTTAGTTCTCTATTCAGATGAAATGACAGGTTCAGTTCCAATCCTTATCCTAGTTGGACCAGTCTTCCCCAAGAAATCATTAGTGACATTCATGCATTCACTCCACAAATTTAATGCCTGTCATATGATCTCTGCCTTCAGGGAGCACATAGGACCCATCAGGTGAGATAAAATATTCATCAATGACAAAAGAGTAAACTGAAACATGGTAAATGCATAAAGAAAGGGAAAAAAAAACTCTAAGGGTTTTAAGGAGAAAAAAACATTTCTCACTGGGAATACCAGAGAAGACTTCATGGAAGTGGTGGCTGCAGTCAATTCTTGACAGAGACACCTGAACTGAATGTGGAAGAATGAGCAGGATTTCAACAAATGGGAGTGAATACATTCTGGCATGGAGAAAACTGTGAGCAAATAAGTCAAGACAGGATTCAGAAAATGGCAAGTGGTCCGGTTTGATGGCATTGTAGATTATTTGAAGGAGAATAGTTTGAAATAAAGATGCCGAAGTAGATTTGAATGTGATAATAGAGGATCTTGAATACCAGGATGTGTTGAGACTTTATTTGGCAGGCAGTGGTAAGCTCTTGAAAGTTTGTGATCATTTGAATAATGTGGTGATAAGAAATGTGTATTATGAGATTATCTCTGACTTCTTTGTGGCAGACAAATTTCAAAGGGGAAAGGGAAAAGGGAAGGTTATCAAAATAACCCAGAAAAGAGAAAATAAAGATTAGGAGCTCTAACTGGCAATTTTTTGTTTGGGGCAAACAATATAGAATGTGCCCTCAAATTAAATTAAATTGGGTAAGATACAGAGCCATTGCTGGGCACCCTAATACTATGAGGACAATGATGGGAGGCTGTTGCTTAGGGAGTGAAGGTGAGTTGGGCCAGAACCTGGTACATAGTTGGAACTTAATAAATGCATATTGATTGATTGATGGAGGCTAAAGTCAATAAGGATGTTACAATGAGAGTTAACTCAGATTCTTAATGCTGTTGATATCTCTGACATATAAACTCCTCTGTGAAAATGTCCACATTCCTTTCATATCGCTACAAATCTATGTCTTTCTTACTTTCACATAAATGTATCTTCTGTTCCCCCCCCATCTGTGTTTTTGAAGATGTGTGTGTGTGTGTGTGTGTGTGTGTGTGTGTGTGTATGCTCTTTTACATAGGATTAAGACCCCCTGAGGGTAGAGGCTGTGTCTTCTTCATCTGCATTGCTTCCCTGGATCCCAGTCCAAAAGGCACTCTTTATTATGTTTGCTGATTTAAGTCAAGGCTTTCTAACCCTGACAATTTTGAGACTTCAGCAACCTCAATGCTGAAGAGCGTTCCCATGGGGGAGTAGACTGACCCTTTAACAGGAAGCCAAAAACTTTGGGGAAGGTTTAAACTGGAAGAAGGTGGCATTGAGAGACTGACTTCTCTGAGAGAATATTGTGCTTCCAAGGGTAGTTTTCTGCCCCAGGAGAAGGGAAATAGGGATTGCTAGGGGCATATGGAGCCAAGAGTGATGGGGGAACATAAAGTCAGAGATGGGGATACAATGGCCTCACATTTAGAGGCTGAGAATAATGAGAGCATAGGAAAGGTCCCAGGAGCACAATTTGGGAAGTGGAGTAACTCTTACAATGTAAGAGTGTAGAGTAACAGTGATGCTTTGTACCAATTTCTCTTTCCCCAAATGATTACCAGTCTTCCCAGTGTAACAATTTGTTAGCTAGTTCATTATCCTTGGATGAAAGGTACAAATAAAATATGTTGAGTGTATTATAAAGAGTATATATATAGAAAATTTTAGCCTCTTGAAGTATTATAGGACTGATACCACATAACTATCTGCATTTAAATTATTTCTCTCTAAAACCATTTAGATTGTTAGCCTCTTGAGGGCAGGGGTTATCCGTTGCCTCTTTTTGTTATCCCAGCAATTTAGCACAGTGTTAAAGTGTAACAGGTATTGAAGAAATGTTTATTTTATTTTTTTTAACCCTTATCTTCTGGCTTAGAATCAACACTGTGTATTGGTTCCAAGGCAGAAGAGTTGTGAGGGCTAGGCAATGGGGGTTAAATGATTTTCCCAGGGTCATACAGCCAGGAAGTATCTGAGGCCAAATTTGAACCTTAAATCTCTGGTCTCTAGGCCAGGCTTTCAACCCACTGAGCCACCCAGCTTCTCTCTTGAAGAATTGTTTATTGAATGACTAAGTAACTGTCTATTTACCAACTTGTCTGAGTCTAGCCAAACTATGTAAAGACAAAAACTTACAGGTGACACAACACTACTCACAGAATTTTTCTCCCTAGATAAATATGTTCTCTTTCCATTTTCTCATCATTTATGGATCTCCCCAACTCCTAGTGCCCTCTCTCCCAAACTACATTGCATTTGGCTACTTTCCTTGAATTCTCTTTATATATATTTATTTTTTATATATTTATATATAAAATTCTCTTTATATATTTATTCTTTATTAACTCCCTTGTTGTCTCTTCCATTAGAATACCAATTCCTTGAAAGGAGGTATTTGGAAGCAGCTAGTCTGGCTCAGTAGATAAAGAACTAGGCCTTGAAATAGAAGGTCCTAGGTTCAAATATGACCTTAGATACCTCCTAGCTATGTGACCCTGGACAAATCATTTAAATGCCCATTACCAAACCCTTACCATTCTTCCAGCTTAGAAATGATACACAATATTGATTCTAAGAAAGAAGGTAAGGGTTTAAAAAAAATTTTAAAGAAAGTAGGGATTTCTTCATTCTTTGTCTTTGGGTCCCAGATCCTAGCACAGTGATGCAATGAAGACATTTCATTAATGTTTGTCATTGTTTTCATGTAGCTGTCCTCTCAGAAGCTCCCCCAAACAAGAAACAAAACTCTCTCCAAATTATCTGCATTACAGGAGAGATTAAAATGCTTTGAGCTCTCTCCTAATATTCTGATCCTTTCTGAAGCCCCATCTCCCATCCCTTACCACAACCCTATTCTCAGCTCAACCATTTTTCCCTCACTTACAGCTCATCCCTTCTATCATCTCCCTGCCAAAAGCAATTCTTCTCAAACAATTTTCCCTAGTTTAAATCCCTGTGCCCCAGCCTCTGTCCCAATTCCCAATTCTATTCCTTACCATGTTCTCTCTTCATACCACTTATTCCATTCCATTCCCTTCACCCCCAATCTTTCTGCCTCCACCTCCCTGTGGGTATGATTCCTGAGGTAGGAAGGGGGTGTCCCACACCTCAAAGGGAATATGACCTGGGGACCCAATGCTGCTTTAATGGCTTGCAGGACTGGCCAGCATGCCTCAATCAGTCCCACAGAAGGGAGGAGGAGGAGGAGCAGGAGCAGGAGCAGGAGGAGGTGAGAGCAAGGAAGACAGAGCCAAAACGGAGACAAGTCATAAAGTCACTGGATTGGAAAATGAGAAAGCAGGATAAATAGGCTCTTTGGAGGGAAATAGGTCTTCCCTGCTCTTTGAGCAGGAATAAACAAGGAGTGCTCCTGTCAACAAGGAACTCACACTTGGGGAAAGGGCTTCTTAAGCTCTGCTAGCTTGAAGAAAGGGATGCAAATGATCCCCAAATGGTCTTTCCACCCCTGACTTCACTCTCTCCCTTTATCTTACATTACTGCTTAGCTGCCTCCCACTCCTCCACTCCTTCTATTCTTCAGCCAGGCCAGACACAGGATCTTAGAATCAGAGCTAGAAGGCAGCTTTGAAATCACTGAGTCCTCCCCCACCCCCCATTTTTCAGATGGAAATTGAGATATAGAGGGGTCAAAGTGACTTGTCCTGGGTCAAACAGCTTATAGCAGAGTTGGCAAAGGTTTTCCAGCTTGAGTGTCCAGAGGGCAGATTCAAGTTGTCTGTAAACCTGGCTCTCCCAGCACCCAGCATTACCTGAGAGGATTGAGGGAGGAAGTACTTGCTTAGGGAGGCTGGACAGAGGGGTGGGGCATGCAAAAATGTCCCTGGGCTCTGGGAAGAGGATGATGAGCACCTCCCCTGTGCCACAGGTGGCACGTGTGCCAATACTTCACCATCACTGGCTTATAGGTATCCAGGGAGAATTTAAATACAGATCTTGCTGCCTTCCAATACTCTATCCCCTACAGTAAGTGGCCTTCCAAGTATAGGTAACCCTTCCACATCCCAACTTTCCCCATTACAGTTTTGATTTCTCACTGGTCAGCATAAGAAATGAAATGGGAATTTGGGAGGGAGACACAGATGACATGAAAAAGCCAGCTGATGACACAGAAAAGGCATAGAAACTCAGAAATGCATAAAATATATATACAGTATTATATAATATCAACATATTTTATCTTTTCACACTATAAATATTATCAGTTGCTTTTACTGTAAACACCCCATAAAAGAAAAACAAAAAAAAATTCAGATTTATTTGGTATGAAAGGAAGGCCAAAAAATTTTCTGCAGATTTTCTAGATCATGGTCCCCAACTCTATCAATGTGGAAGGAATGTGTCTAATTTCCATCTCCCAATCTTGGCTCAAAATGCCTCAGTTGCTTTCAGCTTTTCTTTCTTCTCCACCCATCCAGTTTCTACCTCAAGTCAGTTATTTGGGGCATATAGTCTCAAGTCTCATGTCCCATGTGACTTTTCTGAACATTACAATCTACACTCTCATGTCTGAGCCAGAAAAGAGTTAAGCATAAAGATGATTGATGTTTGAATCTGAAGGGCTGGTTTTGAATCTAGTCTGTTAGGAAGTTTTCTTTTTTAACCTTACCTTCTGTCCTAGTAACAACTCTAAAGACTGAAGGACAAGGGTAGGCAATAAAGTTAAGTGACTTGCCCAGGGTCACACAGCTAGGAAATATCTAAGGCCATATTTGAATCTAAATACTCCTGATGTCAAGCCTGATTCTCCATCCACTGAGCCATTTAGCTGCCCCTTAATACACACTTCTTGAGTCCCAGAGAGATTAAGTGATTTGCCCAGTCTTATAGGAAGGTATAGGATTTGAACTCAAGATTTCTGACTTTAAACCTGACACTATGAAAACCTTTTATAAAAACAAAGCAATATCTTCTTCCCCTGTTAATCATGAACTTTAGAATCATGTTAATAGACCAAATTAGGGAAAAAAACACCTTATAGATCACCCAATCTAACCAACAGAGTAGTAGAAAGAGCACTTAATATGGAATCTGGGGTCCTAGAGGTAAAAATCTAGCTCTGCTACTTCTTATCAATATGAGCTAAAAGAAGTCACTTTCCCTTTCTGGGTCCTGGTTTCCTTATCTATAAAATGAGGGGGTTGGATGAGATAAGATAATATCCAAAGTTTCTTATAATTATTTTTTTTCCCACCTTCTGTCTTAGAATTGGTCCTGAGTATTCATCTAAAGAAGAAGAATGGCATGGGCTAGGCAATGGAGGATAAGTGACCTGACCAGGGTCACACAGCTAGAAAGCTTCTGAGATCTGATATGAATTCTGGACCTTCCTACTCAAGCCTGGATCTCTCTTCACCAAACCACCTAGTTGCTCTCCCTAATAAGTCTCAGTCCTATGAATCTTTTCTTTTTAGACTCAGCTTAAGTGAAGGTCTTGTGGTCAAGTCAACAAGTCAACAAGCCTTCAAAAAGTACTTATTAGGTGCTAGATCCTGTGCTATAGCCTGGAGCATGAAGAAAGACAGTCCCTCTCTGCAAGGATATTGTATTTGAATAAGGGAAAGCTGAAGGGGAAATGGCAAGGTCACAAAGTGGATGCATGGTGAAGTCATCTGGGGAAGTAGGAGCAGAGATAGGAAAAGAATGAAGAAGTAAGCATGACTGGCTTGGGCACTTTCTCAAAAATGAGGTTCTGAGAGGAATTCACCAGGGAAGAGGAGATTTGAGGAGTGAAGGCACCGTCCAGGAGGAGACAGCTGCTGGGGAATGATGGAGAATTCCAGAGTGAAGAGAAGAGCCAGAAAGTAGTAATGGAGAAGGATGAGGAAAGTGAGCACAGAGATGAAGTGACCCATCCTGGGTTACTGAAAACATTACTCTCTAAGTTAGGATCATCCTTCATCTATCCTACCTTCCAGCCCATTGTTCTTTTTATGCACCTACCATGTATTACAAGCCAACCCTGACCATTGGCCAAATCCAGTTGGGTAGAGAGAAGAAGGGTCAGAAACCCATGAGAGGCCATAGCATTCTGACAATCATAAGAGTTCATGTCACACATCCCTTTTAGTCCTTAGTGAGTAGCTAATAAAATACCTGTTTTAGGGCAGCTGGGTAGAACAGTGGAAAGAGTGCTTCCTGAGTTCAAATATGTCCCAGATACTAGCTATATGACCCTGGGCAAGTCACTTCACCCTGTTTGCCTCTGTTTCCTCATCTGTAAAAGGAGCTGGGGAAGAAAATGGCAAACCACCAGCTGTGTGCCCCTGGGCAAGTCACTTCACCCTGTTTGCCTGTTTCCTCATCTGTAAAAGGAGCTGGGGAAGAAAATGGCCAACCATTCTAGTACCTTTACCAAGAAAACCCCAAATTGGGTTATGAAGAGTTGATGTGGTTGGAAACAATTAAACAACAGCAATATCTGTTTTACAGATGGAGAAACTAAGCCCAAAGAAGTTAAGTTTAAAAGCTTAAGACCCCAAGGTCACACAGCTAGTTCATATCAGAGTCTAGGTCTTCTTAGCCTGGAATTCAAGGCTCTCTCCACCACATCACACTGTCTCATCTGGTGACAGGCTCTGATGAGGGAGTAAACTGCCACTGGAGTCAAGGAAGAGCCAGAGGGGAACAGTAATTTCATCAGCCTATGAATGTTCCCTGGAACAATGAATGGGGGAACATAAACCATTTCTTAAGATGATAATGAGGAGGGCAGCTGGTAGAAAGGGGCAAGAGGTTACCCTGAAAGCTATAAGGAAAAAAAAGACACATTTTCCCTTCTCCTTACATCTATATTCAGGTAAAGAGACTTCTCCTAGGACCCATCTTCTTGCCATTTCCTCTGAATTATTTTATATTCTAGGGGAAAAAAAAACCAATCAAGCCATAAAAAGAGCTGTCTCTTGCCTGGATATTGTCCACTACTTTCTCCTGCCTTCTCCCCACTACTTCCAAATTCACAGATCCATGACCCCGTCTACTTCTTCTATCCATTCTTCCCTCCTAGCACAATTCCTTTTAACCCCTTATTAGTCCCAAATTTATTTTCACCTCCAACCTCTAGTCTTCCTGGTTCCTTCCTCCCCACCCCCACCCCTACCTTCTGCCTATTACTTTCTTTTATTTTTATTTTTTTAATTTTTAGCCATCACTTTATTTTCCAAGAATAGCCATTTGGCCCTTTGCTTTCTTCCAAGAGGCCCATGAGTCCTCAGAGTTCTATGCCCTCCCTCCTTCCTTCTCAGAGAGTGGGCTTAGGCTGCCCTGAGCCCAAGGTAGTAAGGTCAGACTGGTTAATAGGAAAGAAAAGTGCCACTGCTGTTTCTGCTGGGTCAAGAGAAGAACTTCAGAGGAAAACAAGCATCTTGACAGAGCTCTGTGGAGGCCAGGAAGGAAATAGGCCCAATTAATCTGTATTTGCCTCTTCAGATTGGAGTACAAATGGGGAGATGGAAGAATTAACCTTTTTAAAAATGTAATTTTATAAAATCATCACACTTGGAACAGACTTGCTCATTATAACCATTATTTACGGCCTTCTCCTGGCCTCAGGCCACTGGGATGGAGGAGCAGAGAGGGAGGCAGGATGGAGAGCATCCTGCAGAGAAGAGCTGGGTTGAGCATCTGTACTCTGGGGTTCCATTAATGACTCCCTCCCTATCCCTCTTTGACCCAAGTGGGCAGCAATCAGGCCTTTCCCCAGGACCCTGACTCTCTTCTGACTCCACACATGAAAGTGTTCCACAGTCACATTTCTTGTGCTTTCAAATTAGGGACAATTTAGTTTACAGAGGGTCAACTGATGTAGCTCTTCAACCCTGACCAAGGGCAGCATGTGTGGTGTAGACCAACTGGGTAAAATTCAAATATAAATGGGGCCACTAAACCATATATAAGTATCTCTGTGGACTGAATATTGACAGAAAAACTCATTGTATTTTTATTTTGTTTAAGTATTTCTCAATTATATTTTAATCTGGTCAGACCACATTTGAGAGAACTGAGAGCATTCAGCTTGTGGCCTACTTGGCACTTCTGGTGTAGACAAAAGATCCCTTAATTTAATAGAACTTGGGTGAAGATTGGGGCAGATAGATAGAATGCCAGACCTAGAGTCAGGAAGATCTGAGTTCAAATCTGACATCAGACACTAGCTGTATGACTCTGGGCAAGTAATTTACTATGCCTCAGTTTCCTCATCTGCAAAATGAGCTAGAGAAGGAAATGGGAAACTAAAACCCCAAATAGAGTCACTAAGAGTCAAACATGATCGCAAGGACTGAACAATAGCAAGAAAACAGATCTAATTTCTCATATTTATTAGATCTGTACCCTTTATGGAATTATTTAACTCCTCTGAGCCTGAGTTCCTTAATCTGTTAAATGGGAATAAAAAAAACTAATTTAGTTCTATGGTGGGGAAAGCATTTTGCAAGTCTTAAGGGGCCACAGAAATGCCAATCAGTGTTCCTCTCCTTTAAGCCTTGACTGTTACCCAAGGCTGAGATCTGTCTGAGAGCTCTCTCTGAGATAAATTTTCCCATATTTTCTTAGCTCCTTCCCCGACCCCCTTACTTAGCCAGACTCTGCCAGACAAGCCCATGCCTTAATGCCAAATCATCTAACACCCTATGGGGTATTCACTTCTGTCTTCTTCTTCAGCTAGATTATAAACTCCTTGAAGGTAGGCTTTGTTTCATTTTAGTCTTTGTAATCACAGCACACAAATAGTGGCTGGAAAATGGTAGGAGATTTAGAAATGTTTCCTGACTTGATCTGGGAAAAAGCAACGGGTCCCGGATGCCCAGCTTTCCATAGGATACAGAACCCTGGCTTAGCTTGAGAAAGGATGACAGTGCCAAGAATCAGGAGTGGGGTGGGCTTGGAGAATGCCAGCGCTGATTGCCTTCTTCATAACTTGATGGGCATGTCAGAAATGAGGATATTGAATAGAGATTGTAAGGTTCAAGTCCTGATTTTTCTTCTAATACATACTGGCTCTGTGGCTCTGGTCCAGTTACTTAGTCCCAAATGCTCTTAAGAAAATCTCTATGACTACAAATTGTGCCAATAAAGGGAATATCTTTACCTGGAAATTCCCTATACCAGTTAAATCCCAGGTCTAAACCTTATCCTATCCCTGTGCCAACAAGGCAGGAGGTCTAAGTTTTTCTAGTGATTTCCTGGGGCAGAGGACCCATTTTTGTTCAGTCTTGTCTGATTCTTCAAGATCATTTCCTTCTCCAGCTCATTTTATAGATGAGGAAACTGAGGCAAACTTGCCCAGGGTCATACAACAAGTAAAATTTAGGAAGATGAGTCTCCCTGACTTCAGGGCCACCCAAGAGTTCTTTTACCTACAAGAGTCATGAGAGTGTTGGGGATGCAGTAGCTGTGCTGGGAATCAAGGAAGCAGAGAACTTTGGGGACAGACAATCTGTTTTGAACTGAACCTGGAAACAGTTCCCTCCAGCCACCTCCCCACCTCTAGTTCATCCTCCCCGAGAGAGGAAGCTCCCACGGGGGTACCCAAATTGCTGCTAATCTGCAGTTTATTGAGGGCCCTCATTTGCTACAGCTGTTTCCTTAATAATCATAGCCCACATTTCCACAGAGCTTTAAGGTTCACAAATCATTTCCCTTACAATCACCTTGTATGGTAAGCAGTGAAAATGTTATAATCATTTCACCCAAATGCATTTATTAAGGGATTTTATATGTTAGACACCATAATAAGTCTTAGAGCTATAAAGAAAAGCACAATATAGCTCCTGTCTTCAAGAAGCTTCCATTCTAATAAAAGAAAAAAACATGAAAATAGGCACATAAAATAATTCTATATATGTGAATATGTACACATATGCATACAAGGCAAGGTAGGTGGTGCAGTGGAAAGAGTGCCATTCTTGAAATCAGGAAGATTCATCTTCCTAAATTCAAATTTAATCTCAGACATATACTAGCTGTGTGACTCTGGACAAGTCATTTAATTTTGCCTCAGTTTCCTTATCTGTAAAATGAGCTGAAGAAAGAAGTAGTAAAACACTCCAATATGTTTGCCATGTAAACCCCAAATGGGGTCACATAGAATTGGACAGGACTAAAACACCCTGACCCAAAATCACCTCATATAATGTATTTTCTAGATATACATGGAGAAGAAGGAAGGTAATCTGAAAAAGAAGTCAATCATAGCTAAGGGGTGGAGGGGACACTGGGAAGGGCTTCCTGAAGAAGGCAGGATTTGTATGGCTTCTTGAAGGAAGTCATGGAAGCTGAGAGATTAGGATGAGGAGGGAGAACCCGTATGCCATGCCTAAGATTTGAACTTAAATTGCCTGGCTTGAAGGTTAGGAAAATCTCTGTTCACTTTGCTAAATTGCTTTCTTCTCCCTTCCTTTTGGGATCATAGATCTGGGCAAAAAGAAGGGAATAAGCAATTATTAAGCACCTACTATGTGCCAGGCACTGTGCTAAGTGCTTTAAAAATATGATTTTATTTGATCCTACAGATTGGAACATGGAAGGGATTTCAAAGTGCATCTAAGTTCAACTTTCTCATTGTATAGACGAGAAGTCAGAGAACCAGGGAGGTTAAACATCTTACACATTCACACAAATCCCATCTTCTGCAAGACTTTCCCAACCACTCTTATTTCTAGCACCTTCCCTCTGCTAATTATATCTTATTTATCTTGCATTTAACTTGTTGGTATATGTTGTTTGTTTATTGTCTCTCCCATTAGATTGGGAGCTCATTTTTTGCCTCTTTTTGTATCATCACTGTTTAGCACAGTGCCTGACACATTTTTTGTTGTTGTCATTTTTCAGTCTTGTCTGACTTTTTATGACTCCATTTGGGATTTTTCTGGCAAAGATAACTGGAGTGCTTTGCCATTTCCTTCTCCAGCTCATTTTACAGATGAGGAATTCATTTGGCACTCTATCTACTGTGCCACCTAGGTGCCCCAATAATGATTATTAATTGATTTGTTGATTAAATTGGCTTTTGAACTAAAGTAGTCAAATCCAAATGCAGCCTCCTTTCAGCACTATTCCCTTCAGCCTCTTCACACAGAAAGTTTTTCTGGGGTATGTACTACATGTCAAGAATAGTAAGAGCAGAAATTGAAGAATTGGCCCCTAGATCTAGGGGAGTCTGAGGAGACATGATGGATAAACATATGAACAGGACAGAAAGTAGATTCCAACTGAGGGTGAGGTCTTAGGCAAATGGACAATACCAAGGATCTTGACTAAGAAAATCACAAATTAACATTATCTATATTTTATTATTTTTTTTTTTGCTTATTTTGTTAAATATTTCCCAGCCACATTTTAATCTGATTCCATAGGTACTAGGTTAATGTTCCAGGTGCAAGATGGCCAACAAAATCTGAGTTTGACATCTCTGAATTAAGGAATAAACACTATGAGAGTTTATAGAAGGGGAGATTAAGATGGGCTAGAGCAAGCAGGGAAACTTTTATGGCTTTAGTTTTCTTATCTGAAAAATAAGTAGATTGAATAGATGACCATTAAAGTTTCTTCTCAGCAGCAGGTAGTGTGGGCAATAGACTGTGGGACCTAGAGTCAGGAAGACTCATCTTCCAGAGTTTAAATTCAGCCTAAGACATTGACTCACTGAATGACCCTTGGGCAAGTCATTTTACCCTGTTTGCCTCATTTTTCTCATCTGTAAAGTGAACTGAAGAAGGAAATGGCAAACCACTATAGAATTTTTTTTTTACCAAAAACAAACAAACAAACAAACAAACAAACAAAAACACCTCCAGATGGGATCACAAAGAGTCTTGACTGAACAACAACAAAAATTTCTTCTAGGTCTAAGATACTTAGAGGTGACTCATTTGATAGAATATTTGGCTAGGAGTTAGAAAGGTCTGAGCTCAAATCCTTTCTCAGACACTTAGTTTTTGTGTAAGCCCAAGCAAATCAATTAAACCATTATTAGACTCAATTTCCCCATCTGTAAAATAAATGACTTAGACTTCTAAGGTGTCCTTTGGTTCAAAACCTATGATCTATGAATTAGGACCCAAAGGCTGAATAAGACTTGGAAATAGTTTCTACTTTTGATACTTTGAATTTATAGAGCACTTTGAAGTTTACAAAATGTTTCATAAATATGATGTCATTTTATCCACATAATAACCCTGGTAGGTGGGTACTATTATTACCCCCATTTTACAAATGAGAAAACAGAGGCAAGTAGAGATTCAGTGACTTGCCCAGAATCACACAGTAAGAGTCTGTGACTGGATTTGAACATGTCATTCTGACTTTTTGCTACCTCAGTTTCTCATCCTCTTCCTTTGCTTAATTTTCCCTTCAGTTCTCCTTGCTTTGCTCACCATCATCTGTCCCTTTTTTCACCCCTCCTTGCACACCCCCATCTTCTTTTTCCCTCCTCTTGGCTTTTCCTCTGTCTCTGCTTTTCCTTCTTTCTCCACCTTCCCCTCCCCTCCTTTCCCATTCCCCCCCCCCTCCCGCTCCTTCTCTAGTGTAGAACAGGAAAGACATTAAACCTGCCAGGTTAAATCAGATCAACTTGTGCAACAATTTAAAAGAAGACAGATCTGGGGGATGTGTGTGGTTTTTAAATAGAGATTCAATGGAGCCAGTTGCTTCACTCAGAATAAAAACAATTGATTATCTTTAAAGCCACTTATAGAGGGTTTAACGGCCTTGAAACAACCCACAGCTTGGTTTCCAGGTGTTTAGCCTTCCCCTGCCTCCTGCTTATGCCTGTTGTATGTTGCTGGCACGGAGGGAGCTAACTAGGCATCTCAGGAAGCAGGGCCCTCCCCTTCCCCATCGCTACTGCCCCCCAAGCTTGAAGACCAGGGGAAGCTCACATGAGAAATAAGAGAGGGGTGATCCCCAGGACAAAAATCCTGCTGTAAGGAAATGTAGACTGTGAAAAATTGGATTTACAAACTGGATCCATCAGGGACTTGTTATTCTTTTTACAAAAGAATTCACCACCAAACCAAAGGAATCACTTCAGGGCTTTTTTTAACAGGCTGCTCCCTTTAGTGCACTAAAATTGGACTTTATCAACAAAAACTCAATTCATTAAGAGCTCTTCAGTCAGTCAACAAGTATTTATTAAACACTTACTAAACTTAGGTCTTGGTTTCCTCAACTGTAAAATGAGGAGGTTGATCTACATGACTTCTACAGGTCTACATCTCTCTCTGTCTTTGTAACTTTCTCTTTCTCTGTTTGTTTCTGTCTCTGTCTTCCTGTCACTGGCTCTGTCTCTTTTCTTTCTTTCTTTCTTTCTTTCTTTCTTTCTTTCTTTCTTTCTTTCTTTCTTTCTTTCTTTCTTTCTTTCTTTCTTTCTTTCTTTCTTTCTTTCTTTCTTTCTTTCTTTCTTTCTTTCTTTCTTTCTTTCTTTCTTTCTTTCTTCCTTCCTTCCTTCCTTCCTTCCTTCCTTCCTTCCTTCCTTCCTTCTTTCTTTCTTTCTTTCTTTCTTTCTTTCTTTCTTTCTTTCTTTCTTTCTTTCTTTCTTTCTTTCTTTCTTTCTTTCTTTCTTTCTTTCTTTCTTTCTTTCTTTCTTTCTTTCTTTCTTTCTTTCTTTCTTTCTTTCTTTCTTTCTCTGTGCCTCTTTCTCTTTTTAAACCCTTACTTTCTGTCCTAGGAATAACTACTTGTTCCATGTATCTAGTTATTTCCATCTACCAGGAAAAGATGGAAGGAATCTGAAAGGGAAGTCAATGGCAGCTAAAAGGTGGAGGGAAGACTGGGAAAGACCTTCTGAAGAAGGTAGGATATAAGGGCAAGGGCTAGGCGAACAGGGTTAAGTGACTTACTCAAAGTTACACACTTAGGAAGTGTCCCACTCCAAAACTGAGTCTCTATCCATGGTGCCACCTAGTTGCCCTCCAGGTCCTCTAGATCCTATGTCCATTACTTAAAGCTAGAGGCAAAATCAAAGAACTCTCCATCTCCTTTCTATCCACCTTTTCCATACTATACAATTTCTCTTTCCAGCTTTCATCCTGAGCCTCAGTCCATTCCTCTGTTGTTCTCTCAACCTTACTTTTACAACCTTTTCCAATATGGGCCATCATAGTATGTGTCTCCAGAGTCCACATAATAAGGAGGAACAGGACTGGAGACTGTTCTGACTCCCACCGCCTCATTTAATAGAAGAAGAAACAGAAACCCAGGGGATTTAAATTATTTTTCCTCCTAATTTGAAACTTCCTCCTTAACCTCTCTATTTCTGTCCAGGGCACCATATTCTTCCAATTACGAATATTTGCAAGCTAGTAGTCATCCTCCACCCTCCACTCTCACTCTACCACCTCATTCTTCTCTCAATAAATTGTACCTCTTAAGGGACAGCAAAACAATATTCTCGTTATCACTTTGCCTCTCTCTAAGCCCCACTGGAAATTGCTGGCCCTGAACCTAAAATCCAAGACATCAGGTGAATCCATTTCCTATCTTTTTCCTAACTTATTAGCTGGGTAACTTTGGGAAAATCACAAGATCTCTGTTTTTGTTATTCTTAAAATGGTGATAATAATGGTTGTCTTACCTACTTTGCAGGATTGTTGTAAGGGAAGACCTCTTTGTAAACCTCAAAGCCCTATAGACATAGTAGCTATGATTATTATTTTCATTTCCAGGAAACAGTAGAGAAAAGATCTGAGTTAAGATCCTGTCTCTGGTACATACCATTGGGGTGGCCCTGGGGAAGATAGAGGAATATCTTAGTGCTCTGTGCCATGCTGGAAGTCTATAAATTGCAGAGAAGAGATTCATCTGAACTGATAGTATTTCTTTATCGAAAACTGACCATATCAATGAAATTGCAAGTAGGTCCAAACTAATTCCAATCCATAGAAGACACAGCAACTCATCTCTTGGCTGAAGATTTCTCTTTCTCCTAACCTCTGTTCAACGTCTACATTTTTTGTTCCATTTGTTTATTCATTATTTGCTTTTTTCTCTTTCTTCCTAATCTGAGCCCAGACTTGTCTTTTGACATTGTTTAACTGAGTCAGACAATCTAGTCCCCTTCTTTTCCCCCCCAAGCTTTGCCTATAAGATTATATATATACATATATATATACATAAACAATGCTTCATATTTTAGGGTCTTGGTACTTTCTATTCCTGTAGGGTAGAAATTGTTGTTGTTGTTTAGTAATTTCAGTCACATTAAACTCTTTGTGACCCCAATTTAGGGGTTTTCTTGGTAGAGATGCTATAGGGATTTGCCATTCCTTCTCCAACTCATTTTACCAATGAGGAAACTGAGGCAAACAGGGTCAAATGACTTGCTCAGGGTCCCACAGCAAATAAGTGTCTGAGGCCACATTTGAACTCAGGAACACTCATCTTCCTGATTCCAAGCCTGGCTCCCTATTCACTGCACCTGCCAGAGGCCTGTGACAGATCACAGAAGCATAGACTTAGAGTTGAAATGTAGCCTCCTCATTTCCCTCATTTTAGATAGAAAACTGACGCCTGGCCTTAGAGATATCACTAAGATCTGAACCTGGGTCTGATGAGGAGCTTTCTATCATAACCGGAGTGATGCCCTGGAAGTCAGAAAGACCTGAGTTCACATTCTTCCTTTTATTTTTTTTAACCCTTACCTTCCATCTTGGAATCAATACTGTGTATTGGTTCCAAGGCAGAAGGGCAGTAAGGACTAGGCAATGGGGGTCAAGTGACTTGCCCAGGGTCACATAGCTGGGAAGTGTCTGAGGCCAGATTTGAACCCTGTCTCTAGGCCTGGCTCTCAATCCACTGAGCCACCCAAGCTTGACCCCCTTTTCATAGCTTTTTATTTTAAACCCTTCCCTTCCATTTTGGAATCAATACTGTGTATTGGTTCCAAGGCAGAAGAGTGGTCAGGGCTAGGCAATGGGGGTCAAGTGACTTGCCCAGGGTCACACAGCTGGGAAGTGTCTGAGACCAGATTTGAACCTAGGACCTCCCGTCTCTAGGTCTGGCTCTCAATCCCCTGAGCCACCCCGCCATCCCCATGTTAATTCTATATGAATAGGGTTATATTTAAAAAAAGATCTGAGGAGTGGGGGTGGATGGGCTTCAGAGCAGAGAGATGGCACCAGGGACAAATGGTGGGGTCCCCAGACCCCAGAGAGGTGGACTTGGTCTATATAGAGAAAGGAGAAAAGAGCCTTCGTGCTTGGAATTCTAGTGTCCCCCGACAGGTCCCTCTTCATAAACGAATCTCCAGCGTCTGTGGCGGGAGGGCCCCCTGGCTGCGCCACGGATCTCTGAGTCAGCAGGGTGTTGGTGTATGAGCAAAAGCAATGGATCCGAGTTTATTTAGGAAGGGCTTGTCTGATGTTTCTGCCAAGTCCCCCGCGCCCTGCCTGTCCTTCCCTGCGTATCTCCACACACACAGATGCACAGGCATTTTCAAAGCCATACTGCCGGATCCAGGTACAGAAAGTGCGCGGGGCACGGGGGCATTGGGTCACGGCCGCAGAAATGGATGAGCTCCGAGGTCTAGACACACACACACTCTGGGACACGCAGAACCCACAGACCGTATACACCAACAGAGACCACCATCCACACGTGCGCCCTTAAGATTTCATACACACATGCACACAGATAATAAACTGAAAGGCTTGCAAAGCATCCTATACCCTTGTCTCATGTAATCTTCACAATAACACTAGGAGGAGGAGGCAGCAGCTGGGAAGCTCAGTGGAGTGAGAGCCAGGCCTAGAAAGGGTTCCAATCTGGCCTCAGACACTTCCCAGCTGTGTGACCCTGGGCAAGTCACTTAACCCCCATTGCCTAGCCCTTACCACTCTTCTGCCTTGAAACCAATACACAGTATCGATTCTAAGATAGAAGGTACATATTAAAAAGAGAAAAGAAAAAAAAGAATACTGGATTTGGAGATAAAAAGGTCAGAGATTTAGAGCTGGAAGGGGCCTCAGAGTCCATCAAGTCCAAACCCTTCATTTTATAGATGAGGAAACTGAATGGTTTCATAATATAGATTAAACTGAAGAATGTGTCATGAATGCCTCCCCCCACCTCGGAGCCAATTACCAACACATCCCTGAACAAGTATCGGGTTCCTTACTGTGGTTGCTGTTTAGTCGTTCAGTCACATCCGACTCTACAGGACCCCGTGGCCTTTGTCCATGAGATTTTGTTGGCAGAGATATTGGAGTGGTTTGTCATTTCTTTCTTCAGTGTGTCCCCATTTTACAGATGAAGAACTGAGGCAAATAGGGGTTGCCTTGCCTGGGATCACACAGATAACGTCTGAGGCTGGATTTGGACTCAGATTTCCCGACACCAAGTATGGCACTCTATCCACTGCACCATCCAACTGCCCTCTACTGTACCCATTAGGAAAATGAGGCTCGGAGAAATAACTGGTCCCACAGCTGGAGTTGGGACTGAAAAATCCAAATCTCCAAATGGGTTATTGCTCTCCTGACTCTGACCTTTTCCTTGTAATATGCAGATATATACACAAGAACCGAAGCAAATACAAGCATGCACAGACACAGTCATACTCACAAGGACACTCGTGGACACACTATTAGTATTATCTACTACAACAGACATAGATATAGCATCTCCTTCTTTTCTGTTTTTATTTTTATTTTTTTAAGCCCTCATCTTCCATCTTGGAATCAATACTGGGTATTGGTTCCAAGGCAGAAGAATGGTAAGGGCTAGGCAATGGGGGTTAAGTGACTTGCCCAGGGTCACACAGTTGGGAAGTGTTTGAGGTCAGATTTGAACCCAGTACCTCCCATCTCTAGGCCTGGCTCTCCATCCACTGAGCCATCAAGCTGCCTCCTCTTTTCTCTCTTTAAAACACTTAGAATGGATCAGTTTCAAGGTGGAAGAGCAGTAAGGGCTAGGCAAGGGGGATCAAGTGACTTGCTCAGAGTCACCCAGCTAGGCAGTGTCTGAGGCCACATTTGAACCCAGAATCTCCTGTCTGTAGAGCTAGCCCTCCATCCACTGAGCCACCCTGCTGCCCCTTCAAGCAACTCTTTATTTTTAATGCAAATCCCTTATTCAAACCTCTTTATTAATCCCTGAGAAAGTAGCAAGTTTTGGATGATGAGTTGGGATGCATAAAGCACAGAATGTCAGATCATGTCATTGTTTATTTCTCTTCCAGAGGTACTTTCTTCACCTTTTAATGTCAATATGGATTCCCATCCACCCCTAAAGCTCCCCAGCACATCCCGGGAATAATTAAAGGACCTTATTGACTTATGGGATCCTGCGGGTTAATTTTCTGCCCAGGCCTCCCCAACATGCAAGATCTGGCCAAAAACAGTCTTAGCAGCCCAGGAGTTCTTGCCGAGACATTGCAACAGAGCCCAGCCATTATACATATACACATACATTTGTGTGTGCATGTGTGTTTACATACATATTCCATACATGTGTGTATATATCCCATATATACACACACATGTTTGTGAGTGTGTGTGTGTGTGTGTGTGTGTGTGTGTGTGTGTGTGTGCTTTTGCTTTTAAAGAATCAGAAAGAACTTGGCTGTAAAGGCGTGCTTTGGGCAGAATGTTGGCTCCCAGGGTCGCTGCCCAGGAGAACATTTCTATTCCATGGCTTCAGGGAAAAGAGCAGGAGCTCAGCGATTTTTACTTTCCAAGGAGTGGAAAGAAAATACAACGGAATTGGATTTAGGGCTTAGTGTAGTTTCTCTACGAGTTGTTTCCCTTTTAAGCAGAGGCAGCCCCAAGGGCACTGAATGTAAAGAGAGGGCAGAGGGCACTGGGGCTTCTGCTTAATCCCAAAGTTAAAGAGGAGGAAACTAAGACAGAAATGTTTTACTTTTGCCTTTCTGTCTTCAGTGCTTAGTACATTTGGCTGGCCAGTGAATGAAAATGCATTTATTAAGTGCATTATGCTGTCAAATGCTGGGGATGGGACGCAAACAGAAAAGTTAGGAAGGTTCTTGCTATCCTGGTGATCAATAGTAAATAAAGAGATGACCAGTTTATAATTATTTTATTTAATCCTCACAACAAACCTGGAAAGGAGGTGTTATTATTATCCCCATTTTGCAGATACAGTAGCTGAGACAGGGAAGGGGTTAAGTGACTTGCCCAAGGTCACATAGCTAGTAAGTATCTGAAGCCAAATTTTTACTCTATTCTTCCTTATTTCAGATCCAGTGATCTGACCACTGTACCATCTAGCTGTTGGTTGACTCACTGGCTGAGTTAATTTGGTATAGTTGAAAAGTGGGAATTGAAATTAGAAGACATGGGTTCAAATATTGTCTTTGCTAGTTACTGCTACTATGATTTTGGACTAATTGTTTAACTTGTCAGAAGATTCGGTTTCCAAAATGTCAGAAAATTATATAAAAACGTGTTCCTATATGTAAGTGGGAAATAACAAAATATTACAAGAAAGTTTAAAAAATGAAATAAAGACAGTATCACGACTCTAAAAAAAGTCATCAGAATAATGGGACAGAATCTATAGAACTTTTTGGTTCAAAATCTTTGATAATGGATCCTATAACTCACTGAAGGTCACATAGTTAGTAAGAAAAGTATCACAGTCACTAATAGAGGTAACTTCTTTAGGTCTTAGTTTATCTATAAAACAGAAGAGTGGGAAAGATAATTTCTAAACCCATTTTTATTTTAAACTCTCACATTCTTCCAACCAGTAATTTATTTAGCCCTCTGTAGACAAGTAGAACAGGTCTTCCACTGACCTATGTGATATAAAGAGTCTTTCCTAGTCCTACAGATGACCAGGTCCCTCATATTGTAATTATTTCATTGACTAGATTTTCTTTCCCATCAATATATAACCTAGATCTTCTCAAATCAGTTAATTAAAACTATTTCACCCACAGTATAGTCTGTTTCCCCCCACAATCACATAGAATAAAACCACCTCTCATCCTCCCAAAAAAAGATTCATTTTTTTGGTCTCATTTTCTTCACATGATTTTCCTCACAAGATTAAATTTCATCATTTCTAAGTTCTTTTCTCAAACCTAAGATTCTATGATATTGTCACTTGCCTGAAAGTTCTAGCAAAATGCCTCATCCTTTGGAATCAAGTTTGGTGTCTTTGCAAAGCCCTTGTTTGTTTGTTGCTAGGTAAGTCAGCATATGATCTCCTTAGTTACCACTATCACTGTTCCTTTTATCCCGCTCATAGCATCATAAATGCAGAGCTGCAAAAGCCTGAAGAGGCCATCCTGTCTCTAGATGAAGAAACTGAGGCCAAGTTTGTCCAGGGTCACACTGGTAAAATCAGAAGTGATACTTGAACCCATCTTCTGATTCTACAGTCAGGGCATAGCTAGCTATCATATATAAGAGAATTTTCTCTCCAGAGGCGTAGAGCAGAGGACAGGATATAAGATAGGAGAATATCACAGAAAGAACACTAAAGAAGGTTAACAGAAGAGCTGGGTTCCAATACTGGCTCTTCCACTCACTAACCATATGACTTTGGGTGAATTCATTCCCTTTGTATTTTCATTTTCTTTTCTGAATAATTGGGGGGGGGTAAGAAATAAAGGGGGGAGAGAGACACACACAGAGACAGACAGAGAGACAGAGAGGGAGAGAGAGAGATAGAAATGGAAAGAGAGAGACAGAGAAGGAGAGAGAGATAGAAATGGAAAGAAAGAGACAGAAATACAGAAAGAGAGGGAGAGATAGAAATGGAAAGAAAGACAGAGAAACAGAAAGAGAAGGAGAGAGAGATAGAAATGGAAAGAAAGAGACAGAGAGATAGAAAGGGAGACAGAGATAGAGAGAGAGAGACAGAGAGACAGAGACAGAGAGAGAGGAGTAAGAGGGCAGTTAGGCAATCCTGAAGGTCTTTTCCAACTCTAGCAATTTATGATTCGTATAAGTAGAGGCCTTGCAGATGTCTGGAAAAAGCCAAGTTAATCCTATTAGGATATATTAGCCTAGGATAGGTCCTGTAGATTTTTAATGCATAAAGGCAAAATGGTAGATGTTATTAGGAATTTACCCATATGATACAGGCAAAATGGTAAGACCATAAGTTTTGACCACATGTACCTTCTGCCCCACTCTTGCTGCAAAGACTGAGCCTAAAGTTGGCTTGAAAGTGGACTGTGGGCAGATATGGGAGGAGAATCTTAATAAGTGGTTTCAATTCCACAGGAATTGTTTGAGACAAGAGAGTTGGAAGACTGTGTGGCAAATGGAACTCTATTATACTTTGTGAAATCCACTATATATATAATAAAAATAGTTAGCATTTATGTGATATTTAACAGTTTGAAGAGCACTTTACACAAGTTATCCTGATCCCCACAAAAGCCCTGTAAGATGGAAGTTCTATTATTGTCCCCATTTTACAGGGGAGGAAACAGGCCAAGACAAGTTAAGCAACTTGTCCAGACCCACAGAGCTAGTAAATATCTAAGGAAGGATTCAAACTCTAAATCCAGTGCTCTATCTATATACTCCCTAGCTATTATGTTCTATACATAAATATGTTCTAAACTCATTACTTCGTTTACTTTGTCATTCAATAAATATTTTCTGGGTGCTTGCTATTAGTCCAGCTCAGTTTTAGGCAACATAGGGGACAGAATTAAAGATAAGACATAGTCCTCTATCAATCAAATTGTCCAAGAATTATTTTATAGAACTAGAAAAAGTAATTTTAAAAACCACCTGGAAAAACAAATGGTCATCTAGAGAAATAACTGTTGGAGTAGAAATGCAGAAGAAAATATGATTTATCATTTATTTTCTGGGTACATGATTTGGGGTTTTGGTTTTATAGGATTGCTCTCTTACAAATAATGAACATGCAAATAGGTTTTGAGTGATAATATATGCATAACCCAGCAGAATTGCTTGTCAGCTCTGGGAGTGGGAAAGGAAAAGGGGAAGGAGACAACATGAATCATGTAACCTTGGAAAACGTATGTGTAAATTTGTTACTGGAATAAAATAAAGGGGAATGGTCAATAATAAATAAGATCTTTATTAGAGAAATTTCTATGAAATACTTTTTTCCAGTTTTATATTTTTCTTCTAATTTTGGCTGCATTAATTTTGTTTGTACAAGAAATTATCAAGGGAATCAATAAAAATGTGAAGGAAGGTAGTTTAGCAGTATGAGATTTCATACTATATTACAAATCATGAAAATAATCTAGTACTGATTAATAGAATGGTGGAACTACACCATATGCATTTGGAAATTATTATAGTAATCTAGTGTTAGATAAACCCAACAATCCAAGTTTTGGCAGTAAAAACTCATCATCTGACAAAAATTGGGGGGGGGGGACTGGAAAGCAGTTTGAAAGGAACTAGGCACAGATCAATGTCTCACACCATATAACAAAATAAGGTCAAAATGGAAAATGATTTAACCACAAAAGAGTATATGATAAGTAAACTAGGGGAGCATGAGAAAATGTGCCTGTCAGATCTATGAATAAGGGAAAAGTTTATGATTAAATCATAGAGAGGATCATGGGAAGTAAAATGGATAATTTTGATTACAAGAAATTAAAAAGGGTTTGCACAAACAAAACGAATGCACCCAAAATTAAAAGGAAAACAGGAAACTGGGAAAATAATTTCTTATTGAAAGTTTCTCTGACAAATGCCTCATTTCTCAAATATATAGGAAATTAATCCAAATTTGTAAAAATAAAAATAAGCTATTTTCCCATTGAGAAAAGGACAAAGGATATGAACAGGTAGCTTTCAGAAGAAGAAATCAAAGCTAATAATAGTCACATAAAAAATGTTCTCAATCACAACTGACTAGAAAAATACAAATTAAAACAACTCTCAGATACCATTTTACATCTAACATATGTGGCTCTTACATGGCTAACATGGCAGAAGTGGAAAATAAGTGCTGGAGGGGACATGGAAAAATTTAACACTAATGTACTGTTGGTGGAGTTGCAAACTACCTAACCATTTTGAAGAACAATTTGGAACTATATCCAAAAGACTATAAAACTGTGCATATTCTTTATTCCAGCAACACCACTACTAAATCTGTATACCAAAAAGATGAAAGAAAATGGTAAAGGAAGTATTTTTATAAAAATGTTCGCAGAAGTTTTTATGGTAAAGAATTGGAAATTGAAGACATGCCTATCAACAAGGGAATGACTGACAAAGTTAGGGTATATGATTATATTGGAATACTGTTGTTCTATAAGAAACAATGAGCAGGGCAGTTTTGAGAAAAATCTGTGAAGATTTATATGAACTGATGCAGAATGAAACATACAGAATCAGGAGAACACTATGCATATATGAATGGTCAACTGTAAAAGACTTAGCTATACCTCAAGACAATCATTCAATACAATTCCAAAAGAACCATGATGAAAAATGCTATCCACCTCCAGAAAGAAAACTGATGAACTCTGAATGCAAATTGAAGTATGTATGTATATAAATATATATATATGTGTGTGTGTGTGTGTGAGTGTGAGTGTATTTTTATATGAACTTCATTTTCTTGTTTTTGGATATATGAAGTTTTTGCAATATAGCTAATATGAATATATGTTTTTATGACTTTGCATATGGAATTAATATCATATTGTTTGCCTTCTCAAGGGAGAGAGGGAAAATTTGGAACTCAATCTTTTTTAAAAGAATGCTAATTTTTTACATATAATTGGGAAATATTTAATGATATATATGTATATATGTGTAGATACATATAGAGACAGACAGACAGATAGATAGACAGATAGATAGGTAAATAGGTAGATAGATAGATAATAGATAATCCCCTCCACCAAGGCTAGCTGGGAAGATAATATAAGCACACTGAAAATTAATAATATCAGGTAAGAAAATGAGCGATAGTATGAAAGAGTCCAGCTTAGCATCCAGTGAAGTATTGATATTATCCTTCTTCTAACTACTTCAATTATTGTTGGGGCACTGCTACTCTTTCAGTCACTAAGGTTTTCAACCTTGGAGTAATTCTCAACTCTTCCCTTTTGCTTTTCCCCCCTCCATTTCCATTTCCCTCTCCCTATTTATCCAATCATCTGCCAAATCTTATTAATTACTTTTTCAAATCTATCCCATTTCCCCTTTCTCTCTACTCCATTTCTAGTTCAAATACTCATCACTTGTCACCTGAATTAATGAATCAGCCTCTTAGTTGATCTTCATGCCTTGAGTATCTCCCACCTCTACACCTCAAAAATCCATGCTCCATACAGTTACCATAGTCATATCTCTAATGCACAGGTTTGCCCATTCATTCTCCTGCTCAAGGAGTTCCACTGTCTCCCTATTGCCTTTAGGATCAAATGCAAACTATCCTGACATTTTTAAAGGCGTTCAGAACTGCCTCTAACCAAACTTTCCTAAGTTTATTATGTATCACTCTTCATTATTCATTCTATGGTCTAGCTATATTGGTCTTCAGATCATCCTTCATACATGACATTCCATGTCCCTTTTCCATGCATCATCTTCTAGGAGTCCTTTCCTAATTCCCCATGTGTTAGTGCCTTCTCCTCAAATTACCTTGAATTTATCTTGTATACATTTTGCATATGCATACATATTTTCTTATCCCAGATAAACAGTAAAAACTGCTTTGTTTTTTGTTTTTCCTTTTTTGGTTTTGTTTCCCCAAATACATGAGGCATTTAATAGATGCTTTGTTGATTTATTGATTCACCCAGGTAGTAAATGGCAGAGGACCTCAGAGGAAGAAGCCATTTCTGTAGACTGACATGGCTAGGGAAGGTTTCCTGGAAAAGGTTAGAGTTTGATGTATTCATTCAGTTATGGATGAAGGATGTGTCATATTTGACTAGGCAGTAAGGAAGAAGGGAGGCCATCCAAGGCAGGAACCTCAGTGGGCACAGGTGGGAAGCAAAATGTCTTCAGGTTAATGACTTGTTGGATACAATCAGAGGAAGCCTTCTGGATTCCTGTGGGCAAGGGAAACAGCAGTCTATTCCGTCCAAAGGAAATACATGTCTCTTTCTCCTCCCCTGTGAGGTGGGCAGTACTTGCTTGCTCTCATTTTGCAATCTTCACCCCCATGCCCACTGAAGGAGAAAGGGAGGGAGACATAAGGACAGTTAAAAAGGGAAGCCTAGAACTGAGGATTAACATAGACGACTTTGGGGAGTTGGCCAAGAATACAGATTCCGGAAGTGGTTGGATGGGGATCTAAAAACTGGTTGAAACGATTTCTGAAGAAGAAAAAAAAAAACACATACACATTTTATCAATCATATGTGGCCTTATCTAACTTGCAGTTGCTTCGTGCAATAGAGAAGAGCACTGGGCCTGCAGTCAGAAGGCCTGAGTTCAAATTTAGTCTCAGATATTTACTAGTTGTATGACCCTAGGCAAATGACAACCTCAATCTGCTCTGGTTTCTGCAACTTATAAAATGGGAATATTTGTAGCATCTAATTCCCAGGGTTGTTGTGAGGATTGAAAGAGAGTATATTCATTCATTCATTCATTCATTCATGTTTATAGTAATTTTTCATATTTATAAAACACAGCACTTTGCCTAGCACATAGTAGTCACTTAATAAGTCATTTTTTAATTGCCAGTATTTCTATCACTGTTTCCCCACTGTCTATAATAACATAACTCTATTTCTAAAGTGTGGTTTACAAAATATTTTCCCTCAGACAATACTAGGATGTAGGTATAACCTAATATCATTATCCTCATTTTGCAGATTAGGAAATTGAGGCTTAGACAGGTTAATTAATTTGTCCAGAATCACAGCAAGCTTCAGAGTCAGAATTTGAAACCAGGCAGCTTAAATCCATCAGTCTCTACTAGATCATTAAGACTGAGCACAAGAATTTTTTTTAAGCTCTTAACTTCCATCTTAGAATCAATACTGTGTCTTGGTTCCAAGGCAGAAGAGCAGTAAGGGCTAGGCAATGGGGGTTCAGTGACTTGCCCAGGATCACACAGCTAGGAAGTGTCTGAGGCCAGATTTGAACCCAAGTCCTCCTGTCTCTAGACCTGGCTCTCAATCCTCTGAGCTACCCCGCTGTCCGCCTTACACAAAGAATTATGAGTAGAGAGTGTGTTGCCAGGGTTGGTTATAGCATCATAGAGTAGAATGCAGAAATTAGAGGGGAGCCATTTTCCTGAGCCCATAACTAAGAGAAAGCCCCCCCTCCTGCTCCCACAGATTCCTTGGACAGGTGTTTTGGATGGACTTGGAAGTCAAGGAACCAATAACAGGAAGATTGGGAAGCAAAGGGTTAAAGGTAGTAAGCTAGAAGTCTGGGGGTAGAAGACAGAAGACTGAGAGCTATAATACAGGGGTTAGGAATCAGGACATTTAGAATTAAAGAACTGGAAACCGAAGGTTGGGATCTAGGAAGCCAGGAGTCTCCAGGGGAGAAGTGTATGCTAATTTGCAATTTCTCTTCCAGCCCTGCTCTAAGTATACCTGGTTTAACTACAAAGTAATATAAGTGGTACGGGTCCCAGTCTCACTGAGTTTTAGTCACCTCCATGTAACTATTCTCATCAATCAACCAACCAATTGGCAACCGTGTTTTAAGTGCCAACTATGAACCAGGCATTTTGGTAGGAGCATTTTGGGGAAGACAAAGACCAAACAAAAAGCGCTTGACTTTAAGTATCTTAAATTCTACTATGATGGGTTTTGTATCTCTCCAAATGTAAAAATATTCAATATCTTCCCAACCTATATTTTCTGAGACCTTTTGCATATGCTGAAAATCATGTGTGACAGCAAATTCCACTATTTAATAAAAACTTCTTATATGAACCTATCTAGGCTCTTTACCGCTTTTCTTAGTCTTACCAGAACGAGCAGCATCACTTCTTTTGTCCTTTGAGGCTATTATTAATAAGTAAATAATGAAACAGAGAGAAGACACAGACACAACTTGTTACAAACCAGAATTCCAGACGCAGACAGATTCAGCAGATTGGTGAAAAATAATGTAACGTCGCTCCCTGATGCTTCTAAGAATGAGAATGAGAGTGAACTGTTGTGAGACTTAATACTGCTTGGGGAAATGGTGTAACTTTAGTGCCTGAATAAAATTTTTTACGTATTTTTGTGCCTTCATTTTTTGGGGGCGGGGGATGATTGCCAGTTGCCTATATTTGAATTTGTCTGTGGTGAGTTAGTGTATATAGTAGACAGTTTTTTTTTTTGGGGGGGGAGGCATTCAGGGCAAAGGACTAGCAGCTAAGGAGGGGAATCAAGAAAGAAAACAGAGAATTGTTGAGTGAGTGGAGTGAGCTGATCTTTGAAGCAAACGAGGGATTCTAAGAGGAAAGAGGCAAAAGGGGGAGTTCAAAGGCATGAATGAAGATGGGAGATCATGTATGAGAAAAGTAAGGAGGCTAATTTGGCTGGCCCACACAGGATGTGAAAGAGAGCAATATATAATAAGGCTTGAAGGAAGGGTACGTGAGTTGGAGCCAAGCTATAAAAGGCTTTAAATGCCAAAGGGAAGAGTTTTTATTTGATGTAGGAGACACTAGAGGGTCAATAGAGTTTATTGAGTAGGGGACTGATGTGGTCAGCCTTTCTCCTACTGGGCTGAGACAAGAGTAACTTTTTATTAATGAAGGGTGTCCTAGTAAATTTGGCAGCTAGATGGTACAGTGAATAGAGAGTTGGGCTTGGGGTCCAAATTCTACCCACAGGCACTTACTGTGTGGAGCAAATCCCTTAACCTCTGTCTGCATCAGTTTCTTCATCTGCAAAATGGAGATGATCATAACAATAGCACCCATCTCTCTGGGTCATTTTGAGGATCAAACGAGATAAATTTTAGAAGTGCTTTGGAAAATCTTAAAGCACCATAGAAATGCCAGTTATCAGGGCAGCAAGATGGCTTAATGGATAGAGAGCCAGGTCTAGTGATGGGAGGTTCTGGGTTCAAATATGGCCTCAGATACTTCCTAGCTTTGTGACTCTGGGAAAGCATTTAAACCCAATTGACTAGATATTACAGCTCTTCTGCCTTGGAACGGATACTTAGTATTGATTCTAAGATGGAAGGTAAGAGTTTTTAAAAAATGCTAGCTATGACTAATATTAAATTTGTATGGGGTAAACAATCTTCTAGAGATTGTGAGAGAGGTACTAGAAATCCTGGGGACAGGAGAGAAATGGCAAGTTGCTTTATGAGGAAGGAAGAAATAAAGGCTAGAGATGCAGTGACAGAAACCACCTATGAAAAGTGACATCTTTTTGGTGTCTGGATCCAAAGCAGGACCAATGCAAGTGGAAGGGGCATGGCGCCCACCCCAGTGCCGTAAATTATGTTGCCTCAAGGAGCACCATACTGTCATTTTTGACATCATATACTATTCTCTCCCTCTGGGGTTGTTAATTCCCTTATCACCAGCATGATTCAGATCCATCCTTTTAGGAAGTAAAAGACCTGATGCTGGAAAAACCAGAGGAAAGATATTTGTTGATTTTGAGCAATCCAACATGGTGTCCAGGTGATTGAACCATCATTTTTAGGAGGGCCCATGGCAACAGAGAGAGTCATTTTGAGCTGTACTTTGAACCTGGACTAAAAAGAATGGATTTTATTAGGATTAGGGTTAGGAGGTGAGCCTGGGAATAATAACTAGCATAAATTATATGGCACTTTAAGAAGAGTGGAATTGAAAAGGCAGTCTTTTCTTGCCAATATATAGCATTAGGATGTTACCTCTTTGTGAGTAAGGATTGTTAGCACATAGTAGGCACTTAATAAATAGTTGTTGATGAACTGACTGATCAAATTTCTCATTCTGTACTCCTGAAGATTTCACGCTTTTACTGGCTGCCTGATTGTAACATAAGCTATTCAATTCTACTCAATTTAATTTACTTCAACATTTATTAAGCACTCACTATATAATAAGTTAGGGCAGCTGGATGGCACGGTGGATAGAATGCTGAGTCTGAAGTCAGGAAAACTCATCCTTGTGGGTTCAAATCTGGCCTCAGACATTTACTAGCTGCATGACCCTGGAAAAGTCACTTAACCCTGTTGACCCTCAGTTTCCTCATCTGTAAAATGAACTAGAGAAGGAAGTATCTTTATTGAGACAATCCCAAGTGTGGACACAAAAAGTCAAACACATCTGGAAAATCATTGAACAACAATGTTGTAGTAAGATATTGGAACGGGTGCTAGCAATACAGAAATGAAACAAGATGCTGGGATGATCCTTGATCGTGCCTTCAGTGAACTTTCAACCTATTCAAAGGTGAAAATGTATACTCAAAATAACTTTGATGACACAATGCAGTTGTGATCCAGAAATCCAGGAAGTACTATGAAAAATACAAGGAAAGAGAGGATCTCCTTCCCTTTAGGGAAGGTAGGCTAACCAAGGAAGACTTCATAGATGAGGTGGTCTCTATTGGGTCTTGAAAGAAAGAAGAGATTTCAGCAAGTAAAGATTGTGGGTGATCTGTTCCATGGTTGGGGGATGTCATCAGATAAGCCATGAAAATGGGAGCGGAAAGGACAAAAACAGGCTTTGCTAATAGTTCCAGTTTGGCTGGAGTGTGTCAGAAGGAGATTAAGCTAGAAAATCGGATCGGAATCATTATTAATGACCCCACAATAGAAAAATCTGAAGGAGAGAGAGGACAAAGGGATTAAGTTGTGGTCCCTATGAAAGCTATAGGGCAAGTGTTCTTGACACCATAAAAGAATTTCTGGATAGATTTCAGGGGAACTCGAATGGGGAAAATATATATCTCCAATGAATAATATGAAATAGGTATCAAGTGATAACATTTGTTTAATCCAGTGGAATTGTTTGTCGGCTCTGGGAGGAGAGAGGGAAAGAAAATGAATCATGTAACCATGGAAAAATATTTTAAAAAGAAAAAAATTTTTAAAGAAAACTATATCTCCATTTTCAGTAACCTAATAACAATAGTTAGCTATTGCTACATTTCTGTATCACTTATTATGTATTAGATATTTTACAATTATTATCTCATTTGACACTTACAATAACCCTGAGAGGTAGGCGTTGTTATAAATCCCCATTTTATAGACAAGGTAACAGGCAAACAGATGTTAAATGACTTGTCCAGGATCACACAGCTAATAAATGTTTAAGGCTGGATTAGAGCTCAGGTCTTCCTGACTTTAGCCTCAGATTCTATCCACCATACCACATAGCTACTTCTCAATTTTAATTGAAATGATCTATTCCTTTAACTATTTAAAAATATTATTTGGATGAAGGGCTTCATACATTTTATTAGACTTCCAAAGAGATCTATGACACAAAATTGATTAAGACTCCCTGCTATAGAGGGGGATCTCCTTTAATCTCTTGATTGGGAATAGAGGGTGAATAGAGTCATAGATTTAGTGGCAGAAGGGGCTTCATGCAGTCAGACATCCTTATATTACAGATAAAGCAACTAAGGTCCAGGGAAGTTACAGAGTTTGTGACAAGTTAGATAAGTAGTATATACATCATAGCAGCTATGTGGTGCAGTGCTGGGTTTGACATCAGGGAGAATCCTCTTCTTGAGTTCAAATCCAGCCTCAGATACTTAACAAGTTCTGTAATGCTGGGCAAGTCACTTAACCTTGTGTGCCTCAGTTTCCTCATCTGTAAAATGAACTGGAGAAGGAAATGCAAACTATTCCAGTATCTTTGCCAAGAAAACCCCACATTGGATGTAGACTCTAAATGATCATCCTAGTGCAAACATCAACAATGGAAATAGGTTCTGATCAAGGACACATGTAAAACCCAGTGGAATTACACATCAGTTACGGGAAGGGGTAGGGAGAGGGGAGGGAAGGAAAGAATATGATTCCTTTAACCAAGGAATAATGTTCTAAATTGACTACATAATTTTTTTAAATTTTATAATATTTTATTTGATCATTTCCAAGTATTATTCATTAAAGACAAAGATCATTTTCTTTTCCTCCCCCCCCCACCCCCGTAGCCAATGCGTGATTCCACTGGGTATTACATGTGTTCTTGATTCGAACCCATTGCTATCTAAATTGACTAGATACAATTTTTAAAAATAAAACAAAATAAAAAATAAAAATCATCCATCTTATTTTTCTGTATTTAAAAATAAATAAATATAAATAAAGGGGGGGAAGAAAACCCCAAATTGTGTTATGAAGAGTTGGACACAACTGGAAAATGAGTGAGGCTGGATTCGAATCTAAGTCCTCTGACACTTGAACTAAGGAACTTTCCACTTTCCATGCTTCCTCCCCAAATAACTGTGTGTTTTGTTCAAATGAGGACATGGTATTTGCTCCCAGCCTTCTGCTCTGGGTGGCTTCATCACAGAATCTGCCTTAGCTGCTCCATTCCATAATTGTTTGAAAATCTATCACTAAGCCTTAGAGGGTCCTAGGCACAGCAGGAGAGAATCTGGTCTGCGAGATCTCAAACTCAAGAGAAATAGCTTCTTGGCGCGACTAATCACCGCTTTCCATAAGGAATGTTACTGCATGTGCTCGTTTGCTTTTTAATCATGCTCTAAATATGCATTTTCACGTTATGCCCTAATGGCACCCGGAGAATCATTAGGATCTGTTGGGACCATAATCCATGGTTTCGAAAGTCTCTAAATATGCAATTTTGCTCCTTGGCTCAGGTTTCTAAAAGTCCACAAATAACTATTTGCAGGATAAAGTCACAACTCCTAAGTCAATTATGGTTACCACTGGAGAAAATTTATTTCCTTTTTTTTTTTTTTGGAAATGGAAATGCAGAATCAGGAAATTGCCACACACAAAAAAGCCACTCTCTCCTCCTTTCTGGCAGAACCTGATATCCCAGGAGTTCTGAAGGACAAGAAGCAGGAAATCCCAATTTGGGAAAGCGAGCTGGTCTGCAGGCTGAATAAGCCAGGGTCTCTCCGGGTCATGTTTCTGTCTCTTGTCACCATGGAGCTTCACAGGCTAATATTCGGATTTAGCTCCACTTGTGCATTTCCCTTCCATGGAGTAATGGCTGCCTTCTCCACTCTGTGTGTAAAAGCTCCATCCATGCATCCCAGTGGGTTGAGGATTTCAGTCGTGTGATGATGGAGCAGGTAGTCAGAGAAAGAACAACAGATTGGGAATTGGGAGTGTCAAAAGAACAATTTTGGTTCTGCTGCTTATTTACTGCCAGTATGAGATTGAGAAACATATGTCCCCTTTTGGGTTCTTGACTTCCTCCTTTACAAAATTAAAGGGTTGGATTAGATCAGTGGTGCCTAACCTTTCTTGAGTCATGTGACAGAGGCTGGCCCCTCCCCCGTCGAAGTGATCAGTTTCACATACTCTTCAGCCTGGCACTTTTTCTCTAGTGCCAGCCTCTATCACAGTCAGTCTGACAAACAAATCGAAGTGACTTGTCTAGGGTCACACAGCTAGTAAATGTCGGTGATTGAATTTGAACTCATGAAGATGAGTATTCCTGGCTCCAAGCTTAGCACTCTATCCACTTTGCCACCTAACTGGAGTGTTTGGCCATTTCCTTTTCCAGTTCATTTTACAGATGAGCAAATTGAGGTAAACAGAGGTTCAATGATTTTCCCAGAGTCACACAGCTAGTAAGAGGCTGAGGCTAGATTTGAACTTGGGAATAGGAGTCTTCCTGATTCCAGGACCAGCATTCTATTCACTGTAACACTTAACTGCCTGTATAACTTTTGACAAGGGATCCTTCTTAGACTAATGCTTTTAAATTCATAAAATTAAATATGCACTTACTAACTGTGGTGACCCCGGGTAAGTCACTTAACCTCTGTTTGCCTCAGTTTCTTCATCTATAATTAGGGAATAATAATAGCCCCTACCTTCTAAGGTTATTGTAAGGATCAAATAATTGCAAAGCTCAATAGCACAGTGCATGGCATATAGTGAATGCTATATAAATGTTAGCTGTTATTGTTATTATTATTACTCATAGCACAGCACCTAGCACATAATAAGTGTTATATAAAAGTTAGCTGCTTATCTTAGCTCCTCCTCTCTGGGACTATCTGTGCATTTATCACCAACTTTAGATTGTGAGCTCCTTCAGGACAGGAATGGCCTTTTGTCTTTTTTTTATATCCCTAGGGCTTTGTACTCTGCCTGGCATATAATTGGCTCCTAATAAATGTTACTGATTGACTGATTGAGTACCAAAGAGGACTGAATTTAGAGTCAGAAATACATCATGAGTTTTTCAATCATTTTTCAATCATGTCCAACTCTTTGTGACCCTATTTGAGTTTTTCTTGGCAAAGATACTGGAATGGTTTGTCATTTCCTTCTCCAGTTCATGTATGGATGAGGAAACTGAGGCAAAGTTAAGTGACTTGTCCAGGGTCACACAAGCAGCAAGTGTCTAAAACCTGATTTGAACTCAGAAAGATTAGTCTTCTTGACTTCAGGCTCAGCACCACACCACTCTGAATGGGTCACTTAACAACAATAAGAATCAACTTTTCATCTGCATAACAAGGGCCATGGACTCAATGGCAACAGGGGTGCCTTCAGCTCTAACTGGAAGATCCATTAGTTTATAATGTTATGGTTTC
This sequence comes from Monodelphis domestica, assembly GCF_027887165.1. Lineage (NCBI taxonomy): Eukaryota > Metazoa > Chordata > Mammalia > Didelphimorphia > Didelphidae > Monodelphis > Monodelphis domestica. The sequence continues at coordinate 280,945,313 of NC_077228.1, forward strand.
AAAGAACTATAGTTTAACAAACTCTAACACATTCAATGTCCTACTTACTAGCATTCCCTCAGAGGGAGCTTTTGTTCTGAGGTACTTCTAGGCTGTGGCCACTTATTCAATGGATATTCTTCAAAGCACAAAATGGAAACATGTATATGAGTAAATATAATGCAATTTAGAAAATGATTAAATACAGAGGAGAGGTTAGAGGACCTGGTAGGATTCAAGGAAGAAGGAATCATAGCTATAAATGGGAGTGATAGAGAAGGCTTCATGAGGTAAACCTTAAAGGAGAAAAATTTCAGGCAGCTGAGATGAAGATGAGTGTGTAGGGAAGGGGAGAGTCTTGTTACAGGAAAAAGGGTAAGTCTAAATAAAGGAGAGAGAAAGCAGGACAAAATCTATGAATAAAAAGAGAAGTGGTTTAATTCATTGAAGATCTGAGTATTTGAAAGATTCTTTAAAAAGAGCAAATCAGAGTTTGGGATTGAGAGTGTTTTAAAGACAGTCAATGCTATGCAAATATAAGGACTCATTATTATTCAATAGCATATATCCACCATAGGGGCAGCTAGGTGATCCTCTAGCACATAGAGCTTTGGGCCTGGATACAGAAAGATAACTCTTCCTGAGTTCAAATCTGACTTCAGACATTTACTGAAGGCACAGGTAGAAGCATGGGTATATATCAGTGATGGTGAACCTTTTAGAGATGGAATGCTGGGCTCCACCCCCATTCCACCCCCAGACTTCATGCCATGCCCTACCCCCCCATATGCTGTTACACGTGCACACACACACACACACACACACACACACACACACACACACACACACAAGGGAGGGAGAAGGTACTCCCATTGGGCTGCTGGGCAGAAGAGAGGGGAAAATGAGGAATGTCCCCAGCAAGTGTAGAGATGGGAGGGGAGAGGTCTGAATGCTCTGCTCCCCTCCAGTTCTGCTGCCTGTGAGCCATCCACCTCACCCACTGTGAGCTCTCATTGGCTGCTGGGAAGAGGGGTAGAATATGGGGAAAATGTCATCAAACAAGGTGGAGAGGGAGAGGGGAGCAGCTCTTCCCCAAGTCCTTCTGCCTTTCTAGTAACAAACTGGGGTGGGGGGAGCTGCATGCCCACAGAGAACATTCTGAGTGCCATCTTTGGCACTTATGCCACAGGTTTGCTATCACTGGTATATATCATGTCCAGAGAACTACTAGAGTTTTCCTTTAGATGGCCATCTTAGTTGGTCCTAAGGAGATATCATGAAGAAACAAACTCCAGGCAGAAAGAAAAGTCAGTCTTAAAGATCCCTAGCCAGAACCATCTGGGCTTTTCTTTCTTTTTTAAAAAATATTTTTCATGGTTATATGATTCATGTCTACTCCCTCTTCTCATCCTGCCTCTCTCCCAGAACTGATAAGCAATTACACTGGATTACACACACACACACACACACACACACACACACACACACACATGCCCTATACATATATATTATCACTCTAACCCATTTCCATATTATTTATTTTTTGAAAAGAGCAATTCTTTAAAACCAAAACTCCAAATGACCTACCCATATAAACAAGTGGTAAAAAAAAAAAACCTGTTTTCCTCTGAATTTTTACTCCCAGAGTTCTTTCTCTCACTGTGGATAGCATTCTTTCTCCTAAGTCCCACAGAATTGTCCTGTATCGTTGCATTGCTGTTAGCAACAAAGTCCATTACATTTAATCATCCCATGATGTTAGTTTCTGTGTAAAATGTTCTGCTGGTTCTGCTTATTTCTCTCTGCATCTGTTCATGTAAGTCTTTCCAGTTCTTATAGAAATACATCAATTCATCATTCCTTATAGCACAATAATATCCCATCACCATCATAAATACTACAATTTGTTCAGCCCCAATTGAGAGACTATTTTGAAAAGTGTGGCTATAAATATTTTTGAACAAACAGGACCTTGCCTGTTTTTTTTTTTCTCTTTGGGATATAAACCCAGTCATCTGGGGTTTTCTTACCTCACTCCATTGTTGACTTTTACTGCATACCCAGTACCTAGCTTATGGGGGAATGGCCTTCTTTATATCAGTACTGCTATTTATGACTCTCCATTCATAAACTCCCAATTTTTTTTCTCATTGATATACCTGAGAAATCTACTGAGTGAAAGCCCCACTGGATTTTACTAACTAACAGAAAGAAGAAATGAAACAAATTTGTAAGAATAGAAAACTGACAAATTACAAAGAACAAGAGTTATTTATTAAGATAATCCAAATTTAATTTTTAAAGACTAGTCTAGCTTTTTGAACTAAAAAGCTCTGCTCTTATCTAACCAGATTCTCTTCCTAGGTTTGCCTCCACCTAGTTCATAATTCCATTAAATCCATAAATCTAATGAGTCTTTCCTCCCACCAATTACTGCAGTCAACACCAATGGGTTCCATTATTCCACCATATTGGCAAAATTCCCTCCAACAATAGGAAAAGAAGGGTCTTTTCTTGATGGCTAGAGAAACCTGTCTCAGTGCCATCTAGGCTAGGAGATTTTCCTTCATATCAGAGCATCTTTCAGTATGCTTCTATGGAGTCATGGTTGCCTCTTAGTAGAGACAAGAGCTGATTGTAAAGTTTTCAGTAAAAGTATTCATATGTTGGCAATGGTCAAATGAGACAAATCGGGGCTTCATTTACTTTTTTGTTGGTTGCCTATATTGAATAAAGTGTTGGAGAAAATGTTAATAATTCAGAATAAACTTAACAGCATGTCTTATGTCTTTCCCTCTCTACCCAAAGACAGCTTTTAAACATTTAATATCACACCACCATTTCTTAGTCTTAATTAGTAAACAGAGAATATGGGAAATAATTGGTGTGAACTTCAGATGACACAGGAAAAAGAAAGATTGTTTTTACATAGACTTTATTTTTTACATAGGCAATATTGTATAGTAGAAAGAGCAATGATACTTGGAACAAGAACTCCTGGGTTCAAATCTTTGATTATCTACTTACAGACTGACCATTAGTAAATCTGTTAACTTTTCTGGATCTTAGCTTCCTCAAGTGTAAAGTAGGTGATAATGAAACTTGAGCTACTTGGTTGCTGTGAGGAACAAAGGAGAAAAGAAATAATTTAGATCTAATGAGAAAGTATAGAATTGCTCCTATCAGACTGGCAACAGTGACAAAAAAAAGTAAAATAGCAAATGTTGGAGGAGCTATTATAAAATAAATACACCAGTAGACCATTAGTGGTGTTATGAAATGGAGAAGCAATTCTGGAAAGCAATGTGGAACTCTGCCCCCAAGGGCACTAAGCTGTGAATATCTTTGTCCTTGTGATATATCTACTATTCCTATACACTAAAGAGATAAAGGAAAGAAAAAAAAATATCCTATATTTGCAAAGACAAATATGGCAGCTTTTTATATTTATAATTGTTTAAATTTCTACTTATGCTATATTTATATTAACAAAGAACTGGAAAATAAGAGGGTACCCTTCAGTTGGAGAATAGTTGAACATCAGTGTAATGGAATTCTATTATTTCATATGAAATGATAAAAGGAATGGTTTTTTAAAAATCCAGGAAAACTTATAGGAACTGATACAGAGGGAAGTGAACAGAACTAGGAGAAAAAATATATAATAATAGAAACATTGAAAAGACAGCTTTGAAATACCTAAGAATTCTTACAAATTCAATGACTGACTCTAATTCCAGAGAATGGATGAGTAATTATGCTACCCACCTCCTAAGAAGAGAAAAAATTCAAGATACAGAATAAGGCATTCATTTGTAGATGCGGATAATTCAGATTTTTTTGTTTTTGCTTGACTCTGAAGATTGTACAAAAACACACACACAAAAAAGATTTTTTTACATTTTTTTCTTTTCAATAGACAGAGGAAAGAAAATAAAAGCTTTGTTAATGGAAAAATAAAATGAAAATGTCAAAAGAAATTATATAATTTTAATAACAAAAGCTCAAACTTCTATAGTAAATTAAGATTTACAAATGGCCACCTTTTGATGTCATGCTGTAAACCTACATAAGGCACTTTAGTAATCAACAAATGCCTCTTTTTCAGGCACTACTCATAGGGCTGGGAAAACAAACCCCAAAATAAATCAGTTCCTGGCCTTTAGGAGTTTACAATCTATCCATTGGAGGAGGCAACCTGAATATGTGTGTGTAAAGAGGAATGTGTACATATGTACATGTAAATACATTGCAAATATGTACATATATGCACAATATATAAAAATGAACACATAGTAATTTGGGGATAAGCATTATCATGAAGGTACCTCTTCCTGAGTTAAAGTCTGGCCTTTTGGACATTTATAAGCTTTGTGAACCTGGCCAAGGTACTTAACTCTGTTGGCCTCAGTTTCCTCATCTGTCCAATGAGCTGGAGAAGGAGATGACAAACCACTCCAGCATCTCTGCCAAGAAAAATCTAAGAAGGAGTTAGGAAGAGTCAGATATGGCTGAAAACTACTGAATTAGCAGCTAAGGATATTGGGGAAAGTCTTATGTAGAATTTAATGATAACAATAAAATACTGAATAAATGTAAGTTATTTTAATCATTTTTCTTATTTTAGCTCTTACTGAGTGGTAATAACAATAACAACTTCAATTTACATACTTCTGGCCTATGAATTATACAAATTTCAATCAATCAATCCTCAATTATGTATTGAGTGTCTAATCTGTGCCTAATACTGTGCTAGCCATTGTAGGAGATGTGGAGAAATGTCTCAGACATAGCCCCCCAGCCTTCTAGGAGCTAATGATTTCATTGAAAAATGTGTCATGCATTTGCATTTTCTCATCAGAGAAAGGCACAGCAGGTCTTGGGGGTGGTGGAATGATCAGAGGGAGGTTTCCCTAAAGGACATATGCCAAGACAGGGCTGGGGAACAGCTAGGTCAAAGTGGGAGCTGATTCTTTTAGGACTTTGACCCAGGTCTGTTCTTAGTTAAGGTATTTAGAGGAGTCAGGCAGAGGAAATAGAGCTGGTGTCTATATCATTGATCAAACCAATCTATAGATAGTGGTGGGCAGGGAGTGTCTGGTCGGAGACCAGATGAGGCTAAGAGGAGCAGTGTGACAGCTTTTCTGCTCTATTTGGGAATATTTGGCTTCTCTCCTTCCTTCTGTCTTTATTGTAGAGATGGAGGGAGGCATAGGAGCAAATTCACAGACTCTAAGAACTGGCTACTACCTAATACAATTCTTTAATTTCATCCCTAAACTGGTTAAAGAGAAGGGAACCAAATCATCATTAGAGGCTCTTCCAGTTTTGACATTCCATGACTTGTGTTCTAAAATTATGTTTTCTAAAGGCCCTTCTTTATGTTCTGACAGATTATGTCCTATGTCCTGATATTCCATGTTCTAAGATTCCTTTTAGCTCTCATATTCATTGTATGGACCATATTCCAACAGTTTATATTTTAAGGTCCCTTCTAGTTTTATTTGTTCTATGTTCTAACATTTTGAATTGTAATATATCTCCCAGCTCTGATATTTTATACTCTGTTTTCAGAAGTTCTATGTTTTGATGTTCTGTGTTCTAAAGATCCTATCAGTTCTGATATTGTATTCTCTCTTCTAGATAATAAAGAAAAGCTGCCCTTTGAGTTTAGCTGAGAGGAGCCAGGTATCAGAGGGTAGAAGAAAGAGGGGAAGGATCCAAGAGGAAAGTCAGTGAATGAGAAGAATCTGTGTGTAGGCAAACAGCAGAAATTGGAACTAAGGGTTACTCCAGAAAAATAGAATTTTGGGGGAGCTACTGAGAAATAGAGTGAGAAGATTAGCAATGAAACTCTCTCTTAGGGATGAACTTAAAATATGTGTTAGATATTTATGTTTACCTTACTTCTAACTATTCTGCACCAAGAACCGCAAAATTCCAGTACTCAAAGGGACCTTAGAAAGAATTTATTCTGTCAGCAATGCAATAATCCAAGACAATTCTGAGGGACTTATGAGAAAGAAGCTATCCACATCCAGAGAAAGAACCGTGGGAGCAGAAATGCAGAAGAAAAACAACTGCTTGATCACATGGTTCGATGGGGATATGATTGGGGATGTAGACTCTAAAGGATCACCTAGTGCAAACATAACAATATGGAAATAGGTTTTGATCAAACACACATGTAAAACCCAGTGGAATTGTGAGTTGGCTATGGGAGGGGTTGGGAGGGGGAGAGGGAAAGAACATGAATCTTGTAACCAAGGAAATTTTTTCTTTAATAATCAATTAAATATTTTTTTAAAAGCAAAAACAAAAATAAATAGTTTATTTCAATCATCTCATTTTACAAAAGAGGAAACTGAGGCCCTAATGAGGAGTCTTACTCAAGGTCACATAATTCCCCCTATCATTCTATCTTTGGAAGGTGTTATTGTGAGGGGGAACAGCATATAAGGCTCTTGGTTTCTACTTTCACATACCTGGGTTTCACTCAACCCAGGAGATGATAAGTCCAAGTTTCCACTAAGGCAATGTTTATGAATTAGTCCCCCATTTAGTTCCAGTAGTGACACTTACTGGCTGTGACCATAATCTAGCAATTTTCTCCATCTGGATCTCAATATCCTGACCTCTAAAATGAGGTGCTTAGATTCAATTACTTGCTAAGGCCTCTTTCAGACCTGACTCACTATGATTCCATCATCTCTAATCAGTTATTATCATTATACTAACAACCATGCCTTCTTCAGTCTGCTGCATGGAAAAGGGCATTGGATTTAGAGTTAGAGGCCTGGGTTTGAATCCTTACCTGCCTTGCATTTAACTTAACTAACCTGTATTCATTCCCCTCCTTATCCTGTTTATACTTAAAATGCTGTACTTGTCTTCCTCAGTAGAATGGACATTTTTTAAGAGCAGGGATTTTTTTTCTTCATTGTATTTGTGTCTCTACCCCCTCTCATCGTGCCTGGCACACAGTAGGTGATTCATAAATATTTGTTTGATTGATGAAGAAAGCTAGAGGTTTGGGCACAGTTTCTGTCAGTCAGTCCTGAGGTTCACCTTCAGTGGCCACAAACACTCTTCTGTCTGGAAAAAGGCAATTGGGGCTCTTTAAGATGGCAGTGTTTGCATTTTATTCTTTACGGTCTTAGGTAACGTTGCATTATATTGCTAGTAAAATTGTATTTGACAGGGCTGAGAGATCCCACTCTCCACCCCACCTCAAGAGAGCCTCATTTAGATACTGGCGTTTTTCGTTGCTTGGTTAATCCCCATGGTCATTTTCTGACACACACAAGGTTTAAGCACACTGGAAGTGTTCAGTTTTCATCAGCAGCTACTCAACAGTTTTCCTAACCCTTCTTTAGCCTTAATCTTGAATGAGAATGAGGTATGAAAACTTAGGTCTTGAAGGAACCTCAGAAATAATTCCATATACTCTCTCCTAATTTCAGAGATGAGTAAACTAAGGCCTGACTTTCCTACGGTCACACAGTTAGTCGTCTCACAGAAATTTTGTGGCTAGTGGACTCATAACCGCCTAGAAGTAGCAAGGTGGTACAGTGGGTAAAGTACCAGGTCTGGAGTTAGGAAGATTCCTCTTCCTGACTTCAAATCTGGTTTCAGACACTTAATAACTGTGTGACCCTAGGCAAATCACTTCACCCCATTGGCCTGTTTCCTCATCTGGAAAATGAGCTAGCAAAGGAAGTGGAAAGCCACTCCAATAAATAGGATCACAAGATTTGGATACCACTGAAAACACATGAATAACAAAAGACTTAACTGTGAGTCTAATTTTCTTTCTTCTCCCCACATCATCTCCTCTATAACCCTCTTACTATCTTAGATACCACTAGCAAACCCACCTCTCACCTGGGCTTTTTAAAATTTATTAAATATTTATTCAATAAATATTCAGTATTTATTCAATAAATACTGAACTCTTGTCCTATTCTATGAAGGGATAAATGATGATTTAATGATTTAAGTCTTGTCTGACTCTTTGTAACCCTGTTTTAGGTTTGCTTAGCAAAATCCCTGAGTAGTTTGCTATTTCCTCCTCTAGCTCATTTTACAGATGAGGAAACTGAGGCAAACAGGGTGAAGTGACTTGCCCAGTGTCATACAACTAGGAGTGTCTGAAGTAAAATTTGAACTTAAGAAGAGGAGTCTATCCTCTGTCCATCTTGCTATGTCAAACAAATGATACAGTAGAAACAGAGATAGGATGACAGAGCTGCCAAAGATGATATTCTCACTGTCCTTGTCCATGTTTCTCTTTTCTCTCTCTCCCATGGTTTGCCTATGGAAACCGTACAAGAGTGAACTGTCTTCCTGTTGAAGGCATTCTAGAGGTAAGGGCTAGAGGAAGAAAAGACAAAAGGGAAGAGTGAAAATGCCATGATCCTTGGCAGTCTGAGCACCCCAAACCCCAGGACTGTAATTGGATCTCTTTGATTTTTTTTCCTCTACAATCTACTGAGACATTTGACTAATATTTATTTATTGAACTGAATGAGGAAATGGATTTAGGTCCCTTGGGATCAGTTGAACAGTCATTCAACAAGAATTTTAAAGCAACTACTATGTGCCAAGCATATAAGCAATGGGGTTTACAAAAAAAAAATAATTGGTATACTCCTCTCTTAAGGAGTTCACAGTGAAATGGGGATAATTCAGGAAACATGTTCTGGTCCTATTTTATAAGTGACCTTATGCAAGTCACTTCCCCTAATCTGGGTCTCAGTTTCTACTTTTGTAAAGTGAAATACTCAGACTGGATGGTCCTTAAGGTCTCTTTAAACATAAACATTCTAGGATTTTCTCATCTGATTCATTAGCCTTATCTACTTATTTACTGTTTCGGTGATGATGAGCTCTTGATAGTCACCTAGGACAGGTTCCTCACAGTATGTTTTGATAAGGATAAAGGAAAAGGACATGTGGGTACTCAGGTTAAGAATCTGTATGGGTTGGGAGAAAGGGGTTTTGTGGGTAGCAGGGAGATTCTCTATTTCACTTGCCCACAGCTTGGCACATCACACATGCCACAGAGCTTCCTTTCTAAGCTCAGCTGGAATCGCCTACTTGCTTTCTAAGAATAAGCCTCCACTCTTGACACCCATGATTTTCCTATCCTCTTCACAGTGTTGCCCCTTTACTCTTCTCTAGATGCTCTAACCCTTATCCTAGACCTGTCTAAGAAAGGCAGGACGTGGAAGGGAAGGGTGGGGAGAAGAAATCTTAAGTAGAAAGCCCATCCTCTTGTCTTTGATCAGCAAGTATGGATTGAACACTGAGTGCCACCTACATATCCAATCTTTGCTGGTATTTGGGGGGAACAGAACACATCTGGAACTCTGTGCTCAGTTGTGAAAGCTGAATTTTAGGAAAAACAACACTGGAGGACATTTAGGAGAGTATGATTAGGATGAGGATGGAACTAAGGACCATGCCATACAAAGATTGAAGGAGAGGAGATGTTTGGCATCTCTTGTGGTGCTCTCTTGAAAAAGTGTGTACTTGAAGGTAGGGGAGGAGAAAGGATCTATGTCTTCTTCTTAAAGGATCTGAAGGATAGTCCTTTTGTTCTGCTTGGCTTTTGAGGGTAGAAATATAAGCAATAAATGCATGTTTTAGAAAATCAGATTTTGGCTTAACCTAAGGAGCTATCCAAAAGTGGAATGGTCTGGCTTAGGAAGGAGCAAGTTCCCCAACCCTGGAAATTTTCAGCAAGGCCAAGTAACCACTTAGAAAGGATGATGCAAAGTGGTAGGAATGACATGTATAAATGACCTATGAGGTCCCTTCCAATTCTGAGATTCTTTGGAAAATTTTCCCCTTAAAGTGTAGCTTCAGGGAGATTACAGTTTAAATGAGAAGACTATGTGTGTATGTGTGTGTGTGTGTGTGTGTGTGTGTGTACACACATATAAATCTATAATTATATGCTAGACTAAGCCAGTGGTTTCAAACTCAAACTGCATTTTTTTAAAATTATAGCACTCATCTGTTTATACTCTGACCCAATCCAGTAAATATTTATTAAGCATCTTTTATGGAGCAGGTAGTGTGCTAAAGTGATAGGAATATAATTTATAAAAGGACAGTCCCTGTCCTCAAGGAAATTATAATCTAATGGAGAAGACAATACACAAAAGGCAGAGGAAAAGAAGGAGTGATGGGGAAGATGAGGAACACTAGGGAGTGCCCATTGTAGGAGCATCTTGTTCCATGGAATTGAAACTAGGCAAAGCAGGAGATCCAAAGTAGTGTGAGCTTAAAAATCCAGTTTCTGCCTTCTATAAAGGAAGGCAAAATTAAAAGGAATTTTGTATTCCACCCTCCAGCCACCCAATCATAAGAAGAAAGAAGAGACTAAGGGAGGTTGTGTCAGTCAAGGTTTAAGTTACCAGCATTATTGGTTTAAGGAGTCCAAATCCATTTCCTCATTCATTCATTCATTCATTCAATAAATATCTATTAATGCTACCATTGGTTAAGCTAAATCTGGTAGAGGTAGAGCAGGAGATGTGGAGTAGAATCTCTAGTTAGCTTTATCATGCCTTGTACATAGTAGGAATTCAATAAACATTTACTAAACTAGTGAACTTAATTGTTTCTCTTCAAAAACACAAATTGTTTTAATCAATCAACAAACATTAAATGTATATGTTTACACATTCCTTTAAGCAAAAGGACAAAGAGCTTATTATTATAGTCTAAAAGTCAAGAACCCTGAGATAGACTATGTTAGAGGATCTCAAGAGGGAGAAAATGTTTGAGAGGGAATCAGGAAACACTTCATGTTGTTGTTCAGCATTGTCCAACTCTTCCTGACCCCATTTGGGATTTCCTATTTTACAGATGAGAAACTGAGGCAAAAAGAGTTAAGTGACTTGCCCAAGATAGCACAGCTAGAAAGTATCTGAGGCTGAATTTGATGCTGATTTCAGGCCTGGTGTTCTATCTACCATGCCACCTAATCACCCATCCCTTACCTTTAAAATGAGGACACTGTGCTAGTTGATCTTGAAGCTTCTTTCTATCTTTGAATCTATGATCCCAACAGCTATTTATTGGTGTTTGAAATCAAAACTAAATTTAGCCCTCGCATTAAAGGCTTTATATAATCTGTGGATGCTTAACCTAGAGAAGAGAATAATTAGGGAGAGCGCAATAGTTACATTCAAATATTTAAAGAACTAGCATATGGAAGAGGGATTTGATTTGCTCTGCTTTATTTCAGAGAGTCAAGCTATCATGAGTCTAAACTGGTAGGGGGTTTGTTTTTAATTTCATAGTTTTGTCCTCTTCCATACTTGCTAGGAAACTCTTAAAACTCACATAAGGTCTGGATATCCTTTATAAATGGGGTAATGAACAAGAGGAAATAGACATCTGGGAGGCAGTGGAAGAATACTGAGGAGCCACAAGCTTGAGATGATCAAAAACATTATAGAACACAGGGATAACAGAAGTAAGGACTGATTCAAGGAGAGATTTTGGATTGTGGTCCTCGTTCCTTCTTGCCACTTTCCCCAAACACTCTACATCTCTATCCCAGATGGCAGTTCTTCAGTAATGTCTCTAAAGGGAATTCTGATTTGCAGAATCATAAAGCATGAGCTAAAAGAGAACTCAAAGAAATCGCTCACTTCAGAGTTTTTAATTTTACAGATAAGGAAATTGAGCCCCAATGGTGACTTGTTGATTATTAAGTTGTTTTTCAGTTGCATCCAACTCTCTGTCATCCCATGTGGGGTTGTGTGAGGAAAATTAGCCCCATCCCATAACGCCAGAGTTTCAGCATACAAAGTTACTATGGAGGAAGGAACTAAGGGGGGTATATAATTCTTGAGCCAGGAAGCACAAGCTCTCTCTATTTCTGAGCTTGGTGAGAATGACTACCTGGGCTGCTACAAAATAACCAGATAAATGGAGGCTATATATTGGTCCTTTCTTTAAGAATGATTTGTTTCCTGTCTCTTCTCTCACCTTCTTCTTTCTATTTGAGGCTCCCCGAACTCGCGAGAAGCCTCAAGGTAGGAAAGTAGAAAAAGGATAGAAGTTTTGGATACCCCGAGGGGTGTGGTGGAGCCAAGTTATAGATATGAGGTGGCAGAAATGAGTCAGAAACCAGGCCTTATTGATTATAATAGGGCCACAGCATAACCCTGATCTTTAGGATGTCGCAGAGGCATGATCCATCCTGAGATCCACAATTAATACCACACATGTCGGAGACATGATAGAGAAAAGAGAGCTTGCTGCAGCCCTGTATTTAATCTCTTTGATATGCAAATATACACAATACATAGGGATGATTATCATTGGTTAACGACAAGGTATAGGTGTGGTTTCTCTTAGCTAGGTGAACACAAAGAAAACTGTTTTCCTGCCTAACCTGGGGTAAGCTGGGGTCAAGGGTCAGAGGCTTTCCTAGCCATGCGCAAGACTGAGCATGCTCTCTTCTAAGACAATCTTTACATTGTTTCCCTTGTCCCTAGATAGGTGTGGACTGCTACACTATTAATAAAACAATTAAAATCTCCAGCCAGACTCCCAAATTTTATATTAACAGGGTTTTCTTGGCAAAGATGCTGGGGTGGTTTTATATTTTTTCTCCAGATTATTTTACAGATAAAGTGAGACAAACAGAGTGATATGACTTGGCCAGGGTCACACAGCTAATAAGTGTCTGAGGACAGATTTGAACACAGGAAGATGAGTCTTCCTGACTCCAGGTCCAGTGTTCTATGGATACACTACATCAACCCTACTTGTTTTTATGGTGACTTGTTCAGAAAACTATTCACTGGGGAAAAGTGAGATGGAGATCCAAGTTTTCTGACTTCAAGTTCAGGACTCTTGCTCTATTCTCAGTTCATTCTCCTGATGAGGATTACGAAATTTGGCAGAAAGATGAGGTTGATTGTCACATTGTCCTCCTTACAAGCAGCAAACACAGCGAAATAAGATCACAACTATTTTTCTCCATAAGAAAAAATCCTATCTCAATCAGTAGAACTACTAGCTAAAATGACAGTAGCAGGGTCTCTTGTAAAGAAAGGGCACAGTAAAAGGGAATCACACAATCAAAGAATTTTAAACTTGGAATGAATGGATAAGCTTTTATTTTGTTTACTGTGTACCAGGCACAATTCTAAACCCTGGGGATACAAATGCAAGATACTTCCTACTCTTCAGGAATTGACATTAACTTTTTTTGTTGTTTATTTAAACCCTTACCTTCCATCTTAGAATCAGTGTTGTAAATTGGTTCTAAGGCAGAAGAGTGGTAAGGGCTAGGCAATGGGGATTAAGTGACTTACCCAGGGTCACACAGCTAGGAAGTGTTTGAGGTCAGATTTGAACCTAGGACCTCCCATCTCTGGGCCTGGCTCTCAATATACTGAGCCACCTAGCTGCCCCCAACATTCTACTAGGAGGAAGTCAACATGTATTAAATGAGAATGATTTTATAAGTGTATATGTTTGTGAGTGTGTGAGACAGAGAGCAAGTGAGAGATAGAGAGAGAATTAGAGGAAGGGCAAAAGTTAAACATGTAAAGATGTGAAGATATGGTTTGAAGATGACCAGGAAATGGTGTGCTGGACCTGAGGTTTGGGTAATATGAGGTGAAAGATGACCAGTCACAATTCAAGGTCTCAGGGTTGGGGTTCTTAGTTCTAGTGGAAAGAGGTCAAGGAGGAGGCTGAAGTGTATGAAATATTGACTAGAGGTGGTAACAGAGCATGGTAAGTTTAAGAATGAGTTAGATAAATGAGAGCTCACCATTCAGAGCTCAAAGTCCTAGGTATAGGACTAGTGGTATCTCTTCCAATCTATACCTGAAAAAGAATCTCTGCTACAACTTGATAAGTGGTCACCTAAACTTTGCTTCTAGAAAGGAAGAAGCAAGTGCTTTGTGAAGTGGCCATCCCAAAGAAATTCTTCATGTCATCATGTTTAAATTGGCATTTTTTCAAATTCGAGTCATTACTGTTACTGGTTCTTCACTTCTGGGATTGAATAGAAAAAGTCTAAACCCATTTCCTCTTCTGGGAGGCTAGCTGTCACATTGGATAGAGTGCTGTGCCTGAAGTCAAGAAAACTCATCTTTCCAAATTCAAATCTAGTCTCATTCCCTAGCTGTATGAAGTTGGGCAAGTCACTTAACTTTATGTGTCTCAGCTTCCTCATCCGTAAAATGAGCTGGAGAAGGACATGGCAAAACACTCCAGTATTTTTATCAAGAAAACCCCAAATGACAGTCATGCATTGTTGATGGAGTTGTGAACTGATCCAGTCATTCTGGATAGCAATTTGGAATTGTGCCCAAAGGGCTATAACACTGTTATTAAAAGGAGTTTCTTAATCCCTCCCTCTATCTCTTTAAGAGACAGAAAAGGAGACAGGAACAGAAACATTTCTAAGTAAGAGTTAGCAGAAAGCTGATAATTCCGTTACTTAGGAGATGAGGATCATATATAAGGATCACTGTTGAGAGTTTAGGGGTGCTTTTTCTCTAGCTTCCTAGAGATCAGGGTCTCTATGTCAGTCTCTCTCAGTCAAGAGGAACTGGCAGTTTGTAATGAGATACTGATTTAAGGAGGATTTAGGAGATTAATGTTCATTGATTAGCTTAGGTAATTAGTTAGGGAATATATTTCCAGATAGGAGCAGTGTAGTTAATATAGGCCTGTTCTAGCAGGCAGAAGATCCTGTCCTTGAAAGCAGTTAAGATTTAGGGTTTCTTAGAAATTTTAGTATAGGATTTGGATTTTAGGTATAATTATAAGATATTAGAGTGATAATCTCACTTACCTCCCTCCTATTTCATATCCAAACTTCTCCTTAGAATAAATATGTGTTTGTATTTTATCAAATTGCTTTCTGTACTTGTGTCAAACTCCTACTCAAAAAAATTTAACCCTTCACACTGTGCATACCCTTTGATCCTGTAATACAGCTACTGGATCTGTATTTAAAGACATAATAAAAAAGAAGGGGGGAGGACCTATTTGGACAAAATTATTTATAGCAGTTCTTTTTGTGGTGGCAAAGAATTGGAAATTGAGGGGATATCCATCAGCTGAGAAATAGCTGAACAAATAGTTATATATCTTGGTGATGGAATACTATCACACTATGAAAAATGATAAGCAGGATGATTTCAGAAAAAGCTGGAAAGACCTACATAAACTGATGCAGAGTGAAATAAGTAAAACTAGGAGTACATTGTATTAGTAACAGCAATATTATGAGATGATCAACTGTGAAAGACTTAATCTCACAGATACAATGATCCAGGACAATTCTCGCAGACTTCTGACAAAGAATGCTATCCACCAAAAAGAACTGTACAATAATATTTATAGCCACACTCTTTGGGGTGGCAAAAAATTGGAAAACGAGGGGATGCCCTTCAATTGGGGAATGGATGAACACATTGTGGTATCTTTTGTTGATGGAATACTATTGTGCTGAAAGGAATAATGAACTGGAGGAATTCCATGTGAACTGGAATGACCTCCAGGAATTGATGCAAAGCAAAAGGAGCAGAACCAAGAGAACATTATACACAGAGAAGGATACACTATGGCACAATCAAATGTAATGGACTTCTCTACTAGCAGCAATGCAATGATACAGGAAAATTCTGAGGGACTTATGAGAAAGAACGCTATCCACATCCTGAGGAAGAATTGTGGGAGTAGAAACACAAAAGAAAAACAACTGGGATATGATTGATCGAGGATATAGACTCTAAATGATCACTCTATTGTAAAAATTAATAATAATGAAATAGGTCTTGATCAATGGCACATGCAAAACAATAGAATTGCTTGTTGGCTATGGGAGGGGGGAGGAGGAGGTAAGGGAAAGAACATGAATCATGTAACAAAGGGAAACTATTCTAAATTAATTAATTAAAATTTTAAAAAAGAATGCTATCCACCTTGTAGAAAGAACTTGTAGTAAGATGCAGATCACAACATACTATTTTTTCACATTAGTTTTATTTTTTACAGTTTTGTTATGGGATTTTGGTTTAATGAGTATTCTCTGACTAATATGGAAATGTTTCATATGATAATATATGTATAATCTAGATCAAATTGCTTACCATCTCTGGCAGAGGGGAGAGAAGTGAGGGAGGGAGATAATTTGGATCTTATAATTTCAGAAAATGTATGGTGAAAATTGTTATTACATGTAATTGGGAAATTAAAATATCTTTAATCATTAAAAAAGGAATCCCCAAATGGGGTCAACAATAACAACAACCAAAATCCCTCTTCTGCATGGTGGCCTTTTAAATACTTAAAAGTTAACTGTTACCATTCCCTCTTTACTTTTCTCCAACTGTTTTCTCTAGGCTTGTTTCTAGTTCCTTGAACAAATCCTCTTATGGCACTGATTCAAGGTTCTTCTTGTCTGGCCTTCTATGGATGGTCTCTAGTTTATCAATATTTTCCTTAAACTGTACATCCCAGAATTGAGCCCCCAGTAACCTGAGAGCAGATTATAGTAGGAAAAGTACAACAGAATCCATTGTCTGAACGCTGTTCAGGACTTTGGCAGTCTCAGGGAGAGAATCAAAAGTCAATTCTAATTGAACACGCAGGATTAGGAATCAGTGGGGAAAGGAGAAAGATACAGGAAGGCTCCTTATATGTCTCCTTTTTTGTTGTCTGTTCTGTTGTTGTTCAGTTATTTTTCTCTTGTCAGACTCTTTGTCATTCCTTTTGGGGTTTTCTTGGCAAAGGTTTCCTTATCATTTCTTGCCATATGTTTCTCCAGATCATTTTTTAGATAGGGAAACTAAGGGTTAAGCTACTTGCCCAGGGTCACACAGCTAGTAAGTGTCTGAGGCCAG
Source organism: Monodelphis domestica (assembly GCF_027887165.1). Classification (NCBI taxonomy): domain Eukaryota; kingdom Metazoa; phylum Chordata; class Mammalia; order Didelphimorphia; family Didelphidae; genus Monodelphis; species Monodelphis domestica. The sequence goes on from NC_077228.1 coordinate 280,962,190, forward strand.
ATGTGAAATTGGGAAGGTAAGTCTTTCTGACTCTAAACCCACAGCTCTATCCACTGTACCACCTAGCTGTGTGGTCCATTCTGGCAACCATCTAATGCCAATCTTCCATTCCCAATCCACCCTTACACACTATCCTTCCCCTATACCCAACTCAAATAATCAGTCCATCTAAGAGAGGCAGGTAATTGTGCAGATAGAACCTCTGTCCTTGGGGAATCATTCACAATATGAAAACTAATAACCTGAGCCTGTGATGATATCAGAGGTTCCAAAATTGGATAGAAGGAATAGAATACAGTGTACTCCTGAGGTCCCTTACAGTTCTCTTTAACTATGATGCTTTAGCCTGTCATGATTTGTTTGGATCTAGATTCTGTCATCCAGTGTGTTAGCCATCAGCCTCCCCCCCCCCCCAGCTTTGTGTCATCTGCAAAAGTGACAGGCATGTCATCCAACCCTTTATTCACAGCAAGGATAAGCAAGCAAGCAAGCAAGTAAACCTGGATTATATACTACTGAGGATACAAATACAAGAGCATTCCCTGCCCTTAAGGAATTTGCAATCTAGCTAGAGAAGACAGCACACACACATGACAGATGTAAGATGATTTGGGCAGCCAGGTGACATGTTGGGTAGAGTGCCATGCCTGAAGTCAGGAAAACTCAACTTCATGCCTTCTTGTCTGGAAACTGGGGCAACAGGATGGTCCTTGGGCCAGTTATTTGTAATGAATTAGGGAGTTATCATAACAGGTAGGCAGGAACGTGGTGCAGTATGGGGACTGGAGTCAAGAAGACTCAACTTTGTGTGTTCAAATCTGGTCTCAGACACTTAGTTGTGTGACCCTAGGCAAGTCACTCCACCCATTCTGCCTCAGTTTCCTCATGTGTAGCCCCAAATGGGCTAGAGAAGGAAATAGTCAACCCCTTTATATCTTTTTTTTTAAACGGAATCATGAAGAATCAGGCATGACTAAACAACAAGAAGATAATTTGGGGGTGGGGAGAGATACCAATATCTGAGGAAAGCTTTGTGTGGCACTTGAGCTGAACTCTGAAAGAAACTAAGAAAGAGTACTACCTTTAGCTTCTGAAGACCTGACTTCAAATCCTGACTCTGCCACTTATCATGTCTCTAAACTTGGGCTTATGGATTAACCCCTCTAGGCTTGGGTTTCTTCATTTATAAAATAATATAACCTTTAAGGTTCCTACCAGTTCTAGTGCTTTAACAAATTTCCTAGGGCCAAGCACGGGGCACTCTCCTAAAGACTGCCTTCCAGGTTGGCCCCTTTTTCTCTATTCCCTACACTGATCTACCCAGACCTTTCTTAGAGAAATCCTGGAGAAAATGAGATCCACACTTTGAATTCCTTCTTGACTAGACAGATCTGATTGTGGGAAGCTGGGGCAGGGCAGTGCAGAAATAGCTGATGATCCAAAAGCTGTTTATTTATACTTGACAAGCTTATGTGATTCCTGGTCCTCCCTTCTCCCTTCCCCCATCCCTCAACACCTTTCTAATTACATCTTCCAGCAGGCAAATGCTAAAATGAGTTTGACTTCTCTGAAAACACCCTGACTGAGAACTGGAAACTATGTTAGGCATTCAATCCAAGACTGGAGCCTCCAGGAAACTAGAGAAGAATTTATATCAGCTCAGATGGATCCATTGAAAATCCACCAGGATTGTGGGGCCGAGACTCTCCAGAGATCAATGGGCCCCAGAGGATGGAGTTTTCCAACTCTCTTGGAGGCAGCAGGGAAGGTCTCACCCCACTGTGGGATGGTGATGAGGGGGTCATCTGATCCCATTTTCAGTCATCTATGGTCAGTGCCACCTGCTTTCTTAATTAGGGAATTACCTGCTGAAGTTTCACTCCCCATAGCATCTGTCTGCCATCCTGCTGACAGCATGCCAGTCCCAGCTCTCCCTGACTGTCCCTACCCTAAGACCCCCCCCCCCCCATCTCAGATCTCAGCACAGGCTGGAGTCTGAGGGTTTGGCCCCAGCTGGAGAGAAGCTTAGAAGTCACCTAGTCTTAGTCCCTCATTTGCCAGAGAAGGAAACTGAGGCCCCCAGAGAAGGAAGTAATTTGCCCCAGTCATACCCTTAACGAGTGGCATTGCAAGATCAGACAGAGTGTGGCTCTGGGTACAGTTTAATGCTCTTTTCACTACCTTCTGCTTCTGAGAATGTGTTCTGGGTGGCAAGAGAACAGCATTAGACTCTCAGCAGTGCAATCATCTGGGACAGTCAGGAAAGACTTAAGATGCGGAGTGCTCTCCACCTCCAGAGCAAGATCTGTTGGAGTTGGATGGAGGCAGATCAAAGCCTACCATCTTTCCCATCAGTGCATTCATGGTTTTTTATTGGGGGGCTTTGGTTTTATATACCAACAGTGGCCAATATAGAAGTGGGTTTTCATGATAGTAAAAATAAAATTTGAATATTAAAAAAGAGTATAGCATTAAAGAGAAGCGGTAAAGTTGAGAGGACAGTGAATTGAGAAGCCTAAATTTCCTTGGTGAAATCAGTAGGGATTACAGTCCAGGGAAAATCCAAGGAGGAAACGCCTCCAAGGAGATACCAGCTCCCCTCCCCCTTGTTTCCCCAACCATCCAGCTGCTAGTCAGACCCCTCCCATGCTACTGGGCCGGTGCCTGCCCAGAGCTAGCGAAGCACCTGCTCCTTGGCTCAGCTGTTCCTGCTCCTTCCCTCCACCCCAACCTCTCCTTCCCCAACCTCAGCGGGTCTCCCTGAGGGGAGGAGTGGCTGCCATGGGAAGGCAAGCTAGGCAGCTGCTTTTGTGCTGACTTTAGCATGGTTGAAGAGGAGTTTTGAGAAGGGAGGGGGAGAGGCCAGGAGGAAGACAGCTCCCACATTTGCAGCTGCCCCTATCAAAACCCAGAAGCAGGGCTGCTGCTGGCCTTGGCTGACTTTAACCCAAGGCAACTTCCTCCTTTTCCCCACCCAGCTCCTACCTGGCCTACCATATCCCCACCACCTTCTCCAGGGGGTATTGTAGATGCTGGCACTGCAGACATGAGTATTATTTCGGGGATGTGTCAGGACTGCCCTCTCTCACAAACATTTTATCTACCACAAATGGAGGTCTTCAGAAAAATAATGCCCCCAACCACAGAAGAAGGCATGAGACATTTCCTCAACTCCGGCTCACCCAAGTGTGAAGGAAGACAAAAGCAGTCAGAAACTGAAGGACTTTAGACAGAAAAAAGGAGAGAGGGAGAGGGAGGGAGAGAGAGAAAGGGAGAGGGAGAGAGAGAGAGAGAGAGAGAGAGAGAGAGAGAGAGAGAGAGAGAGAGAGAGAGAGAGAGAGAGAGAGAGAGAGAGAGAGAGAGAGAGAGAGAGATGGGGAGGGATTGAATGAGACAAAGGGACACAGAGAGACACAGAGAGAAGAAACTAATGGAGATGAAATGATAACCAGAGACAAAGACATAGGAATAAAGCCTGGAAGACTTAAGAGTCAAATGGAGAGATATAGAGACAAAGAATAATAAATCCAGACCGAATTTGACAGATAAGATAGAAAGAGATACACACCAATGGACAGAGAAATAGATAGCCTTCTCTCTCTCTCTCTCTTTGTCTCTCTCTCTCTCTGTCTCTCTCTCTGTCTCTCTGTCTCTCTCTCTCTGTCTCTCTCTCTCTCTCTCTCTCTCTCTCTCTCTCTCTCTCTCTCTCTCTCTCTCCCTCCCTCCCTCCCTCCCTCCCTCCTCTCTCTTTCCTCCCCCACCCTTTTCTCCTCCTTTTCCTCCTCTCTTTAAAAAAAAATGAAGAAAGGAAGAGAAGAGAATGGAGAACAGTGAAAAGTGGAAGCTGAAGGCAGAAGCCGAGAAGGAATGGATTTATCAAGTGTTATCTCTTCATTTTCCGTGATGAGTGGCTAATCATGGTGGTCTCACCAGCTGTCTTCAGCATGGAGGGCTTGTGGGGGAAGGCGAAACGGGAGGTGTCACCGCCCCAGAACAGAATGAAACTTGGGAACCCGACCCAGGACTACGGGTCCCAGGAGTGTCCCCACTACCTGCTACACCTAAGAGGTAGTTGGCTGGGAATATCCAGCATGAGGGGCTTTTCTTCTCTTGTAATTTAAAATAAAAATCGGCGCAATGTTCTAATACTAACAGCGTGTTATTAAAATCAAGTGCTATTTTGCAAAATGCATGTGCTGGGAAATCGCTAATTACAGGCGCTGCACATTTCTGTGTTGGCGCCGATTAATCCTGAACGGTTTAAGCGGTTGAATTTCATACATATAATTACCACTGGAGATCGTCACAACAGCAAACAAGATGCTCAAGGCCTTGCACTAGGAAGGAGGAGAGCGCCAGGAGGTTCCCAGCTAGAGAGATTTGATCCTAGGTTCAGGGGTCCACCTAGAACTCCCACCCCTTTCCGCTAGAGCATTTGAGCATCTGCTGGCTGCCGCTGAAATGATGCACCATTTTCTGTGTACTTCACCTTGATCTGCTGCCTCCTTTCAACCTCTTCCAGACCAGAGAGCAAGTGAACTGAGTAATAACACTAATTGGGGGGGGGGGGAGAAGGGGGTGGTGGGGGTCAGAGCTGTAAATAGAGCAGAGTTTAGAGATCATCTAGTCCAGGCGCATTATTTTACAGATGTGGAAACTGAGGCACAGAGAAAGAACTGACTGAATCAAGTTCTTATAGCAAGGAAGTGATAGTTCGAATTGGAGTCCAGGTTCTGTGCTGCTGACTCTTTTTTCATTTTACCATGTTTCCAAACCTTGTTACATTATTCTGCCTTCAAACATGAGTGGGGGAAAGGAAAAGGTCTTTATTTCTTTGGAATCCATTTGTGAAATGGGTTAGCAAAGAAATCCCTGGGAACCAGAGCAGGAAATAAAATCTTGACATGGCCACAGAAGTTGCTGCTTAGCTGACCTGAAAAGCAGGGCTACTTGGCAACTCAAAGATATCTGGAAAGAGAGAAAAATGGTGGAATTGAGGATTTGATGGTTGCTATAATGCCCCTGAAGTTTACAGACTTTCTCAGTCTCCACTTCCCACCCCGACTTGTCTGGACTCCTAGCTCCAGATTTGCCTCCTTGACTGGAAACTGGAGCAACAGAATGGTCCCTGGCCCAGCCCTTTGTAAGGAATTAGGGAGGAATAATAATATTAGAGAGATAATAGGATATCATATAGATGCAGCCAGCTAAAAAGCAGAACAAAGAGGCCTGGAGTTAGGAAGACTCAGCGTCTTAGCTGTGTGACCCTGGGCAAGTCACTTAACTTCTGTTTGCCTCAGTTTCCTCAGCTATAAAATGAGAATAATAACAACATCTGCCTCCAAGTGTGAGAATCAAATGAGACAATAATTGTAAAGTGCTTAGCACAATGCCTGGCACATAGTGCTATATAAATGTTGGTTATTATTGTTATTGTTCTTATTATTGAGTCTTGGGTACTTATTGTTTGACCCAACTATAAAATAAGAATAATAACAGCACCTACCTCCAAAGGTGGTGGTTGTTAGAATCAAAGGAGATAATATTCATAAAGCACTTAGTATCGTGCCTGGCATATAGTTGGATCTTAATAGATTCTCAGTCCCTTTCCTGGAATTGTACAAGTGCTGGCTGGTTTCTACAGACCCCAGAGCAGAGTCCTTAAGGAACACTTCCTGAAGGAGGTGAGTGCTGAATGGGAAGGGGAGGTGAAGAATATATGGCTTTCAATCACTTCAAAATCTCTGAGACCCCATTTGGCATTTTCTTGGCATAGAGGGGTGAGGTAAATAGTTAAATGACTTGCCCAGAGTCACATAGCTAGTAACTTGTTTGAGAACAATCCTCTTTTATTGGAAAACTACTCATGTGAATATGGATCCTTCCCCTGCCCCATCTTGCCTCAGTCTCTATTGGAATCTTTGTGAAAATGACCAAACCTCTGAGGTGGTCGTCTTATAGCAGTGGCTGCCCCCAAACAGCTGGGCAGAAGAGGGGGATCAGGAAGCAAAGGGTCACAAGGGCTCCAGGTCTAGGGGGGCACTTATCCCTGACATAGTACCCCAAGGCAAGCCTCCCTCAGGTCACAGACTACTTCCCACTAGTGCTGTTCCCCCGTGGTTGCTCTTCCTTTCCTCTTTTCTTCTATCTTCCAGTGCTGCCATTCTATGGTCCTAGGATCCTTTAAGTGAGAGAAAGCATAGTAGATGTGGAAAGAGCACTGAGCTTTGTATTAGAAGAGATGAACATGAATAACCTTGCCTCTGACATATCCTATCACTGTGACCATTATGAAGTCACTTCAATCATCTGAGCCTCACTTTCCACATTTATATAATGGGAATGATACGATTTCCACTACCTGCCCTTAAAGGATAATGAAGCACTCCAGAACTAAAGAGAAAATTAAGCGATTGTCAAGGGCAGTAGACAGAGTGCTGGGCTTGGAGTCAAGAACACCTGAGTTTAAAACCAGCCTCAGACACTTGCTTGACCCTGGACAAGTCACTTAACCTGGTTGGCCTCGGTTTCCTCATCTATAAAATAAGCTGGAGAAGGGCGTGGCAAAAACGACTCTAGTACATTTGCCAAGAAAACCCTAAATGGGGTCATGAAGAGTTAGACAAGACTGAAAAATGACTGAACAATAATAACTGTCTATTGTGATGAGGTTTAGTCAGGAAGATTTGCATTCAAGGAATGTTAAAAATGATTTTTTAAAAAGGTCTCTCTATTAACTGATCGCATTATAGGCTCTAGCAGTCATCTTAGTTTCCCCTAAAAAGAGTCCTTATTTTCCCACTGCCCCCTCCCAAATCTGAAACCAATTCAGTAAGTCACCTATTATGAGAATTTTTCAAAGAACTCTTAGGGTCACTTGAGACACTGATCAATGGGCAGCTACTCTGTGTGTGTGTGTGCAAGTATTTTGGGGATGGGATAAGAAAATGCATCAAACTATGCCAAAGAGTTGTCTCAGCATGTTGGATGTGCATGTATGGGACTAGAAGGCTGGCCTGCTCTGAGCAGCAGCTTAAAGGGACATATCTAAGTTATGCTCTCTGCTGCATCATGGGGAAGCAGTTCTGGGGAAATTAAAAGTCATTATCCTCATCATCATTAGCAAGAAGGGCAGAGGAAACCTATTGGCTAATGTCTCCATTAACCTGATTTCTTGGCAAACAGCATGGATCGAATTTACCATCCTCCTCCCTACCCCCTTCCTCCTAACACCTCTAAACTGCCAATGGTCCATATGAAAATGTAGAATTAAATAAAGCAGGGCCCAGAGTCATCTTGTTCATTCCCGTTCCTCTGGTAGACTTTACCTGACGAATAAAATGTGGTTTCCCCCAGGTTCTGATGGCACAAACACTCCTAGAGTTTTCTGGGCATCCCACTTCTCTGTATGTCCTCCTCTCCTACCCTCTAGCCACAGAAAATCACTCTATTTGAGGCTGAGCCCATCCTGTTACAAGGATAAATCTTTCCCTCTGATTCTGTGCTAATGGAGAGAGAAGGAACAGGAGAATTTACCAAAACTGAGAAGTTGATGAAATTTGTTTTCAGCTTCCCTTTTGGATGTTCTCTATGATTTACCCTTCTCCACTTGATTCTCACCTTAGATGCTTAATCTTTGTTTCCCCTTACTCCATTCCTTTATTTGTTTTTAGTCACATCTAACCCTTGTGGCCCCATTTGGAGTTTTCTTTCTTTCTTTTTTTTTTAATAGGCAATGGGGGTTAAGTGACTTGCCCAGGGTCACCCAGCTGGGAAGTGTCTGAGGTCAAATTTGATCCCAGGACCTCCCATCTCTGAGCCTGACTCTCAATCCTCTGAGCCACCCAGCTGCCCCCTGGAGTTTTCTTGAGAAAGAAACAAATTATTTACCATTTCCTTCTCCAGGCATTTTATAGATGAGGAAAGTGAGGCACACAGGTTTAAATGATTTGTCCATGGTCATACAGCTTCAGTAAGTGTTTGAAGTCAGATTTGAACCATTGATGAGGAATCTTCTTGACTCTGAAGCCCCACATTCTATCCCTGGCATCATCTAGCTGCCTTCTGCCTTGATTTATTTGTGTGCAAAATGAAGAGGTTGTACAATGTGGCCTCTGAAATTCCCTCTATGGACCTAGGATCCTTCCCAGCTCCAAATACTATGAAGAATCCTCTACCTCCAAAGAAGAAATGTCCAACAACCACAACTACCCATCTTTGTTAGGACACTCCAGTTTTGGTTTCTCGAGGAGGAATAGCAGGTTATCCACACTCCACTTAACCATCTGTTGCTCTGCCTGTTTTCAACTCCAAAGAACAAGATGTCCCTGCCAGGAAAAGTTAAATCATTTCTAAACTTACCACCTTGCTGCTAATTCAAGCCTTGATTGACACTACTTCCCTCAGCCTCCTCCCCACTCTGGTTGGAGGGATGGAGAGCAGAGAGTACGGAATTCCCTCCAATGCCTTCCTTTAGAAGGATAGGGAAATGAACTCTTCACTCACTCTATTTTCCATCCACTGCCCTCCCTGGTTTCAGCCCTGGCACAAGATGGGACATGAGAGTCCCATCTCTCCCCCATCCCTTTTCTTTCTCCTTTTGTGGTTGTCCCCCAACCCTTTAGATTAGAAATTCTCCGAGGGCAAGGGACTACATTTCTTTTTTATTGATTATATCTCCAGTGCTCAGCACAGTGCCTGGCACACAGTATGGACTTAATAAATGCCTTTAGATAGGACACATTTCCTGCCCTCATGAAACTCACAACCTAGTAGAGCCTCTTGCCCCAGCTGCCCCCTTTACCCTCATCCCAGCAGCAAAAGGCTCTTGGGAGAGAAGCCCCCATAGTCCTCAGGGATTGGAGATCTCCTTAGTTAGAGGCTATGGAGACCAACTCAAGCCTGAAGCCCTCCATCTTAGCTTCTTCTTCCATTCCAGATCCCAGAATCCCGGAATTCTCTCCTCTTCTCTTTGTGTTCCTAGATATACCTGGAAGTGCCTAACCTGGCTGCAAGTGGGTTGGGGGCTGGTTCTGCAGCGGCAAATTACAGTCTCCCAGGGCCCGTGACAAATGCCGCCTAAATGATTTGCTTTCTGTATGCAAATGAAGCAGCCAATTTAACCTTCATTTGCACATGATGGGTGTCTGAAGCGGATGGATTTGATTTGTGCGTGATCTGTAAGTGTCTAATTTATTAATCAATAAAATGTCATGTAAATGCTCCAGGATCCCCGTTTCCAGCCAGCCTCCATATATATGTAAATAATGCAATCTCTCAATCTACTTGTTATGTAAATGTTAATATAAAACTGACAGTAATATGAGTTTGCAGAACTTTACTGGCAGAGGGAGCTGAGATTTACACATGCTGAGCAGATCACCTCTGCTCCCTCCCTCCTGTGCGGAACTCTCCCCACCCCAAATTCTCCCCAATCTTTCTGCCTTTCCAAATCTAACAGTCCTTCAAGGTCCAGTTCCTTTGATCTCTTCCATGAAGACTTCCATGATGACACCCAAGTTTTCTCGAATATTCCCAAGCTTTTGTCATTTGGTGCCTGTACTACATACCACGGATGCCTTATCATTTCAGCATATATACACCATTATATGTGAGATACTAATTTCTTCACATCATAATAGTCATGTTCAATTAAAGCCCAATTCCTCGGGAGGGGATGAAGTTGTCTCTAGGCTCTCTAAGTCTTGCAGAGAGAATGGAAGCTCTGGCTGGCTCTACCACATCTGGGAGACTCTCAGTACAGTCCCAGTGACAAGTTGTGTGTCATCTGAAGCTTCATCTCTCTGTTGGGTGGGGGTACATGATTTATAATCCACTGTTCCATCACCCAAATGTTTCCGATAAATTGGGCTACAAATGTGTGTGTTCATAAAGTTATTTCATACCTCTACCTAAAGTTAGGAATTTTTCTAATTGGGGTCTTGAAGTGATTGTAAACAAAATCATAACATTTTATCTAAAACCACCGAGAAGGGAACTAGGTGGACCTTTGTTGTTGCTGATTCATGTTTCATCTGTGTCTTTCTCTGTGATCCATTTGGGGTTTTCTTGGGGAAGATACTAGAATGATTTGCCATTTCCTTCTCTAGTTCATTTCAAATATGAAGAAGCTGAGGTAAACAGGTTTAAGTGACTTGGCCAGGGTGACACTGCTAGGATGTGTCTGAGGTTGGCTTTTAAAATCATCAAGAGAAGTCTTCCTGATTCCAAGTCCCATGCTCTATTCACTATACTACCTCACTTCCCTAATAGGGGCTATTATATATCCCCCAAGGCTTAAAATGAGTTAATTATTTTAACAGGGTATTTCATAAAGTTATTTCAATTTACCAATTATATGTAATAATTTTCTACATAAGTTTTTTTTTTTAAGTTATATGAACTAAATTGTCTTCCTTCTTCTTTTGCCTCCCCCTTCCTGGAGATGGTAAGCAATTTGATCTGGGTTTTACATGTGTTATCATGCAAAACACATTTCCATATTGTTAATTTTTCTAAGAGAATAATCATATAAAACCAAAACACCCAAATAAAAACCCAAATAAACTAAAGTAAAAATAGTATGTTTTGAGAGCAGAATATTTAAAACAGAATATTTAAAATAGAATACCTCATCACTATGGTCGGGGTCACCCAACAATGATTTTTTTTTTTGCTTTTATTGGTCCAATGAGAATACTGGCTCTTGAATAAGAGAACTGGGTTCAAATTCCACTTCTGATACAACCTATATGATCTTAACTCCCTTAAGCTCTCTTGGCCTCAGTCTCCTCTTCTATAAAAATCAAAGAGTGTTGGACTAGATAGAAAATCCCTCAGATTACTTCCAGTTATAGATCTAGGCTCCCATCATGCTATGAGGTAAAGGGATTCCAGCAGGTATAATACTTTACACTGAGTATCTCTTAATTGGATTATTTAATACCTCTGTGAGGCAGGCTCAAAATAATAATATTATTAACCCTATTTTACAGACCAAGAAATTGAACCCTAAAAGAATAGAATGACTTGTACAAGGCCAATCAGGAACTAGGTCATGGAGCCAGGACTAGAAAACAGCTCTTCTAACTTGAAATCTAGTAGACTTCTCATTGTATTGCAGTGGTATGTGGTTCCTTCTGTAGATCTAACTAAATTGTAAGCAACTTTTGGATAGGGGACATGCCTTACACTTTATATCCCTCATAGTACCTAGGAAAGAGGAGGAGTTCAATAAATACTTGGTGAAAAACTGAACTTAATGTGATTCTAATGATCAAGCTCTGCTCCAGAGAAGAGAAAATGCACATTTCTCCTTCAATATACTGTCAGACTTGGTTGACATATTGTTTAGTTTTGCTGAATTGCTTTTCTCCCCTTCTCTCATTGTAAAAAATTCTGTTATAAGGGATGGCTCTCAGGGAAAGGGAATTGAAGGGGGAGAGATATATTTGGAAGTGAAGGCACTAGCAAGCAAAATATACCAACATCTTTTTCTTCATTTTTTTTACAACAAATAAATCCTGATTGATTTGCCCCCAGACTAGCACTTAAGCACCATAACATTGACTTGGTGGAGCAATATCTTCATCTAAAGTTTCACAGAATTACAGAAACTCAGAATTCTGAATGACCTGAGAAATCATCTTGTCTAATCCATCCCAAGATATCACCTCCATACACTGTACCTGAGAAGTGGGCATTAAGGCTCTACTTGAAGACTTCTATCAAGAGGAAACCCACAACTTCCTAAGGCAACCCATTCCACTTCAAGATGAGCCTAATTATTTTTTTTCTGTAGAAATACATCTTTAATGACTGGTTAATTTTATCACAAAAAAGCCTTTTGTAATGGAATCAATACCAAGTATTGGTTCCAAAGCAGAAGAGTGGTTAGGGCTAGGCAATAGGGGTTAAGTGACTTGCCCAGGGTCACATAAGTAGGAAGTGTTTGAGACCAAATTTAAACCCAGGACATCTCAGTCTCTAGGCCTGGAACTCTTTCTATTGTGCAACTTAGCTGTATTAAATTTTTTCAACTTACCTATTACCTTCTGTCTTTGAATCAATGCTGCCTATTGGTTCTAAGTTGGCAAAATAAATAAATAAATAAATTGTCAATGGGGGCTAAGTAACTTGCCCAGAGTCATACAGCTAGAATGAATTTGAACCTAGGACTTCCCCTTTCCAGGTCTGACTTTCTATCCACTGAAGGATGGGTATAATTATTAACGTGATTAACTTTATATCATCTCAATATTCACTTTACAAACCTTAACAATTAGATAAATGTTAGTTGTTGTTGCCACCCAGTTTTATTACTCTAGTTACATGCATTGCTTCTAATTCTGCTCTCTGGAACCAAAAAGAAAAACTGTGATTATTCTTCCTAGTCATAGTCTTTCCAATACGAGAGGAAAATTACCATGTTTTTCCCGAGTCCTCCATTTTCTAGGCTAAATATCCTCAGTTTTTTCTTTGTTTTTTTTTTGGTAGATCCTATGGCATGAACTCATGGCATTCCATGATCATGGTCTATTTCTCATGAGGTGAAAACAAGTTGGGGAAGGAGAGAGGCCCAATATAGAGCTGGCCAAGATCTTTGACTTGATATATTGGAGGAAAGAAAGCTAGAGATATCTCTGAAGAAATTCAAGGAAACAGTATAAGATTCTTTTTTTTTTTAGGGTGTCTGAGAGAAGGTTTGACACCATGGAGAGGAATGAAAAGGAGAGAGCTGCAGAATTCCACAGCAGTGAGGGATGGGCAGGAAAAGGAACTCAGAACTTTGGGAGGAGAGAGCTGAGCTGACCCAGTTACAGTTGAGAGTGGACTTCTACCTGGCACAATAGACCAGACAGGTAGCTCCAACTGGGCTTCTTGATCCAGTGATCTTCTCTTTGTGAATTTCCTGACCCAGATCCCACCAGAAGATAAATCTATTGGACAAGACTTTGGAGAATAAGCTGACCAAACCAGAAGAGTTTCCATCTACCTCCTTAAATCTGAGCTTGGGGACACTTATTGTACAGACAAGAATCAGATTCCTCATCATCCTGACCATAAGTGGGTCAGGTGAACCAGACTTGATCTATTTGACTTTAGGGGAAAGGATATTAGCTAGATAGGGACCCCTTCTCCCTCCTTCCTTTCCTGAATACAAAATCCTTATCCTCAACCTGCCCTGTACCCTTTTTGTTTCCCTTCAATAAACTGGAGTTAAGAAAGGATTTCAAGAATTGATTCAAGTAATTTAAAGGGAAACTTGAGAGTTAGGGGTGGGGGAGGTGGCTTTCTCTCCCCAAAGAGAGATTACCACCATAATCTCTCCAAATAGATCCTTCTGAGAACCCAGTAAAGTAAAGCTGAAGGCAGCTTTAGAAGGGGGAAGACAATTATTTCTTTATTATCCTTTCCCCTTATTATAAATCTTCCTCAATTTCTACCATCTCTTACAAGTGGCACCCCAGATATAGAAGGATCCAACATCAACTGCCATTCTGTGACAGTTGGAACTCTCTGGGTAGGGCAGCCATTTTAAGGGGCAGCATACTGGGAGTTAACATATAAGAAAAAGTCAAATTTAAAAAAAAGGAAAGAAACAACAATGATACAGAAATTGTTTTGCACTTCCCAGCTGTGTGTGCCTGGGCAAGTCACTTGACTCCCATTGCCTAGCCCTTACCACTTTTCTACCTTGGAACCAATACATAGAAGGTAAGGATTTAAAAAAGAATTGTTTTGTATTATGCTGGTGGGAACTATCCTAGCTTACTGGGGATATTGTTTCCTATACAACATGATAACTGGAATGATAAATGACACCATGAATACCATATTCAGTTTTACTAAATACTAGCAGAAAATACCATTAGATATATCTACACTGTGGCAGATTTTACCTCAAATAGATGTAACCTTGGGAGCTGTGGGAAAGGCTTGCACATATGTGACTACCTGAATCAAAGTGATCTTGGGAAAGAAGGCTATAAATAGGATTATGGATAGTAGACTGGACACACTGTTTTCACAAATACCTATTATTACAGAGCACAGAGATATGTCAGGAATACAGCATGAAGAAAAAGGGAAACCTAGGGAATGTGACTGACAACGGGGTGGGGGGGAGCTACAAGACAAGACTAAAGACGAGTTTGAATCAGATGTCTAGGCTCAGGAACGTGTTAGCGCCAGTGCCAGCTCACTTTTGAAAATCAACCATTAAACTTTAAGAGCAAGCATTTATATTTCAGAAATATTACAGAGAGAGAGAGAGAGAGAGAGAGAGATGATGATGATGATGATGATGATGATGATGATAGAGCTAGATGGATGGATGAATTCCAAAAGTTGTTCATCCAATTATATATTATAAATGTTATCAATTTATATTTTTCTTTCCTTCCACTTGGTTTTTCCTGTGCAGTTAGTCCAAACTTTGAGTCGTTATGAATCCCATTTAGGAGTATCTGCAATATTTTCAGGCCATCACATTGCTAGTTCCTGAAGGACAAAAACAGTATGTTTCTGACTTTCTTTATATCCGCTGTATCTGTATACAGTGAGTGCTTAATAAATGCTTTTGTTGACTAACTTATTGATTACTGTCATCACCAAGGTCAATAACACACAGGATTATCTATCAGACCTTACCATTTTTAAGAAATCCCTCTTCAATTTGAAATCTGCATTGGATGCTATCCATGACAACAGTAAACATCTCTAGTGAGCATATGTTTGGCTAGCTGTTGTATGTTTCCCTTGATATTAATGACAAGAGGGTCATGGAACAAGGAAGGTCATCTCTTACATCTTTCAAGGAATCTTGTACAATTTTGACATATACATGGGAGATACCTTGTTGGAGGACAACCTTGGAGGCAACACACTAAATCAAATGTTTATTATACTCAACAAATGATAAACAAAGGGGGAATTCTCTAAAACTTTAATTTATCTATATAACAGCTGCAGTCTACAATGGAATGGTATTAAAAGTATCAAAAATCAAACAAACATACAAAAAACCAAAACCTTAGTATCTTGAGTATGGAAAATGGAAACATAAAGTTGTAAAGTAAAAATTATTGGTTTTGTTTTCCTTAAGGCCTAACTATGGTAGGGCTGGCTTGTTGAGTGAGAAGGTCCCAATTCAATGAAAAATGGTGGTATCTACAGGCCCTCGATAGTACAACTATGTGAACATACAAGACCTAACAAGATGAGACAAACCACATTCTATTTGTTTGACCAGATGTTTGAGGGGCCAGGGAGGAAATCTCATTTTCACTTGTCCAAAATGACTTCTTAGAGGAAGAGGAAATTATTCTTACCCAACCAAAGGCAATCATGGTATAGCAAAAAGAACATTAGGCTTGTAGTTAGTGAAGCTATTTTTTCTTTTCACTGTTTCTAGAACCTTGGACAAGTCATTTCTTTACTCTGAAGTTTCCTCATCAGATAAATGAAGAAAATAGACACGATGGCTCCTGTTGACTCATCTAGTTCTAAATACCATGATTCTATGGAGTGCTGTATCACATTTTTATGTGTGAAGTCAAAGTCCTTACAGGCCTGCGTAGCATTGGCAGAGAATACTGCATATTCAGTCAGATAATATTCCTATGAATGAATTGGTTTTGCTGAATTGCTTTTTTTCCTTTCTTTTTATTTTATCACAAGGGATTGCTCATTGGGTAAGAACTGAGGAGCAGAAATATTGTTGTTCAATAATTTCAGTTATAACAGACATTTTGTGACCCCATTTGGAGTTTTCTTGGCCAAGATACTTGGAGTGGCTGGCCATTTCCTTCTCCAGCTCATTTTACAGATGAGGAAACTGAGGCAAACAGGATGAAGTGACTTGTCCAGGGTCACAAGGTTAGTAAGTTTTGTCTGAATCTAGATTTGAACTCAAAGATGAATCTTCCTGACTCTAAGCCCAGCATTCTATTGTCCAAGTGACAGATGCCTACTTCAAATATAAATCCCTAGTCAACATTAAAATTATATTAAACTGTGGTTGGCAATGATTAAGAATAAGTGCAACTGCACCACACTGTACTTTAGTGTGTATTCATTTATTTAAAATCTTCTATGAGTTCTGTAAGAGAAAATCCTTTCAGCTGGGCTTCTCCAAATTTAGCAGAGGGAATCCATCTCAGGAGGGACCATTCTCTATAGTGCCATCCTCAATGGAATGCCCCTGTGTCAAGACACTTTTTTTTTTTTAGTTAATTTTTGATAATGGCTCTCCTGGCTGGTCAAGGGAACTGGGTTAGAGGTAGCTAGGTGACACAACAGATAGAGTACTGGGTCTGGAGTCAGGAAGACTCTCATCTTCTGGAGTTTAAACCTGGCCTCATACTCTTATTAGCTATGTGACCCTGGACAAGTCACCAAACTCTGTTGGCCTCAGTTTCCTCATCTGGAAAATAAGCTAGAGAAGGAAATGGCAAACCATTCTAGTATCAGCCAAGAAAACCCCAAATAGTGTCACAAAGTTTTGAACACAACTAAAAATGACTGAACAATTGGTAGGAAAGACTTTTTGAAAGCTTTTTAGCCTAACACAAATTGGAATAGTGGAGGGTCCAACTTTGGGAATCAGAAAAGTGGGAATTCAAAATCTTATTTAGAAAAAAATGAGGGGGAAGCTGGGTGGCTCAGTGGATTGAGAGTCAGGCCTAGAGATGGAAGGTCCTAGGTTCAAATCTGACCTCAGACACTTCCTAGCCCTGTGACCCTGGGCAAGTTACTTAACCCCCATTGCCTAGCCCTTACCATTGTTCTGCCTTGGAACCAATACACAGTATTGATTCCAAGATGGAAGGTTAAAAAGAAAGGAAGAAAAATATAAAGGGGGAAAAATAAAGAGAACTGAGTTAAAATCCTGGCCCTACTACTTACTATATATGTGACCTTGTACAAATCACTTCTGTCTAGACTGGATTTCCATAATCATAAAATTAGGGAGTTGAACTAGATGATCTCTAAAGCTCCTTCCAGTACTAAATCTTGGGATTTATCTTGGGATTCACCTCTTCAGGTTCTAGCACACTATGAAACCAATCATTTCTCCCTTTATTTTCCATCCTTTTTGCTTTCCTGGGCAGCCTGATGTATTTTTTTTTTTGCATTTCCTGATAGAAGCCTCTGTGTGTGTGTGTGTGTGTGTGTTTATGAATGTTTCTGTCCAGCCTCTTCCATCAAACAGGAAGCTCCCCAAGGGTGTAAAATGTTTCCCTGACTGTCAGCTTTAGTTCAAGGAATGTAACCTCATTATCATATTTGCTTGAAACAAACAGAATTAGACAGATAAGTCATTTGCTGAGCAAGGAAATCAACCTGAAGCAGAAAGAAAGAGATTTTAGATTATCTGTGGTTCTCTGCCACCTGTTCACCTGAATTATCATGAAGCATAATACTATACGCTTGTTTTATTTTTCAAAGTATCTCACATCTAGTATCTTAGGTAAAAGCAGCTCAGATTACTGTGAATTGGTCCAACTATTCTGGATAGCAATTTGGAATTGTGCCTCGTAAAAAAAGTGTCTACAATGGCCATAACTAGAGATTTCCCTGCTCAGCAAATAACCCAATAAGGTCAAAGCCAGAAATAAAAGTTCCATACATTCCAAAGTATTCATAGGAACATTTCTGAGGTAGCAATGAACAGGAAACTAAGGATGCTTACAGGCTGAGGAATAAGGGAACAGGCTGAGATCTCTTCATGCTGTGGAATATTATCCCATAAGAAATGATAAATCTGAATTCAGAGAAGCATGGGAAGACCTATGTGAAATTAGGCAGAGTGAAATGAGTAGAACCAGAAAAACAACATATTAATAAATATAGCAATGCTAGTGAAAAAAATAAAACACCAGAATTAAACTTTTTATAATAACAGAAATGAAGATTGGTCCTGGAGAAGAATTAAGGAAAAAGCATAAACTTCTCTTCTTTGCTGACCATAGGTAGGAAATACTATATATTTAGTCAGAGAACATTCCTAGATTAATTGGTTTTGCTGAATAGCCTCTTACTTCCCTTTTTTATTCATTATAAGGGAGAGCTCACTGGATAGGAATAAAAGGAGTGAAATTATTTTTGGAAATAAAAAAGATCTCAATATTTTTAAGTGGCTAAAATGTATGCAGCACTTTACAGAGCATTTACCCCCCAAAAATTTAGGGCAGCTAGTAGATGGGGTGCAGGCCATGGAGTCAAGAAGATTCCTTCTTTCTGAATTTAAATCTAGCCTCAGACACTAGCTGTGTGACCTTGGACAAATCACCAAACCCTGTTTGCCTCAGTCTCCTCATCTGTAAAATGGACTGGAGAAGGAAATGGCAAACCACTCCAGTATCTTTGCCAAGAAACACCCAAATGGGGTCATAAAGAGTCAGACAGGCCTGGAAAAAAGTGATTGAACAACCCCAAAATACTAATCGGATCTTTACCCATTCATCTCCGTCTTATAGAAGATTAAAGTGACATATAAACAAAGTTAATAAGTACTGAAACTAGGACTTTAAACTGAGTCTTTTGATTATTATGTTGAAAATATCTAGAGATTCTCTTGAAATTTTCAATCATTCCCCTCTTCCTATGACTCAGATTCTGTTAAACTCCAATTTGCTAGTATGTTACCTAAAAATCCCCATTTTCAGGATGGGTAAAATGAGGCACAAGGTGGCCCAAAGCTCATCAAAGAATGTAGAGTTGGGAAGATAGTTCAGATCCTGTGACTTCTCTCTTCTCAAGCTATTCATAATGTGCCTTTGGACTCTGGTGCCAGGGAGTATGGGAATTACACTATTGATTTTGGGACCTGGACTGCAGACCAGGCTGAATTCAAGGATTCCACTTGGGCACAGAGAAGACCTTTTCTCCTTTAACCTTATGTGTTCTAGTTGAACAGATTTTAGTCCTCAGGAAAAATGCATTGTGGGAGGAGAGCAAATATGCATTGAACACAAACTTTGTGCTAGATACTATGCTAAGTGTTTTACAAATATTATGTCATTAAAGCAAAACAACCCTGAGAGGTGGATATTATAATTACCCCCATTTTAAAGATGAAAAAACTGAGGCAAACGGAGGTTAAATGGCTTATCCAGGGTCATATGGCTAGGTAGTGTCTGAGGCCATATTTGAATTCAGGTTTTCCTGACTCCACATCTAGCACTCTATCTACTATGTCACTTAGCTTCTGCTAGGCATGGAAGCCTACTGCATGGGGGAAAATGACGAGGATTATGGCAAAGATGTAAATCAATGATAAGACAAGAACATATTTTTAAGATTTTAGTAGAGAAAACTCAAAATATAGGTCACCAGAGGAAAAGGGCCAGGACATCAAATCAAGAGATCTAAGGTTTAGTTTTGGCTTAGCCATTAATTATTAGCTAAAGGACCTTAAACAAACTATGCATCTGGAGATCATACCATAGAGATCAGTCGAAAAACTGTTTTGCCTAAAGAAAAAAATTAGAGTGACACAGAAGGTGCATGTAGAATAGGGAAGAGAATCAGGAAGACCTTAATCAGAAAGACTTAGGTCCAGAACTCTATGATCACAATTACAAAACACTTTTCACACAAACAAGGTCAGATCTAAATAACTGGAAAAACATTAATTGCCCATGGAGAAGCTGAACCAATATGTAAAAATAACAATTCTACCCAAATCAATTTACTTATTCAGTAACATATCAATCAAATTACTACAAAACTATGTCCTAGAACTAGAAAAAATAATAAAATCCATCCTTTTTCCAAATCATCTATTGATATTGAAAACTGTATCAACATGTGATCTGGGGGGTTGAATTAAATTAATTAATTAAATTAAAAATTAATTTAAAATTTTCAATTTTTTAATCTTAAAAAATTAAATTTAAATAAAAAAGAAAGACATACCTAGGTATAAATCCAGCCTCAGATATTAGCTACATGATCTTGGTCAAGTCATTTAGCTTCTATTTGCCTCATTGTCCTCATCTGTAAAGTGAGGATAATTATAGCACCTATCTTCCAGGATCCTTGTGAGGAACAAATAATACAACATTTGAAAAGTGCTTGCAGTAGTGGCACATAGTAGATGCTATATAAATGCTAGCTAAAATTACGATTATGGCTAGCTTTATTGTGTTTGGCTCTAGTGGTCAGAACTAGAATATATAAATTCCAGAGAGGCATGTTTAAGTTCAACATAAAGACAAACTTCTTTAAAATAAAAACTGTCTAAAAATGTCATAGGCCACCTTGGTAAGTAGTGAGTTCCCTCTCACCAGATGTCTTTAAACAGAAACTCAGTGACCACTTCTAGGCAATGTTGCAAAGAGAATTGTATCTTAGATGAGATTTAGGTAAGGTTGTTGCCAATTGAATGGAAGTCCCTTTTCTTCTCCAACTAAGAAACACTTCATAGATATGCAAGGCAGTTTTCTGGAAGAAATCCAGGATATTAAAACTCTAAATTACTTATAGTTTGAGGAATACAAATTACAGAAACCTTGAAACCACTCATACTCATCAGATTGGCAAAAATGACAAAAAGTAAAAACGACAAATGTTGGAGGAGCTGTGGGAAAACTGGCACATTGGATGCACTGCAGATATACCTGTGAATTGGCCCAGTTCTTCTGGAAAGCAATTTGGAACTGTTCCCCCAAAGTGACTAAACTGTACATGTTAGACCAGTAATACACACTAGATCAAAGAATTCATGAGTATGAAAATGTGTGTTCATAGCTTTTTGTGGAGGGATAAAGAACTAGAAATTAAGGAGATAGCCATCAATTGAGGTAATGGCTGAACAAATTATGGTATATGAATATAGCAGAATACTATTGTGTTATAAGAAATAACTTCAAAACGATGATTTGAGAGAAACCTGGAAAAAAACATGATATAGACTGAAATAAGCAGAAAACAATTTCCATAATAATGCCAATATCAAAAAGACAAATAATTTTGAAATACTCAAGAATGATGGGGGACTTATTGAGGGGCAGCTAGATGGCTCAGTGGATTGAGAGTCAGGCCCAGAGATAGGAGGTCCTGGGTTCAAATTTGGCCTCAGACACTTCCTAGCTGTGTGACCCTGGACAAGTCACTTACCCCCCATTGCCCAGCCCTTATTGCTCTTCTGCCTTGAAACCAACACACTGTATTGATTCTAAGATGGAAGATAAGGGTTAGTAAAAAAATTTTTTAAATAAATTTTAAAGAAAGAATGATACAACTCAGGGATCAAATATAAACATATATAATTTAAAACGTATAAAAAATATGAATATATGTAACCCCCAATAGTGAAAGTAGGTCCTAGTAAAATCACAGCCATAGTATAGGGATTGTCAAACATGTAATCTGCTCCTCAGCATGAGAAAAACAAACTTTTCTCCGTCACAAATGTATGTTCTTCCAAGAAATCATTGGTGCAAGAATTCTATGAGAAACTTAGCCAGGTAGTTACACATTGGCATATTGATTATTATCCTATAGAAAACTCTGTTTAGAACCACTGAGGTCATCTATATCCATTGTCTCTATCTTGTAAATCATTACTAATCATTATCTCTGCAAGAAGCTTAAGCCTAATCCTTTAGCCTACATCATTTTCCCAAAAAGTGTGTACCCCAAATCATTAAACTTTGTCACTGATAAGCAAGAGGATTCTGCATGTCTGTTTGTCTGTCTGTCAGTTCCATCTCCTGTAATCCCAGAATCATTTCTCTTATTCTGATTCACCATCCCACAAGTAATTTGTAGAGCTGGTCATTACAAGTCCATATATATTTAAAACCCTTATTTTCCATCTTAGAATCTTATTCAGTAACATATCAATCAAATTACTACAAAACTATGCCCTAGAACTAGGCCTGACTCTAGGCCTAACATTCAATCCACCTAGATGCCCCAAATTTCTCTGTGGGTTATGTATATGTTGGGTTTGTTTTTTTGTTTTTTTTTTCCAAATCATTGCTGTGTATTGATTTCAAGAAAGAAGAGTGCTAAGGGCTAGGTAGCAAAGATTAAGTAACTTGTCCAGGGTTATACATCTAGGAAGTATCTGAGGGCATATTTGAATCCAGGACCTCATGTCTCCAGGCCCAGCTCCCCAGCCCTACCCCACCCCCAACATGTAACATAACCCACAGAGAAATTGGGGCATCTAGGTGGTTTAGTGGATTGAATGGTAGGCCTAGAGTCAGGAAGACCTGAGTTCAAATTTGTCCTCAGACTTAACTAGTTATGTCACCCTGAGCAAGTCCACATAATCCTGTTTGACTCAATTTTCTCATCTGTAAAATGAGTTGGAAAAGGAAACAACAAACTGCTCCAGTATCTATGCCAGTAGGGTCATGAAGAGTCAGACCCGTCTGAAAAACAACTGAACAACAACAGCCAAATTCATTTTGCTTGACTATGCATGTTTTTATAAGGATTTTTCCCATGCTGCCAACTGAAGCAAAAAAGAAAAGGGGGGGGGGGTGAACATAAGCTGCTTGAGGTCAGAGGCTGTGATTTTCATTTCAATAGACCTCCTAGAAACAGTAACTGTTCATTGATGGACAGCCCTCGAGTTTTCTTCCAACTCTAAAATTCTATTACCCAGAACGTCTCTGCCTAAATGCATGGTACTAGAGAGGAGGAGCAGAAGGACTGGGGACAGTCGTGGTCCTTTCTGGGATTGCCTATTATCTAGTTACAGTCGGACCAGGAATGCCCCTTGATCAGGAGCCTTCCTGGCAGTCGGTAAGATGTCAGCTATGACTTCAGGAGCATAGAGGTCTCCCTTCCCACAGTTCCGGGCCTCTTTAGGTGGATAGCAGGGTCATCTGCAAGGCACCTGCCTTTTATTTGTTGTTTGCCAGACCAGCCTGAGGTTAGGTTTATAAATTATTCTACAAATAAGAGAAAGGCTGAAGGGGGAGGGACTCTGTGGGGCAGAGACTAGGGTGGAAAAGGAGGAGCTGGAGGTGCACGACCGCAGCCTAATATGTCTCTGAGCAGGCATCTTTATGATTCTTATCCTTCTTTTAATGTCACCTTCTGATTGCTTTTGGCCATGGATAACTGAGGTCTGTAGAAACCATGTTTGACGTGCACAGGGCTGGAGGGAAGATAATTTGATTAAAGAAAGAGGACAAAAAAGCAAGGAGAAGGGAAGAGCTTGACCTGGATTTGCAGCTGGCTCAGCAGGGAGGAAGCAGATGGGTTTGGCCCTAACTTGGGGATATTGCAAAAGATACCGTGTGAGCCCAGGATGGAGGAGTCAGGTGAGAGGAGAGAAAAGAAAAGTGTTTCATGTCTGTTCCCTAACAGAATGTGATTGGTCACCTGAGCTGCCCCAGAAGGCTGAAAAAAGACACAGGCCCATCACTCAGGCACTATCATAGGTTAAATTCTTGTGTTCGGAGTCAATGAGCACTTATTAAGTTCCAACTGTGTACCAGGAAGCACACACTAATATATACAAGATAAAGTGAAGATAATTTCAGAAGGAAAACATGAAGGGGGATCAGTCTTGAAGAAAGCGAGATTTTAGCTGAGAAATGAAGGATAGAAGGAAAATCAGGAAGTAGAAAGGAGGATGAAGAGAATTCCATGGTGGGATGGAGGGGGACAGTCAGTGAAAATGCACATTTTGGGGATGAAGGGTTTTATAGAAAGAATAGCAAGGCTGTATGAACCTAGGCAAACTCTTCTGTCTTAGAATTGGTACTAAGACAGAAGGTAAGAGAAGGAAGGAGGGAGAGAGCAAGGGAAGGAAGGAAGGAAGGAAGGAAGGAAGGAAGGAAGGAAGGAAGGAAGGAAGGAAGGAAGGAAGGAAGGAAGGAAGGAAGGAAGGAAGGAAGGAAGGAAGGAAGGAAGGAAGGAAGGAAGGAAGGAAGGAAGGAAGGAAGGAAGGAAGGAAGGAAGGAAGGAAGGAAGGAAGGAAGGAAGGAAGGAAGGAAGGAAGGAAGACAAAAAGGCCAGTGTTACTGGATTGGAAAATGTAGGAAAATGACAAAAAAAAATTTTATATAGTCCAGGAGGCAGTCACTGGAGTTTATAGCTGGTCAGTCTTGCACATCACGTAGATAATTTTGGCAGCTGATTAGAGGATGGACTGTAGAGAGAAGAGACTAACCAGCAGGTTATTGCAGTAATCCAGGTGTGAGGTAAAGTGGATCTGTACCAGAATGGTGGCATTGCCACAGGAAAGGAGGATATATAGGAGAGATGTTCTTGGAGAAAGGACTCTGAGGAGAGGGGACAGAGAAGGATAGGTCCACTGTTCCTATCCTGGGAAAATGGAACACCTATTCTAATGGGTAGATATAGTCCTGCCCTTGGGGAGCTCCAGGTCTGATGTGAGAGACAGAACAGAGGTTTATATAAGAGCTATAGCAATGGAGGCAAATTCATTTGAAGGCACAGGGCAGACAAGGAGAGACAAGGGACATAAAGTTCTGTGTTGGGACAAACTGTAAAACAGCATCCTGAGGTGGGAGATGACCCCCTAGGGCACTGATGCTGAGGATGACACCCAGAGAGGAGCTAGAGAAGGGAGAGAATCTGGAAAGATCGCCAGTTGCACACTGATATCACAGAGCACAGATGCTCTCCACCCAAAGATATAAAGAGAGTTCTCCATGTCCAAAGGTTTGATCTATCTCTGTCTAATATCCCAGGAGAAGGGATGATCTACCCATCAGAGAATCTGATGCCCTAAATTGCAGGAAGTAGAGATTGTTAGGGAAGGGTGTCTGGGAAAAGCAGGCTACAGGAAAAGGTTTCAAAAGCACTGGGTCCCTGGGGTAGAAGCCCAGGGCCAGGCCAGGGGGCAAGAGTGGTGTAAGCCACTTGAGAACCACTGTGTGGAGGAAGTGTTCCCCACTACATCTTAGTATTCTGGGGAAAGCTACCCAACCCTAGTTTTGGCCCTGGGACACAGTTTTAAAGCCCCAGAACACCTCCTTTTGTTAAACAAAAGAGACTGCTTCATCACATGATAGGAAACCTTAGGAAAACTTTGGCTCAATTGATGATAGATATCAGGCAAAGCTAAAAAAAGAGAATGAGGACCTCTTAGCTAGCCAGAGTAAGAAGGATTTAGAGTGACAAAGATTTAGGAACAGCTCATAAGTGAAGGATCTCTAAATCTACTCTAATCTAGATAAAACTTGACTTTGCAACCACTCCATATACTTATTCACTGGCCAAATAGAGGATAATAATAATAATGATGATAACTGACATTTACATAGTGTTTTAAAGCTTTCAAATGGGTTTGCATACATGTGTCAGTGGATAGATTACTAGACCTAGAGACAGGAAGACCTGTGTTCAAATTTGACCACCAATATTTGCCAGCTGTATGTCCCTGAGCATATCACTTACTTAAATGATACTTTTCTCAGTCTTCTCTGTAATGTGGGGGTAATATTAGCACCTACCTCCCAAAATCAGAAGAAATATAATATTTGTAAAGTCCTTTCAAACATTAAAGTGATATATAAATGCTAATTATAATAATTATTGTCATTGTTGTTTCATTTTCAGTCATGTCTGACTCTTCGTGACCCCCTTCTTGGCAAAGACACTCGAGTGGTTTACTATTTACTTCTCCAGTTTATTTTACAGATGAAGAAATGGATGCCAACAGGGTGAAGCACATCTGAGGTTGGAATTGAACTCAAGAAGATGAGTCTACCTCACTCCAAGCCTGGTGCTCTATCCACTGCACTACCTAGCTACTTTTATATAATAATGATATAATAATGTTATATATATTATTACTGTTAATATTTGCTCATTTAATCCTTACAACAACTTTGTGCAGTGGTTGTTATTATTATCCCCATTTTACAGATGAGAAACTTGAAGCTCAACAATGGTAGAGTTTGCAAGATTAGAATAAGAATCTATTCAGCCTCCTGCTTCAGAATTGTGCCATGCAGAAGCCCTCAAGCCTGGAGTAAGTGAGTGCTACACTTTGAAGAAGACTGACCAAAGGGAGGGTTGATACTTAAGAAAAACTACTAGGGCAGCCAGGTGGCACAGTGCCTGGTCTGGAGACAAGAGGTTCTAGGTACAGACCTAGCTTTAGACACTGCCTAGCCATGTGACCCTGGGCAAGTCACTTCAATTGCCCAGCCATAATTATCCCTTTGGATTCTAAGACAGATAGGAAAGGTTTTGTTTTTTAAGTGCTGGTGAGCTGATAGGAAATGGAAGGGGGTACTTGTATTCCTGATACTGTGGCCCCCCAAATGGATCAATAAATAATTGGGGAACATACAAGTGAGGAAAGAATAGGAAGGAGTAGTTGAAAGAGATTTTTAAAAGAGAAATAATGAAGATATGGACAAGAACTGGGTAGTTTTTTACTGATAAATCAGTATAAACCTGAATCAATTGTCTTGGTATTACAGTGGTTAGAGTACCCACTCTGAAGTCAAGAAGATCTGAGTTCAATCAACATCAGACACTAGCAATGTGACCCTGAGCAAGTCACTTCATTGTGTTAGCTTCAGTTTCCACATCTGTAAAATCAGCTGGAGAAGGAAATGACAAGCCCTTCTAGTGTCTTTGCCAAGAAAACTCTCAAAAGAGGATAACAAAAAGTGAGACAAAACTGAAAACTAAACAACTACCTTGACCATTCACTGGACTATGTATTTCCTTGGGCTGTTAACATGTTTTTTTTTCTTTTCTTTCTTTTTCTAAGACAAAAAGGCAAGGGCTAGGCAAATGGGGCTAAATGATTTGTCCAGGTTCACATAGCTAAGAAATGTCAGAGGTCAGATTTGAACCCAAGTCCTTCTGACTCCAGGCCCAGCCACCCCACTGCCCTTATATCTTTTTTTCTGTGTATGTCCCATTTTCATTTACAAAACATACTCCTCACAACCTCATGAAACAGGTTGTATAAATATTACTCTCCCAATTTTGCAGATGAGGAAACAGGCTCTCCTAGTTATTGGCTTTCCTCTGGTCACATAGGGGACCCTGGAGGAGCCTGAAAGACCTGGGTTTGAATCTTGCCTTATACATCACATTTTCAGCTTCACTTTTGTCACCTATAAAATAAAGATAATAATAGTACTTACCTCATAGGATTATTTTCAAGGATCAAAAGAAATAAAATATATAAAAAACTTTGTTGAATTTAAAACTGCTGTGTAAATGCTGCTAACTGTGGTTATGTTTGCCAAATGTCAAAGTCAGAATTAGAACCCAGGTCCAACTGACTCCAAATTCAGTGGCTCTGTGCAATAGATGGCGATGTCTACCTCAGGACCCTACCATCTGCAAAGGGGGGTAATTTGCGGGTTGGGGACTTAGTGAAGGGAGAGAAGAAACGATGTCTTTAGTAAATCGAACAGAATCAGAGTTAGGTTCAGGCTCAGAGAACAACCAGGTTCTTCTCCAGCACATCTCGGTCCATGCCAATTCCTCCCACTCTCTCTGCCACTCCTGGCTACCTCCTACCTGAATCCCCCTCCTTCCTTCCCTCCCTGGCAACTCATACCTTTGGAGCTCCTCCAAAAAGGAGGAGGGCCCCTACCACCGCAAAGGAAATTATCATAAACACAATGGGTGCAATTAGATCCCGGGATGCAGCCATTTATGAATAAAAATCCTCACATCTGGCTGTCCTCTGATCCCTCCCCCTTTTCTAGAAATACACAACCTCCTACCTCATCCCCCAACAGCACAACTGCCCACTCCATACTCCAGCTTCCTCCCTGCCACCTCCCAGCATCCAACCCCCCCCACACACACACACCTTCCCAACAGACAAAGTCCCCCTCCCTGCCTGCCACACGGATCCTCCAACCTTCCAAAAATAAGACCCCGGCCGACACAGTCCGCCTCATCTCTTCCCCAAGTGAAACCTATTGTGCCGTTCACACGCATGACCTCCCACGCCATCACCCAATACACAATTGCTGGCTCCCTTCTCTAACCCATAACTTCCCACTTCATCCTTTCCAAAGCTCCTCACCCCGTTCTCAGCAGACAATTTCCCGCTGTCTCCTGACCCGTTACACCCCATCTCTCAACGCACAACTTTCCACCTTGCACCCCCTCGCCCTCGACACACACACATACACAATCTCCTCTCCTATTCTCCTGGCTCCTAACTTCTGGAATGGGGCGACTTTCCCCGTTCCTTTTTTCCCTTCCTCCCTCTCTCCAGGCCTGACCTCAGGAGAGAGAAAGATAAATGGCTGCTGGCCATGGACAATCCAGGTCTTCTTGAACATTGTTTTTCAGTTGAGCCTCTGGCCTTCTCTTCTCCCCGGTCGCTGACCCCCATCCTGTGGCCACAGCCTCAGAGGAGCTATTTCCTCAAACTCTTCATAGGGATGTTTTTTCTTTGAGAGCCACTGACAAGTAGTAGCTGGAACACAGTGCTAGTTGCTTGGGGGATCAGGGAGAATAAAAACAGAACTATTTTAATGGAAGGAGACCCAATCCATGTTCTTGGGGAGTACCCAGAGTGATGAGGATAGAGCTAGCTGGAACAAGAGTCCCTGGTTAAATTTTCTTTCTTTCTTTTTCCCAAACCCTTATCTTCTGTCTTGGAATCAATTCTGAATACTGGTTCCAAGGCAGAAGAGAGGTAAGGGCTAGGTAACTAGAGTTAAGTCACTTGTCCAGGGTCACTCAGGAAGTGTCTGAAGTCAAATTTGAACCCAGGTCTTCCCATCTCTAAGCCTGGCTCTCTGTCCACTGAGCCACTTATCTGCCCCCAGTTGTTAAATGTTCCGTGTGAACACTGACATCTCAGAAATCGATAAATGCTACAATTCAAGTCTTGATGTATTGTTTTGTTGAACATCTGGATGTAAGAAAAGAGATGGGAAAATGTTAATCATGCAGTTTCAACTTAAAAGGATATTATTGCTCGTATAGGTTTTGTTTTTTTTTTCTTCCAGAGAGTCAGTTGTTTAACATTTACCAACATACTGCTGGATGCATTCTCTCAAGGATGGACAATAGTCACCACCTAAGAGGAGCCCCTGGTTTGATGGTAGACACACCACCCCTTCTCTCAAAGGACTTTCAGCCCATTATCACCTCTATTATTTAAGATGGTACTAGAAACACTAGCAGTAGATTAGAGATGAGAAAGAAATTTAAGGTATTAAAATAGGCAATGAGGAGACCAAGCTATCACTCTTTGAAGACGATATGATGGTCTATTTAAAGAATCCTAGAGAATCCACCAAAAAGCTAGTCAAAACAATCAACAATTTTTATTTTTAATAAAACATTTAACCTTCCGTCTTGGAGTCAATACTGTGTATTGGCTCCAAGGCAGAAGAGTGGTAAGGGCTAGGCAATGGGGGTCAAGTGACTTGCCCAGGGTCACACAGCTGGGAAGCGGCTGAAGCCACATTTGAACCTAGGACCTCCCATCTCTAGAACTGACTCTCAATCCACTGAGCTACCCAGCTGCCCCCAAAACAATCAACAATTTTAGCAAAGTAGCAGGATACAAAATAAACCCACATAAGTCATCAGCATTTCTATATATCTCCAACACATCTCAAAGAACTTTCAGTCTGAGGATGAAGACAGAAAAAGCAATCATTATGAATGGGTTTTTCTGTGTCTCTAAATAGTCCCAGACTGACCTCCAAAATATCTCAATATCTCAAACCCAGGGCCGGCTACCAGTTCAGATTCTGCCATTTTACTCATTTTGTGACACTGGGCAAGTCACTGGCTTGTTCCATTCCTAAGTTTTCCCATCTATGAAGCAGAAATAGCAATTCTCTGCTCCTCTGCCATCTATGTTGGGAGGACTGAATGACAATTCATATGGTAGGGCTTTGGAACTCAACTGTGAAGAAGGCAGTGGGCTGTGATGCATAGAGCAGTGAACAGAAAAGCAAACATGGAAGGACCTGGGGGCAAAGTTCCTCACGATGTAGTTATTACTAATAATACTCTGCACTTATTCTGTGGGTGACTGGGTAGGACACTGTCTCTGCTGGGGCTCAATTCCTTTCCCTGTAAAAAGCAGAGTGGAACTGCCCTGAGGTCCCTGGTAGGTGTTCCATTCTAGGATTCTGCAGTAAACCATCTCCCACCTACCAAAGCTTCCATCACCAGGACCCCTCTGGAAGCCCCAACCTCAGCCTCCACCCTTGTTCTCTCCCACAATCTCTTTGCCAGGAAAGGCTGGAATGAAAGATCCAGCCTGAAGCCTGCTTAGGCGGCCTCCTCCCCAGATGGCTTAGCAGGGGAGGAGGAGAGAAATGGAAGCTTTGGGGCTTTTACATGTTTTTCTTTATAATCTGATGTACCAAGGGAAAGGAGCCCCGCCCCCCAGGAGAGTAGGGAAGGGAATGTCGCCCTGAGGGGCTGCCAGCTGCCTTCAGAGCCTCTGCCTCGTAGAAAGCATAACGCATGATGGTATTTTCATTATGAAAGGGCCATTTCAGAGTAAAACCGAACCTCTCACAAAGCATGATATCTTTTTACCTTCTCCCTCCAAGGGGTACCTCCTTCCAATTCTCCTTCCCCCCCCCCTCAAGAAATGAATGCTGATTGGATAAGGAGGCAGGGAAGACAGCCTAATGGGGCATCCTGAGGCAGAAGGAGCATGCAACAGGCAAGTCTAACTACCACCATCACCTTGACCACCATTTCCCCTGAAGCCCTTTATCCTAAACCCAAGAGACATGGGAATAGCAGTGCCCCTCTCCTCAAACCCCCAGACCTCTTTTCAGTCTGGTCCTCTGAGCCAATAGGGAGGGGGAAATCTTTGTGGGAAAGGACTCCTACCTGCTTCAGCACCAGCAGCAGAGGGACAAAGACAAGGGTCCTGAGTGTGGCTGCACTGGACCCCCCCACCCCAATCTTGCCTTCACAGTACAACTCTCTCAGCCATTGGTTATAATCCGATAGGCAAGGGGTCAGACATCCCTCCCACAAGTGACATTCCTACACAGAGCAAGCAGTCTAGCCCAGCTCAAGCAGCCAAGCATCCTGAGGGAGAGACAGGAGGTAGCATGTATCACCACCATCACCTTGACCACAGTCTCCTGTCATACCCCAATAGAGACAGCTGAGAACTCAGCTGAGAACCCAAGAGCCTTTGTAATGGCAATACTTCCAGTCCAGTGCCCTCTGCCATCACCCTGGAAAGTAGCCCTTCATGGAGATGCATCCTGGCTGCTACAACTACTGAAGACCCAGGAAAGAAAGTCCTTGTCACTAAAGATACATTGGCTTTGTTGAATGGTTCGATATGGAAAATGAATATGATTTTATCAGTAAAAAAATAGCATTAAAGTTCAAATCTGTCCTCAGATACTTCCTATCTCTCTGACCCTGGGCAAGTCACTTAACTCCCATTGATTAGCTTTTACCACTCTTCTGCTTTAAAACCAATACAAAATGTTGGTTCTAAGATGGAAGGTAAGTTTTTTTTTTTTTTTAATGGCATTAAAGAAAAGACATTACCATCTGTTTTGCACCCTAAGGACTATGAGATTTTTCCATCTCACTTGCAGCTGAAACATTTTATATGTGTTGTCTCCTGCATTAGAATGGGACCTCCTTGAGAGCAGGGACTATCTTTCCCATTTGTATCCCCAAATGTTTATCATAGTACTTTGCACAAAGAACGTAATTAATAAATGCTTTATCTGTCCATCCATCAATCTATCCACCTACCCATCCATCCACCCACCCATTTGCATTGTTGACTTAGAAAATAACATATTAAAATTATATTCTACTGTATTTTTAGTTTAAAAATTGTATTTGTTTCATTCAATATTTCTCAACAACAATAATAATATTTTATTTTTAATTATTTTTAACATTTAAAAAAATTTTGAATTTCAACTTCCCTCCCTCCATCCCTCCCTCCAACTCACAACTTACATGATGTGAACAAAAGGCTGTTAGTTTGGAAGTCTGGAAACTTGGGTTTAAGAACTGGCCCCATCACTGATGGATCTGAGTTTCTTCTTTCATAAAGTGAGGAGGGAGGGAGGAAATGGACTAGAAGCTCTCTAGTATTCCTTCAACCTGTGACACTCTATTACCTCTGGTTCCCTGAAGTTCATGGGTCTGTGGAACATAGGGTCATATAGTTGTGGCAATCAGAGCTGGAAGGATCCTCAAAGACCATCGAGTCTTGTGGTGTCAAACTCAAAAAAAAATGGGGACCATGAAACTGTGTAGAAGGCATTATTGACTTAGAAAACCACATATTAACATTTATATTCTACTGTGTTTTTAGTTACAAAATTGTATTTGTTTCATTAAATATTTCTCAACAACAATTATAACATTTTATTTTTAATTATTTTTAACATTTAAAAAATTTTTGAATTTCAACTTCCCTCTATCCCTCCCTCCCTCCAATTCTCCCTCCCCTACCTATTAAGAAGGTACCCATTATCACAAAAAGACTTGTACAAAAATATTCATAGCTGCGCTCTTTGTGGTGGCCAAAAACTGGAAAACGAGGGGATGCCCTTCAATTGGAGAATGGCTGAACAAATTGTGGTATATGTTGGTGATGGAATACTATTGTGCTCAAAGGAATAATAAAGTGGAGGAATTCCATGGAGACTGGAACAACCTCCAGGAAGTGATGCAGAGCGAAAGGAGCAGAACCAGGAAAACATTGTACACAGAGACTGATACATTGTGGTACAATCGAAGGTGATGGACTTCTCCATTAGTATCAATGCAATTTCCCTGAACAATCTGCAGGGATCTAAAAAAAATACTACCCACAAGCAGAGGATAAACTGTGGGAGTAAAAACACCGATGAAAAGCAACTGCTTCACTACAGGGTTGGAGGAGATAAGACTGAGGAGAGACTCTAAATGAACACTATAATGCAAATTCCAACAACAGGGAAATGGGTTCTAGTCAAGAACACATGTGATAACCAGTGGAATCATGCGTTGGCTATAGGAGAGGGAAAGGGGGGGGAGGGGAGGAAAAGAAAATGATCTTTGTTTCCAGTGAATAATGTATGAAAACGACCAAATAAAATAATGTTTAAAAAAAAGAAGGTACCCATTATCTATATTTTTGGGGTTTTGGTTTTAAAAGATTATTACAAAAATGAGCAATATGGAAATAGGATTTGAGTGATAATATATGTATAACCCAGTGAAATTGCTTGTCAGCTCCAGGTGAGGGGAGGGAAGAAGGGAGGGAGACAACAAGAATCATGTAACCAAGAAAAAAATTTAAAATAAAATAAAAAAGAAAGTACTTATTATATTTTATTTCTAATGACATTTTTATCTGGCTCTGGTCCCACCACAGAGCACAGAACTATGTCTAACATATTTAATCTAGCCTAACTCTTTTTTTTGCAAAATAGGAAATTGAGGCCAAAGATGGTTAAATGATTTGACTATGGTTACGTAGTCAATAAGTATTAAAGGCTATGATTTGAACCCAGTTTTTCTGACTCCAAAATCAGTAGTGATAAAAAGTGATCATAAAAAAAAAAACAGAAAAGAATGCTAAAAGCAGTCATAGGGTTCCTATTGCCTCCAGTTGCAAATACAAAAATGCTCTATTTGGCATTTAAAGCCCTTCATGACCTAGCCTCTTCCTACCTTTCCAGTCTTTTTACACCTTAATCCCCAACAAATGCTTTTCAGTCTGTGACATTGGCCTCCTCTGGATATTCCACAAGCAAGACATTGCTCCCCTTTGGACATTCTCTCTGACTGCCCCCTCAGGCCCAGAAGGCTCTCCCTCCTCTGTTCCACCTATTGACATCCCTGGATTCCTTTAAATCCCAAGTAAAATCCCATTTCTTACAGAGAGCCTTCCCCATCCCTCTTAAGTCCAGTGCCTTCCTTCTGTTAATTATTTTCCATTTTGCTTTGTATGCATTTATTTGTACACTGTCTTTCCCATTAAATTGTAAGCCCCATGAGGGCAGGGATTATCTTTTGCCTCTTTTGGCATTCCCAGCATTTAGTACAGTGCTTGGTACATAGTAGATGCTTAATTATTGTTTACTGAATTGAATAACCAATGAACCCATTTCCAGCTTCCCCATCAATGTCATCAATGGAAAGAGACCTGGGTGCTCCTTTTGGAGAGAAAACAGAAGAAAGACAATAAAGACTAAGAGGCAAAACAGAAAAATAAAGAATCACTTCACTCTCCCCAACCACAGTCATGTTCCAGCAGCCCCGAGATGCTTCTATGCCCAGAGGAAACCAGGAAATGCAGACAGCTGTGTCCCAAACACAAACCACAAAAGATGTGCAGGAAGCATTGTCCTCCCTCCCCTTCTCCCCCTCTGCTCTTAAGATGTATTTAGCTTTGGGCTCAAGCAGAAGCTGCTGTTTCGACACCAAAACTTGTTCAGCATCTGCCCTGACAAAGCAGTGGGGCAATGGGTACAAATGCTGAAAGTAAAACAGGGAAGGTGTGCCCAGGCAGAGATACCCACGAGGAAGAGGAGCATGGGGCAGTGGGCTAGGAGTTAAGGGACCTGAGTGTGAATCTGGTAGTCCCTGCTAGCTGTGTGACTCTGGGCAAGTCTGGGTTTCCTCATCTGTAAAATGACAGCAATAATCATTATAATGCTCAATCAGGAGGCATTAAAAAATTTTTACCAAGCAGGTGCTGGTGTGCAAATACAAAGACTCAATCGATCCCTACTCTCAAAGAACTTATATCTAGGAAGAGAAAGGGTGTATGTAGTGGACTTGGGAATTAGACAAACCTGAGCTTGAATTCTGCCTCAGACTTTTCATCTGAGTGACCTTGAGGAAGCCTCCGCCTGTTTCCTCTTCAGTAAAATGAGAGGGTTGGACCAGTTGGCCCTTGAGATCATGGCCCTCAATGCCCTCATCTGTAAGATGGGAATAACAGTAACACTTTCCTCACAGGGTTGTCATGAAAAATCAAGAGATACGATCCAAAAAGTCCTTTGCACACCTTAAATCGATATATAAATGTTAGCTAGGACTATTACATTCTAAAAGAAGGAAAAGCACTTTGTTCCGAGGAAATCTCTTTGCAAACTCCCCAAAGCAATGCAGAAACCAGAGCTCTCATTATAGAAATGTCCACACATTTAAGCAACAGCACACACACACACACACAGAGAGAGAGAGAGAGAGAGAGAGAGAGAGAGAGAGAGAGAGAGAGAGAGAGAGAGAGATGCACGAGCCTGATCCTTTACCCAAGAAAGATGCTCCATGAATATGTACATTTTTCCTAGGTGTCCTAATGACTCCCTCTCTCGCCTCTAACTCATAGTAATCCTCACAACAGTTGCTCAGAGATCAGAATAATTGTGGTTGGGAGTTCTAGCAGAGTAAGTGTTGCATTTCCCATTTTCCTCCTGCCTTTTATTGTCTTTGCCGGGGTTCCCAGTAGTTAAGGCTTCCAATGAGAGAAGGAGTCATCCTCGGAGGAGGATGAGGCGGCAGGTTATCATCAGGGATCAGGGGTACCCCGTTAGTCCAGAGATGAGCTAAGAGGGGGGTGAAAGGAGTGAGGGGGGTGGGGCGGGCAGGCGGGCAGGCAGGCAGCACTGCAGTGAAAATACAATATCATCACAGAAGGAGCCATCAGGAAATCCATCAAATGTCTGCAGATCTTTCCCAAGCCGCAGGAGGTAGGGGATCTCTGGAGACTTTGTTACTGGTCCCAGAGCTGGCAGCTGTGCTCCCCTCCCACTAAGATATCTGCAAATGCCAAACAAGAGAAGGACCTGAATCACCAACAACTGTTTGGGGGTGGCAGGGAGAGAAAGCAAAGGGAGGTAGATAAGAGTTCTGGATTTGCAACCAAAAGACCTACATCCATATCCCAGCTCTATCACTTACTAGCTGCCTGATTGTGGACAAAGGAGCCTCAGTTTCCTAAACTGTTAAGTGGGAATAATATTTCCACTACTTAAGCCACTGGCTTAATACATGGGTTTGTGTCTCTGGAAGTAGTAATTTGTGGTTGTGATTCTATGGAAGGTGCATTCAATGGCTCAGGACCCAGAGGAATTGGGTTCAAATTTTACTCCTGATACCTATTCTACAACAACTTGGGAGAATAGTTTTTAACCTTTCTAGCCCTCAACTAATAGACAACTTGATGGGGCAGTGAATAAAGCACTAGATATAGAGCTGGGAAGACCTAAGTTCAAATCTGTATTACTGGGCAAATCATTTCATCTTATTTGCTTCAGTTTCCTCATCTGTAAAATAAGCTGGAGAAAAAAAAAGGTAAACAATTCCAGTGCCAAGAAAACCTCAAATGAGGTCCCAAAGATGCTGCTGCAAATAAAAAGCACCTACACAGTCCTCGGTTTCCTCATCAGTACAATGAGGAGTTTTTAAGAACAAATCCCTGAGGTGCCTTCCTACTCTGAAAATCTGTGATTCCACCCCTTTGCTAGAGGTATGATGGAGAGAGTACTGAACTTGGATTCAGGAAAACTCGAGTTTGTCAACAGTAGCTCAGTGGCCTCTGTTCAAATCACTTAAACTCTCTAGAGTTCAGTTTTTTTCATTTGTAGCATGAGAGGAACTTGGAAGAAGTGGACTCTAGAGTTCATTCCAGCTTGGACAGAGTATAACAATCTGCTCTAGACTACAAGTGACTTTTTTTTTTGTCCCTGAAATCAGCCCATGGTCCATCCTACAAGACCCCCTATCTTTGTCTTGATCATGGGACCAAGCTGCTCCTACTTACATAAACCAAGTGTCATCTCCAAGCAGGAGAGATAAATTTACCCTTGCCTGGAGCAGTTAGGTGGCTCAGGGGCTAGAGTGCCAGACCTAGAATCAGGAAGACCTGGGTTCAAATGTGGCCTCTGACACTACCCAGCTATGTGACCCTGGGCAAGTCACAATCCTATTTTCCTGGCCTTTGTTATTCTCTCTTAGGGTTGTTATTAAGACTGAAAGTAAGGGGGGCAGCTGGGTAGCTCAGTGGATTGAGAGCCATGTCTAGAGATGGGAGGTCCTAGGTTCAAATTTGGCCTCAGACACTTCCCAGTTGTTTGACCCTGGGCAAGTCACTTGACTGACCCCCATTGCCTAGCCCTTACCACTCTTCTGCCTTGGAACCAGTACATAGTATGTATTCTAAGGTGGGAGGTAAGGGTTTAAAAAAAGAAGAAAGAAAAGAAAAGCAAAAGAAATGTATCCCTGCCTTAAGCCAGCCCACAGAAAAAAAAATGGCGAAATTCTTGAAGGCTGTCTTGATTGCTTCCCACCTTCCTTTTTTGGCTCCTTTCTAAATACTCCTACTTAAAAAAAAAAAAAGACAACTTCAGACATCTGCCCTATAGCCCAGTCCTGAAAGGAATTTTCTGAGCTGGACTCTTGGCTGGCAAGCAAATTCTCCCTCCTCCCCCACATAAAAAGCACTGATGGATAGTGATAAGTCCCTGAGAGTAAAGGGATCCAAGGGGAGTCAATTCAATAACCTTGACCTCATAAATCCCAGATCCTATGGGATCACTCTAGACCCGAAGAAACACAAAACAGTCTTGCCCTCAGGGAGCTTGCATTCTGTCATGAGAAACAAAACATGCATAGATGGGGAATATTTATTAAATCAAGGTAGAGTAACTGGACAGGGCATAAGTATTTGGGGTGATGATTAGATGGGCGTCCAGAAAAATGTGGCTCTTCACAGAGTTTTGAAGGAAGCTAGGGATTCTGGGAGATGGAAGTGAGGATGGAGTGCATTTCAAGAATGGGGCATTATTGGGGCAGCTCAGTGAATAGAGAGCCAGCTCTGGAACTGGAAGATCCAGGGTTCAAATCTGAACTCAGACACATCCTAGTTGTGTGACTCTGAGCAAGTCACTTGACCCCAAATGCCTATCCCCTCCCCTTCTGTCTTAGTTGTTACTAAGCCAGAACATAATGGTTTTAAAAAAAAAGAATGGAGTACTACTGTCAGGACAAGAGCATGGTGATAGGAGAGGGAATGGTGAGTGGGGAGTAGATAGAGATAGGAAGAGATTATGGAACCTATATATATGTACATAAATATGACATATAAAATACATATATAAGTGTATAAGATAAAATACATTTAAAATAAAAATATATAAAACATATTTATATCTAAATTTTTATAAATCTATAGAAATATAGACAAGTATATTTATATGTACATATATTTACAAACTATATACAATATAAATGTATAAATATTTTTAAAAGACTTAGTAATTCTGCTTACTACAATGATCAACCACAGCTCCAAAGGAGTCATGATGAAAAATACCATCCACTCCCAGATAGAGAACTGATAGACTCAGAGTCCAGATTGAAGTATATTTTTTCTCTTGCCTTTTTTATTTTTAGAACATGGCTAAAGCAGAAATTTTTTTCCATGACTTTGTATTTGTATTGGGTTTTGTTGTCCTTGCCTTCTCAGTGGGTGGGGGAGGGAAAGAATTTGGAATGTAAAATAATTTAAAATTGAATTTAAATTGGCATTACTATGGCATACCATGAACAGGAACAGCAAGCAAGAATGTTTGGCAAGCCCATAGAGTGTGTGAAGGAGAGAAATAGGCATCAAGCCTAAATAAAGTTCCTTCTTCTGCTGAAGCTAGAGAAGACTTCTCCAACCCTCTCATCTCTGTTAGGACTCAGGAGGACCACTTTCCCCTCTTATCATGACAGGATATGAGGTGTTACCTTTAGGGGAAGTGCAATAAAGTGTCTTTATTTTCATAGTTGCCTTTTGAAGCTGGAAAGTTATACTGAGGATGTTCCAAAGAGAAAAGAACTACATTGAGAGAAAGGTGAAGTGCCTCAGTTCAGCCACTGATAGCTAACATTTGTACAGTCATCTATATCCATTGTCTGCGAATCTTCTGTTTAGAGCTGGAAGGGTTGTTAGAGGCCCTTTGGTGCTACTTTTACTGATGAGGAAACTGAAACAAGAGTTCTAAATGACTTGCACAAGATTACATAAGTAGTAAGTAAGAGAAGGAGGTGAGATAGGAACCCAGGTCCTCTGATTCCCAAACCAATGAGGGCTCTTTCCATAGTATCACAGTCACAAACTTCTACCAGAGGTACATGCTCTCACACAAACCCTGTGAATTAAAAACGGCAAGCAATATGACTTACCTACAGTCACAGAGCTAGTAAGTGGCAGAACTAAGCCTGGAACCTAGATTTTCTAATTCAATAGTGTGCTATGAAATACTTTTTTAAAACCCATACCTCCTATCTTAGAATCATTACAGAATATCAATTCCAAGGCAGAAAAATAGAAAGGGCATTACTTGTCCAGGGTTGGCCAGCTAAGAAATGTCTAAGGCCAAACTTGAACCCAGAACCTGAACCACCTAGCTGCCCCCTGGTAAATACTTAACAATGAGTTGAGAAAAAAAAATTATAGGGGTGTGTGTGTGTGTGTGTGTGTCTGTGTGTGTGTGTGTGTGTGTGAAAATGCATTTTAAACCCTTATCTTCCATCTTAGAATCAATTTTATATATAGGTTCCAAGCAGAACAGTAAGGGTTAGGTAGTTGGGATAAAGTGATTTGTCCAGGGTCACACAACTAGGAAGAATCTGAGATCAAATTTGAACCCAGGACTTCCCATCCCTAAGGTCAGGCTCTCAATCCACTGAGCCACCTCGCTGTCCTTTGTATTACACATTTTTAAGTTTAGTCTGCATGATGAACATTTTCTTTACTACTCACATTTAGACAATGAACCAAGCCAATAAATCAAGCCATCATTTGTAGTGTTTGCCAATTTCCCAAGTGTAAATGTTAAATGAAAATTTAACAATTCACTCGAGCCCATTCAAGCTGGCTCCAGTACACCCCTGCAGTGACAGGTGTATCTGCTAGGAAGTTGGATCCCAAACCAGAGTGGGGACCACAATGCCCTACGCCACTCCAATGGAGACCCATACTTGTCCTGGGAACTTCAAATTAGTATGTAAAAAAAGCCTGGATCCAAAGCTGACAAGGGACCTTAGAGGTCGTCTTATACTGTTATCATTTAGAAATTCTGTCTACAGCATATTGAAAAGGTGATCATTCAGCCTCTTCCTGATCATCTCCAGTGTCAGAAAGTTCACTCTCTAACAAGTTGGTCTGAAATACTTTTTCTTTTAAATTCTGTCCATTCGTCCTAATTCTGCTCTCTGGAGCCAAAGAGATTAAGTCTGCTTCTTCTTCCACATGATATCCTCTACAACATTTGAAGAGGGCAATATGTCACAGGGTCACGGGATTTAGATGCTGAAGCAAACTTAGTTATCCTCTAGTACTCCTCAGTTAGTAAACGAGGAAAAGGAGGTCAGAGAGAGAAGATCCATCTCCAAGGCTCCAGAGTCAGTTAGAAGTGATCGATTTGACTTCTTGGGATCCCTCTCAACATGGGTTCTACCTTTCCTCTCAACTTATCACAGGATCGCAAAATTTAAGAGTTGGGAAGGAATTTAGGGGCCATCTAATCCCACCCATATTCAAAGGAAATCCTCACTGTTACATCTTCAGCATTCAAACTCTGCTTGAAGACCTTCAGTGAAGAAGAACCCATCCTTTCTTGTGCTCACACATTCCAATTTTGGAAAATTGTTAGGAAGCTATATCACCAAACTAACTAAAGTACTGGATTTGGAATCAGGAAGTTCTGGTTTCAAATCTAGCATCAGACATTTACTAGCTATGTGACCTTGAGCAAATCACTTAAAAAATATCTTTGTGCCTTAGTTTTCCCATTTTTAAGAGGGAGATAATTGTAGCTCATTTCATAGAGTTCTTGTGAAGACAAAATGAGATATTTTTTAAGTGTTGTATAGCTATTGGAGCAGCTAGGTGGTTCAGTGGATAGAGAGTCAGGCCTGAAGGGAGGAGGTCCTGGGTTCAAATTTGTCCTTAGATAATTTCTCGCTGTGTCACTCAACCCCCATTGGCTAACTCTCACAGTTTTTCTGCCTTGGAACCAACACCCAGTATTAATTCTAAGACAGAAGGTAAAGGCTTTATGAAATATATATATACATATATAT
This sequence comes from Monodelphis domestica, assembly GCF_027887165.1. Lineage (NCBI taxonomy): Eukaryota > Metazoa > Chordata > Mammalia > Didelphimorphia > Didelphidae > Monodelphis > Monodelphis domestica. Next base: position 281,003,218 of record NC_077228.1, read on the forward strand.
AAATGCTAACTATTATTACTAAAATCTTCCTCTTTGCAACTTCACAGATTTCTCCTGGATCACAGTATCATCAATTTATAAGTGGAAGCAACTTCATCTATTCCAACTCCTTTGTTTTAACAGATGAGGAAACTGAGACCTGGGTCCTCCAATGACTTGCCCAAAATCATTCCAGAAGATCACAAGAGGTGAGATTTGAATGCTTAGACTATTCTTTCTGCTTTACCACACTGACTCCCCATTCTGTCTTGGACCACAGTTGACTGTGTAAATGCCTTACCTTTTCCTACCCCAGGACCCCATTCCTCCCCACCCCCAACCAGAGTGCAAACTCCTTGATTCAGGGACACTGCTATATTTCATGTTTCTATCCCCAGAACCCCAGGACAATGGCCTCGCACATAGTAGGTGCTAAAAGAAATGTAAGTTGGATTGACTAGAATTGATTTTCACATTGTTCATAAATCCCTAAAGCTCTTTATTACAGTTCCCCGCGCCCCCTTCCACTGCTCTAAGCCTAGGCAGCACATTGCTGTTTTCACAGAGAAAATCAAAGAAAAAGGATTATAATTACAGGTCAAATCCCAGGCCAGAAGCAGCTGCCGGCATCGGGGGCTCCCCAGCTCCCGCAGTATTTATGTCAATGAAGAATCTAGACACATTAGGAAGCCCAAAGTAATGGGATTTGACCTGTATTTTTCTTCTCTGTATTTCTTCCTCCTGCGAAATGCAGTTCCTGTTGGGTGTTCCCATTCAGGTTCCTGGATGTGAAGCCACAGCACGAAAGAATGCAGTAAATGATTGCGCTTCTATATTCTTGGCAGAAGATTTAGAGCGGCAAGCTGGGGGCCAATGCACCATCCGTCCTGCCCTACTTACATCCCGGTTTGATATTCAGCGGACCCCTCTGGTTTAAGGTGTCTGGCTCACCTGGGAAAGGGTCTACCTCTGACTCCTGCCTCTATGGGGACCCTGTACCTCACGATGCTCTTAGAAGAAAGAGAAGCCCAGGGCAAATACCAAGCCAAAGACCATGAGCACACACCAGTTCCTGCTTTGGACACATAGAAGAGAAAGAGCCAGGCTCAGCATTCCAGGGTCTCCCTCCTAAACAGGGGAATTCAGAAAGGCTTCACAGAGGAGGGGGCACCTGAACCTTGAAAAAGAGAGAGGAAAGTACTAAGCAGGGCAGGGGAGTCTGTTTCAGGCTTATGGGCTGGGACCACAAGTTTCAAGAGAAATCCGATGATACTAAGGTTCTCACAGTGGCAAGTCCACCAGAAAAGGACAAGCAAATAGCAGACTTTTTGTTCTTTAAGCACAATTTTCTATGTTAACCTGAAATTGCAATAAAAAAGAAAAAAAGAAAAAACAAAAACAAAAACCTTGATGTTTATTATCCAGAACATCATGCTTCCAATTTCAGGGATAGAGTATTTCTTCACCAATTCTGCTAAATAGCACATTGATAATGGCCAGACTCCTTAAACATTTCCCTGTAGGGGCTGGGGGCATTAGCTCCATGACTGCACTAGAGGGCATAGCCACTCATCCCCATCCTCTTATCTCTCTTTGTCCTTTTCCACAAGCCTGAACCTTTCTTTTCTTCCCCAACAAATTATAATCTTTTCTTTCTTCAAGAAAGAGAATTGAGGTCAGCTAGGTAGGAAGGACAGTGACTAGAGAGCTAGACCTGGAGTGGGGAGGACCTGAGTTCAAATCTAACCTCAGCTACTTCCTAGCTGTGTGATCCTGGGCAAATCCCTTAACCTCAAATGTCTAGCCCTCACTCTTCTTCTGCCTTAGAATTGATACTAAAACAGAAACTAAGTGTTTAAAAAAAAGAAAGAAAAGAAAAGAAAGAAAAAGAGTTGGAGATGTAGTGGCAAGAGTAGTGCCCATGATCTGTAGATCAGATTAGACATGTGTGTGTGTGTGTGTGTGTGTGTGTGTGTGTGTGTTCTCCAGGAGGTCATTTCCCTTCTCTGGGTCCTAGTTTTCCATCAGTAAAATGGGGGACATAGAAAATGGGTGGTATCTAAGGCTCCTCTCCAGTTCAATATTCTACAATTCATTTCATTGAAAGGGAAAAGAAGACCACTAAGCATTTTGCTAGACTCTGTGTTGAGCTTTGTACTGGTAGCATCTCACTTAATACTCACAACAATCCTACCGAATAAGTTCTATGACTACCCCTCTGCCCATTTTATCTTGAGGAAACTGAAGCAGACAGTTTTTAAGTGACTTGTTTAGAGTCACAAAGTTAGTGATTGTCTGATGTTACATTTGAATCCAGTTCTTCCTGACTCCAAGATCCAGCATATATCCATTGTACCACTTTGCTATTTATTGAATTGAACTCGATTCTATGAAGTCCTATCTCTACAATCACTTATTCTCCTCTCAGAATCATCAGCTGTATACAGGGAACCCTGAGATCAGTGAATATTTTTTTCCTTTATATCCCTGACACTTAGCACAGTGCCAGAATGCGGGAGATGCTTAATAAATTCTTGTTTACTGACAGAGCAGCTGGGTAACAGTATAGGTAGAGAGCCAGGCCTGAGGATGAGAAGTTACGGGATCAAATATGAACCTGAGTTATTTCTAGCTCTGTAATCCTGGGCAAGTCACTTACCCCTCATTGCCTAGCCTTTATTGCTTGCCTTTCTGCCTTAGAATCAATTCTTAGTATCAATTCTAAGACAGAAGATAAGTTTTTTTTTAATCTTCTGTCCCCAGTCATAATTGAACAGAAATCCTCTTGACCACATTGTTTAAATGAGGCCATCTAAGGGCAATGGATCTTTTAGTCAGAGGACCTGGGTTCAAATCTCACTTGTCTATCCTTGGGGAAGTTGGAAAGACTCTGGGACCCAGCTTCCTCATTTATAAAATGAAATATTTGGATTAGGTGTGTAAAAAATAGACTCGAATACAGGACTACAATCCCCATGAGCCTTTGCTCCACTTCCCCAGAATGCCTTGTAATCTCACCTGGGCCGAGATCGAGAAGGTATTTAAGCTGATTCAAAGGCTTTTGAGCGTCACTTGGCTCTTGGCTCTTTTTGGACTTCCGTTTTGGAGCAGGTGGTCTCTTGTGTGATGTGAGGTTATTTTGTCTAGGCCTCTGGCCTAGGCACATGTTTCTTACTTGTATATTCTTTAATCTTTATCCTTTAATAAACCTCTAAAAAATATAATACTCCTTGCAGAGAGAAACTAATTTCTACCTGCCTCACCTGTCTCAGTCTCCCCAGTCTCCCCTAAATTTTAATCTTTACAGGTGACTCCTGGGGTCCTTTGCAGCTCTGGAGCTAGGATGCTCTGATGCTTGTTTGAAAGATACCAATGACAAGAAACCCACCACCAAGAAGTCGTAACTTCTACTGAGGCAAACAAGGTTAAGTGACTTTTCCAGAGTCACATAGCTTAATAAGTGTAAGGTTAGATTTGAACTCACAATTCTTCCTGACTCTAGGCTCAGTGTTCTATTCACTGTACCATAGCTGCCCTGCATGTTATGGGCACCTTTCATTTTTGAATAGAATTTTATTGAATCAAATTGAATTATGACATGGTTTCCAATCTCTTTGTCATCTTGGTCACTTTTCTTGGATGTACTTCAATCTGTCAATGAATGTCCTTTCTAAGATAAAGGAAACTGATTTCTGGCCATTTAGGTTAGCCTTAACTGGCGTGTGAAGGGCTTGTCCTCCTTCCCTCTTCCCCAAGTACATGGGTTGTACCACACTCCCTTTAGGCGAGAGACAAAAGCCATGCTACATAAATCTAGCCACTTTGTGAGTGTAAATTCCTACTGAGCTAATTACTTCCAAATTGGAAGCAGACTTCCATAAAATGGGGAGGTAGGGGTGTTAAGAAGGAGGGATGGCTGGCTACATCTTGGGGCAGGACTCTGAAACACCAGCAAAAAATGATTAAGGGGGAAATAGAGGGAGGTGAGCATTCTCTCCCCTCATTTCTGTCTTTAACTCAATCAAGAGTAGAAGCTGAGGCTGCAGATTATAGAAGGTGACCCAGGGCGGGTGCCTTGGGGAGAAATTTATTTCAAGAGATTCTAGGTATGGGATCCAGGAAGGAGAGAGTAGAGTAGAGAATGTCAGGGAGATGTGGGAAAAGCATTGAGGGCTTAAATCCTGGAGCTACATCCAATATCAGAAAACAGGGCTTTGTTTCCCCAAAAATCATCGGGTTGAAAGGGAGCCTCACTAAATAAGAGGTGTGTGGGGAAAGCAGGGTAGAGTATAGTTAAGTTCAGAAGTCATACATAAGACAGAATAGTACAGTGACAGAAGCATCAGCCCCCGAGTTGGGGGACTTAGGTTCAAATCCAGTATCCAACACTGGTTGTGTAAACTTAGGCAAGTTATAATAACTTCTTTGTTTTCTCATCTGTGAGATGAGGTTGTAGGAAAGGGGCAGGGGTGTCCGTCTACATTGTCTCTGAGATCCATTCTAGCTCTTAGTCTATTACATCTACTCAGGCTAAAGTGGACTGAGCTTTTGAAGGTGACTCACTGCATATGAGTGATACAGAGGAGAGCCTTCCTTGTCCAGCCTGCTGGATCTCTTAGGAGGTCAGGATAAGGGCATCAAGCATGATTTAAGACCACCATGATTTCTTTGCCCCAGAAGGAAGTGTGAATAGTGTGGCTATGTGTGACTTAGACACTGCCATGGTGGAAAATAGTAAACATGGCCCCAAGTATATTATTCAGGATTTTTTTTCAGTTATATCTGTCTCTTCCTGACACTATTTAGAGTTTTCTTGGCAAAGATACTAGAAGAGTTTGCATTTCCTTCTCCAGCTCATTTTACAGGTGAGGAAACTGAGGCAAACAGGGTAAAGTGCCTTGCCCAGAGTCACACCACTAATAAGTGTCTGAGATTAGATTTGGACTCAGGTCTTCCTGACTCCAGAATTGGCACTTTATCCACTGGACCACCTAGCTGACCCTGGTAAGAAAGGCACTAAGGAGATCTTCAATCCTGATTTCAGTAAGTCCAAACCCAGGGCTCCTTGACACCATGCTTCCTGCTCACAGGTCTCCCATCTATAACCCTACTAGCTCAAATTCTAAGAGAGCAGGAAATTTTCTGGTGATTCTTTATATTCAGCCCAGTGTCCATCATAGAGTTCTGCTTATAAAAGTGAAGCACTATGTCAGCTTTCTCAACATGCCCACACACAAACCTGAGTTGCAGAGGGCTGGACCTGGAGTCAAGATACACATATTTCAGATCCTAGCTCTGTGACCCAAGTCAAGTCTCTTAACCTCTGAGTGTTAGTTTCCTCGTCTCTAAAATGGGGATAATAATAGAACCTACCTTCTAGGGCTGTTATGAGGATCAAATGAGATGATATTTGCAAAATGCATTTGCAACCTTTAAAGGGCTATCTGTGTTAGCTAATTGTATTACAGGTGTACTTCTGTGGAAGTCTAAAGCCACCAGGAGAAGAATAACTGCTAAGGGACTTCTGATAACAGCTTCAATAGAGAAGATGGACCAATTTGTCCCTGGGAAGCTGACCAGAGTGCCTACCTTCCTGGCACTGGACTCTCCTGATATTGCATCCCTGATTCTATGGGGAGAACCATGCACCTTCTTGATGCTCAGTCCCCCAAAGCTGATGCCCTCCACTAAATCAGCACCCCACCCCAATCTTGAGGGATGATGACTGTCTCCAGGATTCTGGAGGTCTACTGGGTTTGGGATTTCAAGTCAGGTTATCACAACTCCTTTTGGCACCTTGATCACTATGCTGCTCATTTATAATGAAAGCCCCACAAGCCATAAGGCTCATTGAGTTGAAACAACAATGTATCATTGGCAAATAAGGTGAGAGAGAGTGAGTTACCTTCATTGAAAAAGCAATTGATTGAAGAATTTGTATTCTCTCTTGAATGCATTAAAGCTCTCCAGCCAACACCCAAGGCATGTTAAGTGTATCACTCTCTGCAGTGGAAAAGAGTGATCAGGGAGAAAAGGAGGAAGGGACAGAGAGGAAGGGGGAAGGGAGAAAGAGGACAAATGAAGAAAGGGAAGGAGGAGGAGAGAAGTGGAAAGAGAGCAAAGGAGAAAGTTGCAGAAGGAAAAAAGGAAAGGAGGAGAGAAAAGAAGGAAAGGAGACCAGAAAGGGAGGCAAAGGAGAAGGCAGAGGAGAGAGAGAAAGAAGGTGAGGAAGGGAATGAAGGAAGAGCAAGAAAGGGAAGAAGAGGAGTTTTAAGGACTGAGCTTCCCAAATCAGACAGGGCCTAACCACTTCACTATTCAAGAAAAACTTCAGGGAAAACATTCAGACACATGGAGAAAATATTTTAAAACTGATCTCAAGGCAATCAATCACAAAGCCATTTCCTTGCAGAGAAAGACAGAGAAAGGGGGAGAAAGAGGAAGGGAGAAAGACAGATAGAATCAGAGAGGAGAAAGAGAGTGAGACAGAGAGAGAAAGAGAGACAGACAGACAGACAGAGACAGAGAGAGACAGAGAGGGAGGGAGAAAAAGAGAGTGACAGACAGAGAGACATAGAGACAGACAGAGATAGAGAGACAAAAAAAGGAAGAAAGAGAGGACATAGGAGAGAGATTGGGGAGGGAGAGGCAGAGAAAGAGTGCCAGAGAGGGATAGAAAGATAGAGAGAGAAAAAGAAAAAGTCAGAGAGACATAGAGGTAGAGACAGAGACAGAGAGAAGGTACAGGCTTTTTGAAGACCTAGTGTCAAATCCAAGCTTTGGCATTTCCTATATATGTGGCTTTAGGCAAAGTCATTTAAGGGTTTCCAGCTTCAGTTTGTTTCCTGCTCTATAAAATTGGGAGTTTGAATGAGATGCTTTCCATGTCCATTCCAGTTCTTAATATCAAATCCTATGACCCTACTATGGCTCCCTCATTGCAATAGAAAGTTTGGGGAATTCACAAAAAGAGATATGTTCCCTGCCCTCCAGAAGCTTTGAATCTAGTTAGAGGAAAAAAGTCATGGACTCAGTCAAATAGCAATGGGACAGAATGTAATCAAGACAAAGAAGACTCAGAGGTGTTTTAGATGTTTAGAGGAGGGATCCTGATTAAGACAATGAGAGCCTTGGGCACAAGAGGGTGAGATACTTCTCATCCAATGACCTTGACAAGATAGTGTAAGACTCCCTGGAAAGCTGGAATTGAGCAGATCCCAAAAGAAGGGCAGGTCAAGGAAAGTGAGCAAATAGTGACTCACCATCATAATGTTCAATTCCTAATTCATTCCATAATCTCTCAGATCTTATTCAATAGGTCTAACCAAAAGATGAAGAGAAATCTGGGTAGATGGTGGGAAAACACAGTACACAAAAGCCAGTGGAAGGGTAGAAGCTACATGAAAACCCAAATGCCTGACTCTCCCTCAGATGAATTAAAAATATGGTTGCCCCAGGACTAGCCCTGGATGAGGGTTTGGTAACAGCAAGTATCTTGCTAAATGGATCCAGTAAAAGACAACTTAATGGAAAAGAATGGTAATGAATGAAGAATAGTTCAATAACAATGTGTAACAAGCAGTATATTCATTCACTTACTCATTAATTTATTCATTTATTTAATTTGTCTTTATCAAGACCCATGTGCCAGATATCACATTCAGCAGCCAGGCTATAAAGACAAAAAAACAAAACAAAACAAAACAAAACAAAACAAAAAAAATGGAAAAAGAGTTCCTGCTCTCAAGGAATTTCTAGTCTGATGGGGAAGGAGGGATATGTACAAAGAAAGTTAAATGCAAAACATATTCAGAGTAGTTTCCAGGGTAGGTAGGCAGTCCAGTGGATCAAGTGAGGGGCTGGAGTTAGGAAGACCTCAGTTTAAATTTGGATTCAGATACTAGCTATGTGACCCTGGCCAAGTCATTGTTTGCCTTGATTTCCTCATCTGTAAAATTAGCTGAAAAAGGAAATGGCAAAGCACTAGTATTTTTTTGCCAAGAAAATCCCAAAAGGGAGTCTTGAAGAGTCCGATACAACTGAAAAACAACTGAACAACAAAACAATTTCCAGGGAGAGAGTCATTAGCAACTTCTGGGATTAGGACAGGAATTCTATTGGATCTGGCATAAGTCATTAACTTGAGCTTCCAATTCCCTCTAATTCAACTCAGTAAGTATTTACTGAATGTCTACAATATGCAAAGCTGGTCATAAAGATAAAAAAACAAAAAAGTCCCTGCCAGGTGTGTGTTGGACATCACTTGAACCACCTTTCCAGCAGACTGTTAAATTTTCAATGTGAGCAATTTATTCCTCAGAAATAGCAACTTGATTCCAAGATAGAAGGCTTAGAACCAATACATAGTATTGATTCTAAGACAGAAGGCAAAATGTTCTTATTTTTAAGTGATGGGTAAAATGGTAATAAAGCAGATTAAATTAAAAAATGTGTCATGAGTAATCCTTCCCCCCCCCCAAAGAGTCAGTTCTTAAACTTCTATTAACATACCACTTGTCTCTTCCCTCAAAGGGCTTACATTCCACTACTCAGCCCTGAATCCTCTCTCTGCTCCAGCCAGAATGGTCTCACTGTCCCCAAACACAAAATATATATTCCATTCTCTATGGGGCTGTTTTTCACCTTGTCTTTAATGCCTCCCTGCCCCTATCCTCCTTCCTCAGACTTTCTGTTCATTTTGTCTTATTCAAAGCCCAGTTCAAGACTACCTCATCCAGGAAGCTCTCCATTATTTCCATTCCAATCCACAAGCAGCTCTCCTGTCTTTTGTACCTACTAGCTATCACTTACCACCTGACTTAATAAATATTTGCTGAATGAATAAATTAACTTCTGATGAAATAGTGGAATATACAGTCAGAAACAGCTCTGGCTTGACTGCTATGGATTGATACCCACACAGGATTAGCATGATCCAGTCACTAAGATCATACACTCCAAATAAGCCTTGACAAGGGTTGATAAACAAATTAACATAGGCTTTTAAGTGTGAACTTCTTAAAAGCAGCATGTCATTAAGTCATCTTACTCTTCCTGACCCATTTGAGGTTTTCTTGGCAAAGATACTGGAGTGGTTTACTATTTCCTTCTCCAGCTCATTTGACAGATGAAGAAACTGAGGCAAACAGGGTAAAGTGACTTGCCCAGGGTCATCTAGGTAGTCAGTGTCTGAGCCAGATTTGAACTCAGGATGATGAGTCTCCCTGATGATGAGTCAGCCTGACACTCTGTCCATTAACACCCAACTGTCCCCAAAGCAGCATAGATTATTATAAAAGTATTGGACTTAATTAGGAGACCTGGGAATGAATGCCCATTTTGATACCTACTTGCTGCAAGACCCTGAACAAGTCATGACTATTTCTTCATTAGTAAATAGATGTGATAATAGAATACAGGATGGAAAGCACACTATATTTAGATTTTACTGCCAATTCTGCTATATACTACATTTGTGACACTAAGCAAGTCACTTCATCCTTATAGACAAGTGATGGCAAACCTTTTAGAGATGGAGTGCCAGACTCTACCCTCAACCAGCCCCCAGACCAAGTGCCATGCCAGCCCCCCTCACCATGTGCTGTGTGCCCCTCCCATCACACTAAATGCCAGGTATGCCCCCCTTTAGTCCACCAGGGGTGAGAAGAAGCTCTTCCATTGGGTAGCTGGGTAGAGGGGTAGGGGATATAAAAAAATGACATCAGGCACAGTGGAGAGGGAGAGGCGAGCAGCTCTGCCCAAGTCCCTCTATATTTCTAGTGACCAACTCTTGAGGGCCTGGGGTGGGGGAGGGTGGCCCATACCCACATGCCATCTTTGGCACCTGTGCCATAGGTTCACCATCACTCTCCTAGACCTATTTGCCCTCTGTAAAATGGAGAGTTGTACTAGATAATTCTATAGTCCCTTCTGTTTCCAAATCTTTAGCTTCTAAACCTTCAATATCCTTTCCAACTCTTTTTATCCTACAATCATAATTGCACTGCCCACCTCAAAGTTATTTTTGTGGAGAAAGTGATTTATAAGCCTTAAACCACTAAATATGTGAGTGAACTGTTGTTATGGTTATATACTGCTACATAGCCATTATAATGGATCAACTAATGCAAGCAGGCTATCTCAACAACAGCATCATACAGTGGAGAAAGCACTTATTTCTTCTAGATTTAGAAGACAAAGGTTCACATCCTACCTCTGATTTCCCTCCCTGTGTGATTTGGAGAAATAATAATAAAAATAATAATAGCTAGCATTTATATAGCACTTTCAGGTTTGCAAATACTTTACAAATATTTTATTTTATCTTCATAACAACCCTGTGTTATTGTTCAGTCATTTCAGTCATGTCTGACTTTTTGTAATCAATCTCATTGGGGATTTTCTTGGCAAAGATACTGGAGTGGTTTGCCATTGCCTTCTCCAAATGGTCCCATGAGGTAGATGTTATTATTATCCCTATTTTACATGTGAGAAAACTGAGACAGACAGAAATTAAGTGACTTGCCCAGAGTCACCTGGTTAGTAAGTGTTAGAAGCTAGAAGTGGAATCAGATCTTCCCAATTCCACATTCTTTGATGATTCCCTGTGCCACCTATGTTCCTAATTCACTTAGCCTCAATTTCCTCAATTAAAAAACATGGTGGTTGGACTAAATGATTTCTGAAAGTCCCTCCCAACTCTAAATCTATGATCTTTTACTTTGAAGTTCAACACAAGCCAAATCACAACAGATGTCAACACCAGGGTTTGGGGTGATTGTGGAATCTTGCAAGTAATATTTAGAACAAGAGATTGCAAGAATATTTAGAACAAGAGATTAGACAGATTTGCCTGGGATAGATGAAAATCTCAGTTGTAGCTAAACGAAAGAAGTCTATTACGTGGGTGGAGTATTAAGGGTTTCTGGCAGTTAGCAGAAGATCAGATAGACAGATGGTTGACACCAAATGGAAGGGAACTCCCCCCCCCCCCCATACCTACGATGCTATTGCTTTTATTCAGTTGTTTCAGTCATGTCCCACTCTTCATGACCTCATCTGGGATTTTCTTGGCAAAGATACTGGAGTGGTTGGCCATTTCCTTTTCCACATCATTTTATGGATGAGGAAATGAAGCAAACAAGATTAAGTGACTCACCTAGGATCACACAGCTAATAAAGTGTCTGAGACTGCATTTGAACTAAGAAAGAAGGAATCTTCCTGACTCCCATGGCTAGAAAGTATTCGAGATCATAGTTGATTCATAAAGATGAGTTCCCCCCATTCCTATTGTATAGGGTTCTATTCATTGTGCTACCTAACTGCACCCCTATCATCATTACTAAAGGGGCTGGAGTTCAGTAACAGAATTCAATTCCTTTAAAGATTGGGTAAAATAATGTAATGCCTCCCTACTGAGAAAATTGAAGTTCTAGACAGGATAGCCAGGAGGAGACTTGAGTTTACAGTGCAAATATAGGCCACATGAAGAAAACCATAGACTTCAGGGCTAGGGAAATGATTGCACTGCTATAGGTAAAGCTCTGGCCACACCACGGCCAGAGTACTGTGTCCAGTTCTGAGTAGCACAGTTTGGGAAAGATACTGATGAACTTGAAGTATCTAAAGAAGCTTAACCAAGATGATGAATCATTGTGAGTTCATGCCACTGGAGGGTCTTTTGAAGGAAATAAGGGGGTTAGGTGAGCAGAAGAGAGCAGCAGGGGAATAGGAAAGCTGTTCTCCTATATGTGAAGTGCCATAATGCAGAGGAGGAATTTCAGTTGTTGGGTTTGGCCTCAGAGGATGGAACTAGAAGAAGTGGCTTGAATTTAAAAATAGGCAAATTAAAGTTTTAGCTGAGGAGAAATTAGAGCTGATCCAAATCAGATTGGCTTGTCTTCCTTTGTAATAGCTTCTCTACCTGAAGATCCTTAAGGAAAAATTGGATGACCATTTGTCAGGAATGTTTTACAAGGGATTTATTGTGTTGGCCTTTTAAATCCCTTCCAACTTGAAGGTTTCATGATCATGAAAATAAAGATAAAGGCACCGTAGTGGAACTAGGATAAGAAATAGGGGTTCAGTTAAAATAGTCAAAGTAAGAACTCAATTACTGTAAGCTAAGTGATGTCATGGGCAGCTAGGTGGCACAGTGGATGGAGTGCCAGACCTGAATTCAGGGAAATGCATCTTTATGAGTTCAAATCTGGCCTCAGACACTCACTAGTTGTGTGACCCTGAAACCTGTTTACCTCAATTGCTCATCTGTAAAATGCACTGGAGAAGGAAATGGCCTAACACTCCGATATCTTTGCAAAGAAAATTCCAAATAGGGTTGTGAAGGGTCAGACATGACTGAAATAACTGAACAACAACAGAACAATGCCATAATATATTTAAAAAAAAAAAGCAAACACTTGTATGGGAGTCCAGTGACTTGAGTTCTAATCCTGGTCCTTCCACGAACAAACTATGTTTGTCTGACGTTTTAAGCAAGTCACTTTTCTTTTCTAAAACTCAATTTTTTCCTTTCTCAAATGGGTATAATAATATTTAACTACCTAACTCTAAAGTTGTTGGAAGGAAAGTGCTTTGTAAACAATAAAATGCTTCGTAAAAGTGGAGACACAGCAGTCTAGGCAGAGAGTCTTTTAGGCTTAGAAAACTTGGAGCCTTAGGGGAATACCAGACCAGTGTTTATATAAAAGAGATCAATATTTATTCATAATAATAAAACATGAATTAGATAATTCACTTATCAGCCCAAAGTAGAAAGACCAAATAAACCATATAGAACAAAAGATGAAAGAAAGGGGGAAGGGGGGAGGGCGAGAGAAAGCTTCTAAGTATATAAAAGTCTTCTATGTCTATTCTTAACTTGAATAAGAAGAGAGGTCAACCTATTTTTTTTAACCCTTCCTTCTGTTTTAGTATCAATTCTAAGACAGAAGAATGGCAAGGATTAGGCAACTGAAGTTAAGTGACTTACCCAGGGCCACCCAGCTAAGAAGTGTCTGAAATGAGATTTGAACCCAGGTCTTCCCAACTCCACCCCTGGCACTCTATCCACTGTACTACCAAGCTGCTCAGAGGTCATCCTATTCTGGCCTCCACAAATTAACTCCAGAGAAACTGGATCCAGAATTTTCCCCTTTCCACCCCCAGGTTCACCTTGTTTTGTCCTTTCCCTATTCCTTCTTTTTTTGTTAAATTCTTACCTTCTTACCAGTACTTTAAAGTCCTACTCAAAAGGCACCAGTTGGATGAGATAATCTCTAAAAAGGTCTAAAATTGTGAGTTTCTTTGATCATTCCCTGATTCTACCCTCTCACATGACCTTGCTCCACTCGCAGCCATAAGGACATTCCCAGGGACATCATATAGAACTTTGTTCAGATGTGAACAACACATGGATAATCATATTCTTTAATTGACCTCTTTGGGTCTTTTCACCTTCTGGACTCAGTTGTAACACAATTCAACTCCATATTCCAGACATATTCACTTCCCCAATCTCTTTTATAACTACCTCATGCGTTTGCCCAAGACATCTCCTATTCCTGAAATGTAATACCTTTTTTGTTTCTGTCTTTCAAAATTCTTTCCTTCAAGACTCAGGTCTGGACTCACTTCCTCTGGAAATATTCTCTCCCTCCTCAAATTGTCATAGAACATTTCTTCTAAAGCTCTTCTTTGTCTTAACACAGTCCTTTTTATTACACTTATCTGACGTCCATGATATTTCCTCCCTAAGAAAGTTCTGGAGAAGAAACCGAATCATTTAAAAATCTTTGTATTCTTAGTGTCCAAGCCAGTGTCTTATTTCATATAGCACTCTAAGATTTGCAAAGAACTTTATATACATTGGATCATCATGCCACTCTGTGAGATTTGGGTAATATTTCTAGCTCCATTGAGCGGAGGAACAAACTAATGTTCATTGAGGATAGAGAAATGGTACCTTGGGTTTGGAACCAGAAGGACATAGGCTCAAATCCTACCTTAGACACTTGGTAGTTGTGTGACTTTTGGCAAGTCACTTAACTGATTGGTGCTTCATTTTCCTTATCTGTAAGACAATAGGGCTCGGCATGGCAGGACAGCCTATATTGTCCCCACCAGCCATAAATCTATGATCCTGTTTTGTCATGGTCATACAAAGTAGTCAAAAGAGACAACTAGGTGACTCAGTAGATTGAGAGCCAGTCCAGGAGATGGGAGGTCCTGGGGTCAAATCTGGTCTCAGATATTTCCTAGCTGTATGACCCTGGGCAAGTCACTTAACCCCCATTGCCTAGCTCTTACTGCCCTTCTATCTTGGAACCAGTACAGGGTATTGATTCCAAGGTGGAGGGTAAAAGGTTGTTGATTGGGGGGGGGGTGTTTTCTTTTAAGATAATATGTCAGAGGTGAGATTCAAACCCAAATCTCTCCTGACTCCAAGTTCTTTTTGTTATGCCATGCCTTTTAGACCACACTGGAGGCACTGAATAACTGTTTGCTGTATTCAATTAAATACAAATTTGTTTTAAACAAAGGCAGGGTATTTGGTGCTGCTTTGATAATGATTGCTACCAAGGTTCTTCTACTCCACTAGTGTAATACTTCTCACAATGCAGAATCACTTGTGTCTCCATAGTTCTGTCCTTTCTTTCGGAAAGTGTCCTTACTCTGGTATTTCTGGGGCAGCTCTCTCCTCTCTGGATCCATGCCAGATGCTTCCTGGCATATATTCTCCTCTCCCTGGCTCTCCAAGAAGCCTGATTCTTTTCTTCAGTTCTATCCCCAGACTGAGCTAGTGCTTTTCTTCTCAATTCTCTTGGCTTTCAGAGCCATAACTAGGAATTTTTATACTGGGGGCAATCATTGCAAAGCCAAGCCTAAGGCAGATAGGCAGGCAGACAGCCAGCCCAAAGGATACTCTTAGCTCAGGGTGAGGCTAGAGAGGAGAAAAGCAGACAGCAACCTTTGGGAGAAGACAGAGACTTCAGCATATCTGGTAGCTAACACTAGGAGAGGATGCTCTAGGGATACTGTAAGGAGCCACCTCATTTAATAACTTATTTTAAGAATTATTTATTTTTAGACATGTGGGGTCATAGTTCTAGAATTTAAAAAGACCTCAAAGGCCATCAAATTCAGTCTTTCTTATTTTACAAATGAGGAAGGAAACTAAGGCTTAAATATTTTAGAGTTAAAATACAGACAGTAGAACTGAATTCAGATCCTTCCTATCTCTGAAAAATTAGGCATTAAGATAAGTTATTTCTTCATATTTGGCATGGGGGGCAGGGGAAAGGTCATCTTTGCTGAAAATAGATCATTGCTTTTGGGGAGAAGGATGAACAAAACTTAAATGTACTCCTCTTGTCCCAAATCCCAAAGGTTTATGTTTAAACTGGAAGAAACCTCAGTCCCCAGACTCTTTTATTTATAGATGAGGAAAACAATATCCCATGGTTTGCCCAAGATCACAAAGGAAAGCTCATTCAACCCCTACTGAAATTGAAGCTAAACTGAGGGGTCATCAAATAAATCCCAGATCTCATAGACTCATACTCTTAGAGCTGGAAGAGATCTTAGAAATCACTTGTCCAAACTACTTCTTTTACAGGAAAAGAAAGAGAGACCCAGAGTTAGTTTCAGAGTAAAGGCTAGCTAGGTTGCTATTGTCTCAACTCCTGGGCCATTACTCATTCAGCTGGGATACTGAAAACTACCTTCCCATAGACAGAGGAGCAGAGTGGGAGATATAAAAGTAGGAAGATGTGAGTTCAGATCTTTCCTTAAACACTCAAGATATCACCCTGGGATGTCTTGGGCTTCAAAGACAAAGGACAAGGGACAGGCAGGCAGCTCAGTGGACTGAGAGCCTGGCTTAGAGATAGAATGTCCTGAGTTCAAATTCTGCCTCATTTGCTTCCTAGCTGTGTGACCCTGGGCAAATCATTTAACCCACATTGCCTAGCCCTTACTGCTCTTCTGCCTTGGAACCAATACCTAATATTAATTCTAAAACAGAAGATAGGGATTTTAAGGGAGGGGGAAGGGGCCAACAATAACAATGACAACAGCAATAGCCCTATTACTCTGGAGAAGTCACTCAACCTTTCTGGACCTCCATTTCCTCATCTACAAAATAAACAGGATGGAGTAGATCATCTCTATGGTCCTTTCAGCTTTAAATCCCACTTTCTGTGCTCTCATAGACTTTAACATTCTGTGATTCTAGCAAGTCCTTTTTTGTTGATCTTTTTTATGATGTTGCTGTTGTCCAATTGGCTCCCCAAGCTCAATGGTAGCCCATTTGATTTTCTGACTCTTCAGGCCACGGTGAGCACAAAGAACAGAATCATGGATGGAAGCACTAGAAGGCACTGAGGAGATCATCTGCAACAACCTCATAATTTTCCAAATGAGACACATCTGGAGAGTAGAACCTGAAAGAGGAAGTCATGGTAGGGCCTAGCCTAAAACAGGGCACACTGTGAGGAGGGAAAAGAGCTTCAATAATTGTTAATTACTATATAATAAATCAATAATAATAATTATATAACAAAATAATCATATAATAAATTTAAAATAAAATTTAAATTATATTGTATAAATGCATATATTTTAATGCCAGAAAATTCTGTGACACATAGGTATAAGTCAAACAATTCTGTCACTTATTACCCACATGCCAATGAGTAAATTAGTTAACCTCCCCAGTTATTAGTTTGCTCTTCTAGAAAAAAAAAATTAAGGAAGTAACCTAAGGTCTGTTCCGCCTCTAAATTTATGATCTTCACTTCTCCTTTTCAGTTATTGAATTTGTACCCATTTTTTAAAGCCCAACTCACATTCTGTCTTCTCCATGAAAGCCTTCCTTGACCCTCCCTGTCATATCACCAAAGTACAGAATCTTAGAGTTGGAAGGGATTTCAGTAAGAAAACTATCTGGGCTTGTCCACTTCTCAACTAGAATGACCCTCTCTAACTCATCTGAGTAGAATTTTTTTCAGAGAGAGGTCGAACTAGAAAGATTGAGACCATGATTTGGAGTAGGTAGGTCTGAAACTTTCATATTTGTCATATATATCAGGAATGGCACAAATATGTTCTCTTCACTCTGCCAGTTCAGTAAATATTTATTAAGCATCTACTACACAGAGACTGCTAAGCACTGAGGGTAAAAAAACAATGCAAAAACAAAAACAAAAACAAAAACAACCCAGTGCCTACCTTCAAAGAGTTTACAGTTGTTTGAGAGGATGTCCAAAGTAAAAAAAAGGTGAAATGACTTGTCCAAGACCACCCAACATGTTGATGACAGAGCCCAATTTATTTAGCTGACTTCTTCTCACTCCTTTTTAAAAATTATTTTCAAAGCCTCTGATTTTACTCACTATTCTTTCAGACACATCTCATCATAACCTCCTATTCTTCTCTGCTAATCTTCCTCTTAACCAGTGGTTTACTCATTGAAAATGGGCATATACATCAATTGGAAACAGCTGAACAAATTGTGTCACATGACTGTGATGGAATGTGATTGTACTATAAGAAATGATGAGGGAGCTGGCTTCAGAAAAACAAAGGAAGGCATAGATGAACTTATGCAAAGTGAATTGAGCAGAAATAGACAACAATGTACAGAGTAACTAATAATTGTAAAGATGATCAACTGTGAATAACTTAGTTACTCTGCTCGATACAATGATCCCAGACAATTCCAAAGGACTTGTGATGAAATATGTTATCCATGCCAGAGGGAGAACTGATGAATTCTGAGAACAGATTGAAGTCTTTTGTTTTTTACTTTATTTTTCTTGCTCTTTTATTTTGTAATATGCCTAATATGGAAATATTTTTTTGCATGACTTCTCATATATAATGGATATCAGGTTGCTTTCTTTCTCAGTGGGTAAGGGAAGGGATTCAGCAAAGAACTTGGAAGTCAAAATTTAAAAAAGAAATGAGTAAATAATAAAATAATTTTGAATTAAATTTGAAATAAAATAAATTTGAAAAATTAAAAAAAATTAATTAAATTTGAAAAATAAATGGGCATATACAAGTACAGATGTTTTCATATACTGTGCAAAATGTAATTACCTCTTTGCAGGAGATCATAGAATCATAGATTTCAAGCTGGACGCAGTGGCATGTTGGTAAATGTTTAATAACTAGCTGTTAAAAAATGTATTCCTGACATACATTATTTTTTTTATTTTTTAATAAAACCCTTACCTTAGTGTTAATTCCAAGACAGAAGAGTGGCAAGGGCTAAGAAATCAAGGTTAAGTAACTTGCTCAGGGTCACACAGCTGAGGCCACATTTGAACCCAGGTCCTCCCAACTACAGACTTGGTACTCTATCCACTGTGCTACCTAGCTGCCCCTGAAATACTGGATCTTCACATTGATTGGATCACAGGCTTACAGATTTAGAGTTACATGGTATCTTGGAGGCTATAATAAGCCCTAATTTTTACAGATAGAGATGCTAAAAGCCTAGGGAAGTTAAGAAACTCATTTAACATTAGAGGTAATAATTGGAAGAATGTTGATTTGAATCTGCCTCTTTTGATGGCAAATATCACACACTTTCCAGTGTATGATGGTACAGAATTGTTGAATGTTACAACCAGAAAGACCCTTCAATTTTCTTGGAGAAGGAAAGGGCAAATGACTCCAGTATCTTTGGTAAGAAAACCCCAAAAGGGATCATGAGGAATTAGACATCACTCAAATGGCTGAACAACAACAATAGAGCACAAATCCAAGTTTTCCGTTTTATAGATGGGGAAACTGAGTCACATAGATGTTCCCCAAGCCACTCAAGAAGTAAGTAGACCTGCCATTAGAACTCGGGATTAATTTGGAGATCGAGATACAAAGCACAAAGGTGCTAGGAATCCATTCTCTGCCTCCTCTCCCAGATGCTCTTCTAACAGGAGTCATCCCAGGGAGCATCCGCAGAGACTGTGTGCCCCATGCTGAAGCCCCTCTCTCCACCCCAACCCAAAGGTGACCACAGCTGTGAGGTCACTCTTGGCAGGGACCTGGAACTCGAGAGGCAGAGCCCAGGGAGGCTGGTGATTGGAGGAGAGGAGGAGGGAGGGGGGAAGAGGAATGGAACTGGAGTGGAGGTCAGGCGGAGATGAGCTCACCCCTAGGGTGAAGGAGCTCCATCCCTCCTCTTTCTCTTCTGCTTCTGAAACTGAGCCGACAGGATGCAGGAAATCTCTGGCTCTCTCTCTTTCTCTTTCTCTCTAATGTATCGATTGAGGAACAGAGGGGGAGGCGAGCACTGGAGAAGCTGTCTGATAGCTCTCCGGTGGTAATGATTATGATCATCCACTTGCTGGGAGCAGGGATGGGATAGAAGGCAGAGGAGGGGGAGAAATAAAACTTTATGGCAAGTGAGCAGTGAAGGAGCAACACTGCAATTTTCTTAGTACCTCTGGGAGGGATGAGGGAGAAAAAGAGATGAGACTGAAGTCAATCAGATAAACTTACTGTGTGACCTTGGACAAGTCATTTAATTTTCTCTGGGTCTCAGTTTCATTTGTAAAATATGTAGGAATTAATCGCAGGGGGTTGTTGGAGCCAGCTTGGACCACCTCTCCAACCAATTATTAAGCATTTATTGTTGTTCGGTCATTTTTCAGTTGTGTCCAATACTTCAGAAACTCATTTGGAGTTTTCTTTTAAAAAAAAACATTTTTTCTATGTTTGCATATTTCATTTCCTTTCCCTCCCCTCTCAGGGATCCAATAAGCACTTTCATTGGTTTATACAAGTGTTATCATTTATACCTATTTCCATGTTATTCATTTTTGCAATTTTAAAACTAAAACCCATGTGAGGTTTTCTCAGCAAAGATACTGGAGTGGTTTGACATTTCCTTCGCCAGCTCACTTTACAGATGAGGAAACTGTGGCAAACAGAATGAATGACTTGTCCAATGGTACACAGCTAGTAAGTGTCTGGGGTCAAATTTGAACTCAGAAAGACGAGTCTTTCAGATTCCAGGCCTGGCACCCTATCCAATGCACCACTTAGCTGCTCCTAAGCATCTACACCTCAGAAATAGGCAAATGCCATAAATAAATAAATGAGGGCTTGATTTATTGTTTTATTATCTAGACTTAAAAGATGGAGAAAATGTTAATAATAGAAATTAAATTTAAGTGTGTTCTATGTATGTTTTTTGGAGAGCCAATGGTTAAATATTTACCAGCACATCCCTGCATAGAACACCAGGCCTGGAATTCAAATCCAGCCTTTGACACCTACAAGTTATGTGACCCTGGGAAAGTCACTTCACCCTATCTACCTCAGTTTTTTCACTTGTAAAATGAGTAGAGGAAGAAAATGAGGAACCACTCCTATATCTTTGCCAAGAAAACTCCAAGGGGTGGGGGTGGGGGGGACAAAGAGTTGGGACATAAGTGAAAACTACTAAATAAGGTATTTTCTAGATTTTGACCAATGACATAAAGAATATTTGGTAAACGCGTCCTATGTCCAGGGCTTTATGCTAGGGATTGAGACAGGAACAAATATTTACACAGACTACAATCTCAAAGAAATCAATCATCTATTGACAATCATTTATTAAAGCCTGACTCTGAGCCCAGGATCATTCTAGGCTCCGGGTATAAGTACAAGGAATGGAACCATCCCAACACTCGTGGAGGTTACATTCTAATGGGAGAATAAGAAATGCACATATCCACATATATACAGGATAAATATAAAGCGAACAACAAAAATAAATACAAAGTAGTTGGGGAGGAAGGGAGAGCACTAGGAGAACTAGCAATCCAGCTAGCTGAGGCAGTCTTCAGAGGAATACAAACTGCAGGGAAAGTGTGAGATGAATGCTTCAGGGGATGCACAAGCTCTGCCTTCTGGGATTTTCTAGCCTAGGATGGGGAGATTTAGTCCCAGTTGTCAAGGAGATGCCTGTTTGATAGAAGAAACAATCCTTGTCTTCCTGGAGCTCCCAGTATTGTGGAAGACCAGAATATGCACATAGATAATGGACCTGAGCAGTTTGGGTGGCTCAGTGGATTGAGAACCTGACCTAGAGATGAAAGATTCTGGGTTCAAAACCTGACCTCAGATACTTCCAAGATGTGTGATCCTGGGCAAGTCACTTAACCCCCCAAATGATTATCCCTTACTGCTCTACTGACTGGGGATCAATACACAGTGTTTATTCTAAAACAGAAGGTAAGAGCTTAAAAAAAAGAAAGAAAACGGTTGATGAACACTCACAAAATACAGACTGCACATTGTACAAACAACACATGTAAATGCTGAGAAAAGAAAGAACAAACATTTATTAATCACCACCTGTGTTCTAAGCACTTTAAATATTTTATCGCCTTTGATCCTCAAAACAATCCTATGAGGTAGGTGCTATTATGGTCCCCATTTTACAGTTGAGGAAACAGAGAGGTTAAGTGGTTTGTCCTGAGTCATACAGACAGTAATTGTCTGAACCTAGATTTGAACTCAAAGTCTTCCTGACTTTAAATCCAGAGCTCTACCCACTAAACCACCTGGCTGCTCCCAAAGAGCCCCTGGAGTAAAATTAATGTTCAATGCTGAATGGGGTTAATCTACCTTGGAAAGCTCCCCAAAGGTGGGGATTATTGAAGCCGGTGAGAGATATGAGTTGACAGAGTGAAGATGGCAGAAGGTCCTTCCATAGAATGAGAATAAATATGATAGGAAGCTATCAGCTCAGTTTGGTTGAAGTGCCAAAGACAGAGAGGGGGAAGGGGGGGGGGGAGGAATGGGAGAGAGAGAGAGAGAGAGAGAGAGAGAGAGAGAGAGAGAGAGAGAGAGAGAGAGAGAGAGAGAGAGAGAGAGAGAGAGAGAGAGAGAGAGAGAGAGAGAGAGAGAGAGAGAGAGAAGAAGGGAAGAAGGGAGAGAAGGAGAAAGAGAGAGAGAGAGTAACTAGTGAAGGTGTTGCTAAGTCCAGGAGAAGCAGATGGTGACTCCAGGGGTAAATAATGCTGGCTAAGCTCAGGTGAAGTGGGGATCGTTGGGGGAATGTGGATGAGAAACACTCAGCTGGTGAAAGAACTCAAGTTAAAATCTTTTTTCTTTTTCTTGGAGTAATCATAAGCCAAGAGATCTGAACAGGCCCTCCACTCCAGGCCAGGCAGGGTCAGGCACTAAATGATAGTCCTACAAAAAGCCAGGCATCTCTGTTTTCTTGATGATGCCATAAATCAAGCCTCATAAGTGAAGCCATTACACGCCAAGGAGAAACTCAGTCTATTGCCGGGTGCCATCATTTGAGAAACGTTACTTCGTGTTTAGTTTATGGCTCTGCTGTAAATTCTGCTTAAATAATCCTGGAAAGCAGCTGGGGACATCCCCAAGCCCTGGGAATCCTAGGCTGAGCTGGGCAGAGTCCTTGTCCTCAGAGGCTAGAATTCTGGGTCTATGAACTAGCAAGCAGGCGTGGATGAAGCACCTACTGTGGGTTCAATATGTGCTAGTGTGGTGGGGTAGACTAAAGCCTACAACCTAGATATATCCAGCAGAATAGTCCTACTCAAATACTGGTGATGGGCCACTTTTATGTACAATAAGAAGATGCTTGCTTCCTAGGTGGCATGGTGGATAGAGAAGCAGGTTTTGAGTCAGGAAAACCTGGATTCAAATTTGAACTTAGAAACTTACTAGCTGTGTAACTCTGGGCGATCCACTTCACCCTGTTTGCTTCAGTTTCCTCATCTGTAAAATGAACTGGAGAAGGGAATGGAAAACCACTAGCTGTGTGCCCTTGGAGAAGTCACTTCACCCTGTTGGCCTCAGTTTCCTTATCTGTAAAATGAGCCAGAGAAGGAAATGGCAAACCACTCCAGTATTTTTGCCAAGAAAACCCCAAATGAAGTCACAGAGTCAAACATGATGGAAACAACGGAACATTAGCAACAACAAGAAGATACTGAAACATTAGTTGCCAAAAATGAACATAATTATAGCAGAGACAGTATGATCATAAAATGAATAGGGTTTTGGCCTTGGAGAGATGAAGAACTGGTTGGATATTGTATCTCAGACCCTAGTTATGTGACCCTAGGTAAAGTATTTAACCTCTCCATTCCTTAATTTCCTCAATTATAAAATAAGCAGGTTGGACTTGATGGCCCCTAAGTTTCCTTCAAGCTCTAAATCCATGATCTTATATCTCAATTACAGTTCATGATTTGCAATAAAATTAATAATAATAAAATAAAGATAAGGTGATATATATATATATATATATATATATAGAGAGAGAGAGAGAGAGAGAGAGAGAGAGAGAGAGAGAGAGGGATTTTTATACCACCTTATCTGATTCTCACAAAAAAACCCTGCAAGTTAGGAACTATTAATATTCCCATTTCACAGATAAAGAAAATAAGTCCAAGAGATGTTGAAGGATTTGTTCAGCATCACACATCTATTAAGTGTCTGTGACAGGATTTGAACCCATATCGCTCTGACTCCTAAGTCCTCTGCCCCCTAAGAAACTGTATTTTAGAAACTTGAAGCTCACTTCTGGTTCTCTCTAGGTGGAACTGGGGATCTCATTTCAGATCTTGGGTAAAGGGAGAGTGAATGAGAAGGAATCTAAATCTTGCTTCTCCCCAGCCCAGCTTCTTAGTCAAAATCTCTGCTTTCATTTGCATAAGTAAAGCTTGGTGAAGAAACTCCATCCATGGATGCAGACCAGTGACTTTTTTTTGGCTGATAATTTAGGGAGTTACCTGGGGCACACAGTATGTGGCAAGATCTGAACCCAGGTAATTGTCACTCTGAGGCCAAGTTTCTCTGCACCATGCAGCTTTTCCTAAGTCTAAAAAAAATTTTTTAATTTGCTGAAAAAAAATGTTAATAGTACTAATATAGATTCAAGGACAGAAGTGTATGTAATACATGAAGGTCATAGTATCATAGATTTAGAGCCGAGACAGACCTTAAAGGCCATATTGCTCAGCTCCCTCATTTTACACTTGAAAAAAACTTAGACTCAGAAAGAGGTTAAGAGATTTACTCAAGGTCATGTAAATGGTAAGTGAGAGAGCTAGAATCTAGGACTTTGGCCCTTATACCATGTCTTCCTGGTTTACTAGCTTGACCTCCTCTGAGCCCCTCTTTCCACATCAGGCCCATATGTTCCCTACTTATACATCATTCTCTTTTCTCCAGGCCTCCTTTAATTTTCTCTTTCCCTTTTCTCTTTTTGAAGGCTAGTTCACCATGAACTCCTGTCCCTTTTTCTCCCAACACTTGCATTGTTCAATGCCATGCCTCCTGTTCTTCCTTTTGACACTGAGTAGAATATCCTTCTCTGATTATCTGCTAACCCACAATTTGCACCATCTTCAAAACCATGATGGTAACTCTTCCCATAAGAAGTCTTCCCTGGTGGGAACTAGGTTCAAATCTGGCCTCAGACACTTCCCAGCTGTGTGACCCTGGATAGTCACTTGACCCCCATTGCCCAGCCCTTACCACTCTTCTGCCTTGGAGCCAATACACAGTATTGACTCCAAGACAGAAGGTAAGGGTTTTAAAGAAAAAATAAGTCTTCCCTGATGACCTGACTCTTGGTAGAGACTAGAGATGCAGAATGGGGTGCATATGCACAGATATGTCTAAAGGGCTGAACTGTTTTTCAGGGATAAAATCCATATACACTTATGGAAAACAGATGCATACAGAGATAAATAGATGGATAGATAGATAGACAGACAGATAGATAGGATAGATAGATAGACAGATGGATGGGTGGATGGATGGATGGAAGGACAGATATATAGATAGATACATGCATACACATTCATACATACATACATACATACATAGAGAGATAGACAGTTGGGTGGGTAGGAAGGTAGGTGGGTGGATGGATGAATGGATGGATGGATGGATGGATGGATAGATAGAGAGATACAGAGATATGGAGATGGATATATAGACAAATAGACAGATAGAGACATATAGATAGATAGATATTATTTACATAATGTATAATATAGGACAACTAGGTGGATAGAGTGTTGGTCCTGAAGTCAGTAATTCTCATCTTCCTGTGTGTTCAAATTTGGCCTCAGACATAATAGCTGTGTGACCCTGGACAGGTCACTTAAACCTGTTTGCCTCAGTTCCTTATTTGTAAAGTGAACTTTGGAGAAGGAAATGGCAAACCACTCCAGTATCCCTGCCAAAAAAAAAAAATTGGATGACAAAGAGTAGAACATGATGAAAAAAATGAGTGAATAATGATATATATATTTATATACACCCATGGAATACTAATATATATGATAATGTAACATAAACTTAGAATATAATATATAATTATACTTAAATATATATGCTATATTACATTATTATATGGTATAATATAATTATTTAGTTATATTACATAATATGTGCAGAGAACATATTATACATTATATATGTATATTGTATAGATACAATATTGTGTAAAAAAGAGCATCAATAAAGTATTTTTCATTTGTAGAAAAAAGTACATATGAAGAAAATGCATAAACAAAGCAATTTTGTTACTCTCACATTAAATTTTATATGTATGTGTGTATAACATTCTATTTTTTCAATTAACAAGCATTTATTTTCTCTTTTCCACTTTCTCATTTCTTAAGAAATAAAATGGACATAAAAGAACTTTACAATTTCTTCTATAAGACTCTTACTTATTCTTTTTGTATGCTGCAATGTTTGTGTTTGCAGATAACTTTTCAATTCACAATAATTTTTTTTTCCAAATTAAAAAAATCATTTCTGCTTATTTTCTTTTCTGCATCCTCTTAGCATTCAAATACTTGGTTTGCACAGAATGCTCCCATTGCAAATGTTCCTATTTATTGTACTAATCACACTGAGTCACAGAAAACTCCAAAGTCTCCTCTCTGAAATTCAGACAAAAGAGGACAATCACTCAACTAGAAAGACAAAAGGAATGAAGAATGCATATTGCACAGAAACCAAAAAGCAATGAGACACTGAGTAACCACATCAATGTATTTTTGCAGAGGCCAGATCCGCCTGTGGACCATGAACTGGGATACGAATTTATCAAGAGGAAAATTAGGAAACTCGGGTCATGCTTTTATAGAATGATAGATTTAGAGTTAGAATAAACCATAGGAGGTATTTTTACAGATGAGAAAACAGGTTCAGAAAGGTTAGCCAATTACACTGCTAACAAAGGGGAGAGAGAAGTCATGGTGAGGGTTAGACACCAATTCAACATAATGCAATGTTCTAAAAAAATCTTAAATTCCTACTATGTGCCAAACACTGTGCCAAGTATTGGAATGATTCAATAAAAAAGTTTTTAAACTATGAGTCAGGAGGCTTGAATTCTTGACCCACCTCTGTGATAAATTCACACAGGTTTACTCTTACCACTCACTCAACTTACAAAGAAAGAAATGAGGCTCAGGTAGGGGGATCTGCTAGCCTCAACTCACCCAGTGAGTTAATAGTACAACTAGGACTTGAGCCCAAGTCCCCTGATTTTTACTTCAGGGTTCTGTCTATTATACCAGAAAGTATAATGGAGTCTGAGTCTAACCCTACATAGTAAGATAAGTGAGGTAGCTTGGATGATGTCCAAATTCCCTTGCAATCCTAAATGACCCTAATTCAAATCAATTAAATTTTATAATCAATTATTAAGCCCCTACTATGTACCAGGCACAGAGGAGACAACTGAGTGGCATAGTAGATAGAACACTAGGTCTGGAGTCAGGAAGACCTGAATTCAAATTCAGCATCAGAAACTGTGTGACCCTGGGCAAATCACTTAACCTATTCCTTATTCCACTGGAGAAGGAAATGGCAAACCATTCTTGTATCTTTGCCAAGAAAAACCCATCAACAATAGGACTCACACATGGGCTCACAAAGTATGTAACACCACTGAAGTACAATAATAATAACAACAACATATCAAGCTCTGAGCTAAATTTTGGATATTCAACAAGTCATGAATGACAGTCTCTGCCTTCAAGGAGCTTACAATTGAATTTAATAATTTAAGGACATTTTTAGGTAAAACAAGGCAGATGAGGGAAATGATCTCCAAGTTTCATTCCAACTAGAACATCCTGTGACCTGTGATCCTTCCTCTATCTGGCCCCGTGCTTCTGGTTCCATGACAGGTCAATGCTAAGGATCATCACTGTAAAGCTGGAAGGAACTTTAGAGTTCATCTAATCCACCCCCTCTCATTTTATAAGTGAGGAAACTGAGGCCAAGAAACATTAAATGACTTGCCTGGCATTATATAGCTATAAAGTAGCAGAATAAGAACCCAGATGCTCTCAATACAAATCTAGCATTCTTTCCAAAGCACCCAAACTGCTTGCTGCCATGAAAGCCCATGCTTTCAACTCCACTCTTCTCCATGTGGTTACCAATCATGGCGGGATACGTGGTGTTAAGGGAGGATTAATTTTGTGTGTGAGGTGTGAGGGCTTGCCAAGCCCTTTTAGGGTTGGCTCACCCACCTTCAGTATCCACCTGTGGCTCCCAGAAGCTGTAGTAGACAGAGCAGCCATCCCCAATATCAAATCATTTCAGGACATGGACTAAAAACCAGGTTGAGGGTATCACTAAGTTGGTGACTTAGAGGGATATCTTCCCCAAGCATGTGAAGACTTCCCCTGTTGGAATGGGTCAGTGTGAACACCTGTTCCAAAGGCCAGGAAGATGGCTGAAGCAGGTGCTGTGGGACACTAAGAGCTTGGTAAGACATCAAAGATGCTAAGGGCATCTATTGTATTCTGGGCCATAAGACAGGCATCCTGACTTTTGCCTTGCTATTGGACTTGGGTGATTCTAGAAGAGACAGTGAGGTTGATGATTTTGTACAGCTATCTCACTTAAATCCAGATCATTGTTGCCATTAGTTCTCTTTGGAAACAAAGGACCAAAAACAAAACAAAACAAAACAAAACAAAACCCCCAAACAATCGTGGATTTCCAAGATACCAGAATAATCAATACTTCAGGTGACCAAACAGAAGATGGGAAGATACAGAGGCATGAAATTAGACTGATGTATGCCACCAGGGAGAATGACATCAGAGGCATCATCAAGGACAAACATGTTGGACCATGAATGAAATGGGCTCACATACCAAGAATGAGAGATAATGGATGGGCAAGAATGCCTCATTCTTATTCATAGCTGCGCTCTTTGTGGTGACAAAAAATTGAAAAATGAGGGGTTGCCCTTCAATTGAGGAATGGCTGAACAAATTGTGGTACATGTTGGTGATGGAATACTATTGTGCTCAAAGGAATAATGACCTGGAGGAATTCCATGGGGACTGGAACAATCTCCAGGAACTGATACAGAGTGAAAGGAGCAGAACCAGGAGATCATTTTACACAGAGACTGATACACTGTGGTACAATAGAATGTAATGGACTTCTCCATTAATGGCAATGTAGTGATCTTTAACAACTTGGAGGGATCTATGAGAAAGAACTCTATCCACATTCAGAGGAAAAACTGTGGGAGTAGAAACACAGAAGAAAAACAACTGCTTGATCACATAGTTCATTGGGGATATGATTGGGGATATAGACTCTAAATGATCACCCTAGTGCAAATATTAATAATATGGAAATAGGTCTGGATCAACCACACATGTAAAACCCAGTGGAACTGCACATTGGCTACAGGAGGGGGTTGGGGGAACAGGAGGGAAAGAACATGATTCTTGTAACTGTGGAAAAATATTCTAAATTAACCAATTAAATAAAATTTTTAAAAAAAGAATGCTTCATTCTTGTTCCTAGTCACAAAATATTCAAAGAAGCATTTGGGGGTAGGTCTCCTTGATGGAAGGGGTATGGAAAGAGACAGACAATAATTGGACAAGATAAGAAGGTAGGAAAAACGTGATCTGGACAACTGAAAGGAGGGTCTACTCATAATATTGATTTCACAGAAGTATTCAATTATCCAAGCATCAGAATGATATATAGTTAGTTCTCTATTCATGTTCTCCATATATATTCCATGGGAAGTGTTTGACAATTCATTTCTAATCAGTGAACATTTATTAGAGGCAGCACTAAATTTGAACTCAGAAGATTTGGGCTTGAATCCAACCTCACTACTGTGTGACCTTGAGTAAGTTGCTTGCTCTTTCTGGGCCTCAGTTTCCTCATTTATAAAATGAGTTAATTAGGTTGATGATGAATTTTCTATTTCTAAATCTGCAATGCTATGATCCTAAATCAGACACTCTCTCTGGGCCTCAGTTTCCTCAAAATGCCCCTACAAAAAGGGACTACACAAGGACTTTTTTTGAAATCTAAGAGCATATTCTATTAATCACCAAGGATGTGAAAGATTGAAGCATTACAGAGGATAGAAAGCTGACTTTGGAGAACAACTTCTGACATAAATAGACAGTATCACTCTGGGCAAATTACTTCACCTCCCAGTGTCCCAGGCAATTGTCTAAGGTGCAACATGGGCTCTGATTTGTATTGTTAGTGGGGGATTCTTTACCCTGAGTTCCCTACACTAAAGAAACCCCATGTGTGATTTTTTTAAAGCGAAAGTTGTTAGGGGAGATAACAATGAAAAAGCCCTGGTCTGCAAGGAGTTCATTATGTTAAGAACAAAGGTGCTACAGGGCAGCTAAGTGACTCATTGAGAACCAAACCTAGAAATGGGAGGTCTGGGGTTCAAATCTGATCTCAGATATTTCCTAGCTATGTAACCCTGAGCAAGCCACTTAACACCAATTCTTACCATTCTTCAGCCTTGGAACCAGTACACAGTATTGATTCTAGGATGGAAGGAAAAGGTTGAAAAAAAAATAATGGAGATGCCAGTCAGCCATGTTGCTCCTTCTACTTGGCTCCTATATCTTAAAATATTCACATTTCCCTTGAACTAAATGTTATACATACTTTCTCCCCTGCCCCAAATTATCCAGATAGTTGCCTTATTTTGAAATTATAAGTAGTCAATGGGAATGCAAACAGTTGTGAATAATAAAGACATGTAGACTCCCATCCAAGTCCAAGGGACGCTGTTCTCCCCACAAATCCCAGGTCATGTTTGGTGATTCAGGATCCTACAGTTTGCTTCATGTAGAGAACGGGCAAGTAGGAGTCTTCTCTCCCTTAGGCCCCACCATCCTTTACAAAGGCCTACCCTTTTGTTCTCTTTAAGTCTCACACCCTAGATTCCAGGCTTGGGAAATCTCTTCTCCCTAGGGGATGAGAATCTAAATTAAACGCTGGCCGTGGGTGTTGGCTGGGGGAGTGCTGGCCTCATGCCCATCAATCCACAAGGAATGCATGGTCCAGGCACTTCTGGAGAGGCTGGAGATGCTGATCTGACAAGTGCCCAGCATTCTACCCTCTCTTCTTTGCAGATTGAAGCCTGAAACCACTGGAGCTGATTAGTTGTAGGGGATGATTCAATTAGGTGATAATCCCTTTTCAGGGGTTTAAATGAGGAAGGCTTCTCTGGCTCTGGGAAAACACACACACAGACACACAGACACACACACACACACACACACACACACACACAATAACAACAACAGGCAAGCTGATTAGAACAGAAGGGTCTAAATCAAGGAGAAGCTGCTTTTTTTTCCCCCCAGCTTAGGAAAACAAGAGTCCCTCATTTCTCCACATTTAGCCAGAGAGGGGGAGTAATAACTGGGGTTAGAATTTCAATGAAGGCAGACTGAGGAATATAGGCTAGATAAGCTTGGAGGCTAAAGTGGAGAAGAGACCTTCCAGGATCTGGGCCCAGAGAGAGCCCACGTTGGCAGCTGTTCATTTTGTCCCTCTACATAGAATTCAGTCCCTTTCCTTCCCACTCCTTCCCTCCTTCCCATCTTATGGTCAGATAGGAGTAAAGTGTCCGCTATGTGTTTTAAGCATCTGTTCTGAATCACTATATAAAATATGTTCTATAAATCCTGATCCCTGAGTTATGGAATCCTAGAATGCTACAGCTTGGAGGGATGTATTGATTACCTTGTCAGATTATCAGTCATCCCTACACCTGGCATGGTTGTGTAATAGATTTCAGTCTGACTCTTTATGACTCCATCTGGGGATTTCTTGGCAAAGATACTGGTGTAATTTGCCATTTCCTTTTCTACCTCATTTTACAGATTTAAAAAAAAGTAGCAAACTGGGTTAAGTGACTTGCCCAGGGTCACACAGATTGTAAGTGTCTGAGAGTAGATTTGAACTCAGGGAGATGAGATTTCCTGACTCCAGAATGGGGTGGTCTATCCATGAGTATCAATGGAGAATCTCAACCTCAGACCTGGTCCCTGACCTTGAATTCACAGTAATATAAGGGAGGAAATGTGGTACAATAGAAATGAGAATGTTTCTTTAGCATTTCACTAATATTCTAAGCTTTGCACAGCACTTCATAGATATTATCTCTTTACAACTCTATAAGACAGGTGCTAATATTATTACCATTTGGTTGATGGCAATACCAAAGTTAAGGAATATCAAGTGACATGCCTGGGTTCATGCAACTGAATAAGTATCTGCAAGAGAATCTCATCTTAGACCTTGACTCCAAATCAATTGTTCTATCTACTGAGCACTTGATCTCATCCTACCTCTGAATACGTATTACCTCTACTAGACAAGTCACAAAACCTGCCTGGCACTCAGATTCCTCCAATAAAAAGTGAGAACATTAGACTAACTATCCTCTGAGATCCTATTTAGGTCTGTTATCCTACAAATCTAGGTTTGAATCCTAGCTCTACTGTTGGATGACTTTGGGCAAACTATTTCTCCTCTTTTAGCTTTATTTTCCTCATCTGTAAAAAATGGACAGATTGGACTAAATGATATTTAAGGTTCCTTCCAATTTTAAATCCTATAAAAATCCTAAAAGTTCTGGACCCATCAATATGATAAGATAACTAATGAGGAGGTGTGAACTCAGTATTGAATGAGAGTCATAGATAGAAGGTACAATAGGAAGTAAGAGGAGGGAGAGATTCCCCAAGGGCTCAGGGAATCAGAGAAGACTACATGGAGGAGATCTGACTTTAAGTTGTCCTTGACAACGAGTTGAATGGCCATAGAGGACACAGGGAAATAATTTCTGATAGTAAAACTACCAGCAAATAGATGTTAGCAGAGTTAAGAAGGTGAAAATGAATATTCAGAGAGCAATAAAGAAACCGATCCTACTAGAGTGAAAATACAGAGGGCAGAGATGGGTGATTAATATAGAGAAGCAAGTTGGTTGGAGTTAGCAAAGACATAGCATTACATAAACAGTCCTGGAGATGATGATACCAACACCCACTGAGAAAAAAATCACCAAAAAAAAAATGTGGCATCCAAATGAGAAGATTGGTATGAGCATTCCTTGACTGAGGAAATTGTCAACTACAGGTCCAGAATAGGGATGTATATATGAGAGAGACAGAGAGAGAAAGAGAAAGACAGAGAAAGAGAAAGACAGACAGAGAAACAGAGAGACAGAGACAGAGACAGAGAGAGAAAGATTACTCATTCATATTCATAGGATTATAGACATGGAACTTGCTAAGCATGTATCAGCCATAGAGTACAACTCTTTGATTCTATAGATAAGGAAACAAAGGCACAAAGCATTCAAGTGACTTTGCCAGGATCACACATCTTCTAAGTATGTGAGGCAGGGCTAGAAACTAGCTCTTCCTGACTTCAAGTTGAGAATTGTTTCTAAAACATCATAATACCTACCATGGAAGGATTCTTGAAGGATTTAAGAATTCTTCAATAGATCTTTGAAGGAGGAAGAGGAGACTGGAAATGATTGGTAACAATAATACTGTCAACAATAACAACAGTGGCTCCATCAGAAAAGATAACAATATAATAATAGTAACTGACATTTATATGGCACTTTAAAATTTGTAGGGCACTTTATTTTATTTTTTTAATTAATTAACTTAATTTATAATTTTTCCTATGGTTACATGATTCATGTTCTTTCCCTCCCACCCTCCCACCCCCCTCCTAAAGCCAATGCACAATTCCACTGGGTTTTACATGTATAAAAATCAAGAACTATTCCATATTATTGATATTTACACTAGGGTGATCGATTAGAGTCTACATTCACAATCATATCCCCAGTGAACCATGTGATCAAGTGGTTGTTTTTCTTCTGTGGTTCTGCTCCCACTGTTCTTTCTCTGAATATGGATATGTATATATCCTTTCTCATAAGTCCCTCCAAATTGTTCTGGATCATTGCATTGCTGCTAGTAGGGAAATCCATTACATTAGATTGTGCCACAATATATTTGTCTCTGTGTACAATATTCTCCTGGTTCTGCTCTTTTCACTCTTCATCAATTCCTGAAGTTTGTTCCATGTAGGGTACTTTACTTATATTATTTAATTTGAGCCTAAGAGAGGTAGGCACTATGGCAATCATTATCTCTCTCTTACAGATTTGGAAAATGAGTCTCAGAGAGGTTAAATTAGTTTTCTAAAGATGCTTCCTTCTTTCCCTTCTTCCTTCCTTCTCTCCTCCCTTCCTTCCTCCCCCCCTCCCTTCACCTTTCTTTCTTTCTTTCTTTCTTTCTTTCTTTCTTTCTTTCTTTCTTTCTTTCTTTCTTTCTTTCTTTCTTTCTTTCTTTCTTTCTTTCTTTCTTTCTTTCTTTCTTTCTTTCTTTCTTTCTTTCTTTCTTTCTTTCTTTCTTTCTTTCTTCTTCCTTTCTTTTTTCTTCCTTCCTTCCTTCCTTCCTTCCTTCCTTCCTTCCTTCCTTCCTTCCTTCCTTCCTTCCTTCCTTCCTTCCTTCCTTCTTTCCTTCATTTCTTCCCTCCTCCTTCCTTCCTTCTTTCCTTTCTTTCTTCCCTCCTCCCTTCTTTATTTCCTTGCTTCCTTGTCTCTTTGTTTGCTTGCTTGCTTCCTTCTTTCTTTCTGCATTATTCCCCAGCATACATTAATTAGTATTAGTAATCATAGATTGGCAGCTTTCTATAGAAAATTAATGAAAGTTAGGTGCCCTTCAGAAGGGAGATTCCAATCTCTCCTTATGAAGAGTAGAGAAATCCCTCTCCCCAAGCAGTATATATTTATATATACTGTATTATATTATATATATATACACACACACACATATACATTCACACACAAAAATATATACCTTTAATTCACTCTTTTCTAATGTGGCCAACCCCCCACCCTTTCTCCCCTTCTTTTTATTCCCATGGGAACAGGTTCCCATTTCCCATGAGAAAGGTATAATTTTAACTCCCTGTCCTAAATGTTCCAGCCTAAAAGGTCTTGGACACGTCGAAATCCTCATTTAACTTAGAAATTGCAAACTTAAGGAATGCTCCCATGAGTTTGAGAGTGCTAGAAAATCTAAGGAGGGTAGGACAAGATAAAGAAAATATAACATACACATTGTATTACACACAGGTGGTGGGTGACAAGAAGAGGAACATTGTGTTAAATTCCTGTAAATTATGAATTCATGTGAATATCTTTGGACACCTGCTTAGGGTCAACCACTCAGAGCAGTCTCCCACCCCCACCCCTGCAATAAAGGCTGCATTTTGACTTGGCCAGGGTCACACAGTTAGTCAGTGTCTGAGGCTGGATTTGAACTCAGGAAGTCTTCCTGACTCCAGGCAAGACCCTCTATCCACCTCCTTCTACCTAGCTGCCCACTATACTACTTAGCTGCCTCTAATAACAATATGGCTGGTGAGAGGAATTCATCAATTTCTCCTTTCTCTAGTAACCATGGGACCACAAGTCATCCTCCTGAGAGGCCAGCTTGACATTTTGGCTGTGGGTTTTGGTTCAGTCGATTGACAGCGTAGGTTTCCAAAGTCTCTGAAAGCCCCAACTAACCACACTGGGTGAAGAAATTGCAGCAGTGGGGGGCAGGGACCTTCTAGTTCCACCAACACACAAATGGATTAACTCAATATAGACAGAGCTCCAGGAGGAAAGCAAGGATGTCTATTTCTGTTGCTGCTTGGAAGTGAATACATTCCTGGAAAATGAGATTAAAGAATCTTTTCACAGTACATGTTCACACACAGTGTTCATGCTCCCTGACAAATAAATAGATACACATATATATATGCTTACACACATGCTCTTAATTAAATTACAGGGGGATTACCCCATGAGTGGTTTTCCCACATCCTCCCCACTACTGCATGACTCTATCTCAGGATGCTAACAGGAGGATAAGAAAGGGTCTGAGCATGAAGCACGTCTCCGTGTGATGTGTGTTTGTAGGCATGTATGTGTGATGTGTGGAAACCATCATCTCCCAGGAGAACATGGGATAAATGCATGGGATCATAGATTTAGTGTTGGTAGGAAATTCTGAGATCATCTGGCCCAACACACTCATTTTATCGATGAGAAAACTGGGACTCAGGGAAATGAATTACCTTGCCCAAGGTCATAGAGCTAGTAAGTATGCAGCACTATCTTTTAAGCTCTTATCCAAATTTAGTGTTCTTCAGACCTGGATTAAAAGTCTAGCTCTGCAGTAAAGAAATATGTATTGTTTGAAAGAACTGGTATACCTATATGAGACTATTTACCAGTTAGGGGAGAGGGAGGGAGAAAATCTGAATACTAAAATATCCAAAAACAATTGTCAAAAATTGTTTCTATATGTAACTGATAGAAATATTTTTGAAAACTAAGTATCATCAAGCAAAAAAAAAAATCTAGTTCTGAGGCATCTAGGTGGCATGGTGGACAGAGTATTGGGCCTGGGGTTGGGAGGATTTGGGCTCAAATTTAGTCTCAGACACTTCCTAGCTGTGTGACCCTAGGCAAGTCACTTAACCATATTTGCCTAGATCTAGTCCTTCTGTCTTAGAGATGTTATTAAGACAGGAAGTAATTTGTTTAAGTCCAACTTCAATTGACTACTTGTGTGACTTTGGACATGTCACTTTCCTTTTATGGTCTTCAGTTTCCTCATTTGTAAAGTTGGACATTTGGACCAGATGGTCACTAAGGTACCTTCTGGCTCTAATGTTTTATGCTCTTATCTATATGTGTGAGTACGTCTCCAACTTCATTCCAGAGGCAAATGTAAATGAAATTTCCAAAGTGCCTTTTTCTCTTGATTACTATTGTCTTCCTTCCCCTCCACTCCATTTGCAAGGAAAATGGGGAATTATTGCTAAAGAAAATCAAGTCAAGAAGCATTTCATAGGCCCCTACTAGGCGCCAGAAACCATGCTAATTGTAGAAATATGCCCCAACTCTGCATGAAAATATCACTGTTGAATTATGTACAAATACTACAGCAACACTGCAAAAACCATAATATAATAACACTTCTTTCATTTATAATATTGTTCCTATGAAGCTACCTGTCCCCTGTAATGTCATTTCACCTAACATCATGCTTCCAATAGATATTAATGACAACAAGCAGGATTCTTCTATTTATAGAGCCCTGCAAACCCTCTCCCTAAGCCAAATCCAAGATAGAGTAGTGCTTATTGTTCTAAATCTAAGTATCGGTTTAATACACTTATGCACACACATATGCATCTCTTTCTTGACTTCTCAATCCAAAATTCTACTCTATTCCCTCATTCTGTATTTATGGCTCTTTTTTATTCTCTATACATTTGCATACACATGCCAGAAGAATAGATATAGTTACTTAAGCCAGAAAGTCATTCTTCTTCTTCCTCCTCCTCCTGGAAGTCCTCCAGGATCCTCAGATTTGCTGAGTCCTCACTTCTCGTTAAAGAGAAAGAAGCAGCAGAAGCTGTCTGAGGCTCATTGTCCATCTAAAGATATTCACCGTGGCATAAAGATCAGTAAGAAACAGTTGTTTAAAGGAAATGTTGCTTGGATAAAATCCTCTGTCATTGTTTTAAAAACACATTTCTTTAGGATGAAGTCATGTATATATCAAGGCAAACTCACACATCAGAGTAGCTGGCCACTCCCTTCTCCCTTGGGTTACTTCTTCCATTCATAACAGGGATCCACCATGGTTCTCTTATCTGTCTGTACAGTCCTCAATCTCGTTTGCAGAACCATCATTCATGTCCTAGCTATTAAACCTCCATATACTACAGGGCTGTCTTGGAATTGCTACTTTTCCCCCTCTACACTCTCTCTCCTAGTGGTTTTATCAGTTTCCATGATAAAACTATCATTTCTAAGAAGATAACTTCCAAATCTACATCTCTAGCCCTCCTGATCTCCAAGCCCACACCTCCAATTGCCTGCTGGACACCTCTACATTTTCATGTTCTGAAGGCATCCCAAATTCAACAAGTTCAAAACAGAATTCATTATTTTTCTTCTCCAAAACACTCCTTTTCCTAACTTCCCTGTGTTTCTCAAGGGTTCTTCCATCCTTCTAGTTATTCAAATTTGAAAGGTAAGAATCAGACTAACTTCTTCATTCATCAGTCAGTTGATAAATTTTGTTGATTCTATCTTCAGAACATCTTTTGTGTTCTTCTACTTCCCTGTATTATTCACACTACAATCACTCCTAGATTAGGCACTTTTTGCTAGGGTTATTACAATATCCTTCTAAGTGGTCTTCAGTGTTCAGCCACTTTTTTTCTCCAATCCACCCACCATATAACTGCCAATTTACATTCCTAAAATTCAAGTCAGACCCGGTCACCCCTTCACAAAAAACTCCAATAGCTCACTGATACTTTAAGGATAAAATACAAAATCTCCTGTTTGGCATTTCAAATCTTCATGAGCGCAGCTGAATTGCCCCTTCCTTATAGTTTTTTCCTGATTTCTTCATTTGTCTATATTCCCCTTGGAAATTATTTACAATTAATCTTGTATAGGGCCCACTAGGTGGCTCAGTGGATAGAGAGCCAAGCCTAAAAATGGGATGTCTTTGGGTTCGAATATGGCCTCAGACACTTCCCAGCTGTGTGACCCTGGGCAAGTCATTTAACCCCCATTGCCTAGCCCTCACCACTCTTTTGTCTTAGAACCAATACTTTGTATATATTCTAAGACAGAAAGTTAGGGTTGAAAAAAATCATGACATTTATTTATCTATGGACATCTCCTTAGAGTTCAAGCTTTCTTGGGAAGAAATTATCTTTCTATCCCCAATACCTAGCATGGTGCCTGGCACATAGTAGGTGTTTAATATATGTTTGCAGATTTATTGACCAATCTATGCCTCTCTATTTGAGGCTTTATCATCATTACTAAATCACTACCTTATATAATATGTCCATCTTCCTCACTATCCTCATCTCCGTCAACAGTATCATCATCACCATCATCAGTACTACTTCCAGTTGAAAAGAAGTGAGATGTCTTTTGTGACTTTGAGACTGAATAATATATCAGATTGAATTTTTAACTTTGTAAGTTAATAAGAGGTAATTTCTTTGCTTTTTTTTCTTTTATTTCATGTTGTAAGTGAGAAGAGAGTTCACTAGTTAAAAAAATAAATGAAGCAGGACTTTTGAGTGGAATGCAGGAAGACTATAATGCCATCATGAGGTTTCTTGATAGGTTGAGAGTGAACCTATGTTGGAAAGACTAGGCCAATGGGACCATTAGAGATGATCCAGGTAGGCAAATATCCAAACTAAGTGAGGATACCATCCTTGTCTGGGGCCATGAAAGTCCTCCCATTTAGAGGAAGAATCATGGACCAGGAAAGAATTGGTAACTTTGGAATTAAACTTTGTTTAGGTTGGAAAATTTGAGTTCCATTCAATTTGGGACAGGATAGATCTTTTTGAAACTTCTAATTATTTCTTCTTGTTGTTTTTAATTCTTTAGTTCTATTGTTAATAAACAGTAGAAAATGAGTCCCTCTGTTGTAGAGTGTATAAAGACAGAGGATCACAAAGAAAGGGAAAGGGATAACAAGGAAAGGAAGTTGTAGTTGGAATCAGCAGCAGAAGTAAAGTAAATTGTTCTCGGATATAGCATATCTCTGAATCAAGAGAGGGAATCAAATTATTTGTAAAACTCAGAAAGGCATGTGGATCTAGGATACTTCAATTGTGATTTGATGAAGAGAGTAGGTTAGGAAAACATAAAAGACAAGACTCTTTGACCAGAACCTCTGAGAGGAGGAGCTGGCACTCTCAAAAGCTGACAGAAGGTTTGTAAGGTTCAAAGTTTGACATCAGATCCTTTGCATGATTCATACCATCATTATTATTGCCATTATCATCATCTCATCATTACCACCATTACTAACATTACTATCATGCTCACTTATCATCATCATTAATCACCCTCACAATCATGGTTATCACCATCACCATTGCTATCACAATTACTGATATCATCATCAACACAAATATCACCTTCACCAACATCATCACACTTACCATTATCTCCATCATTATTACCGTTGACATTACTACCATCAACACCCCTTCATAAACAATATCAGTTACCATTTTTGTCCCTATCCCCATCATCGTTTTCACATGACCATTGCCATCCCCATCACCAAATGCATGATATTTATCTTTACCATCACTGCTATAACCATCATCATCGTCATCGCTTCCATCATCTTCACCATCATGACCATTACCATTATATAATTATCCCAGTTGACATCATAAATCACCATTATCATCACCATCAATATCATCTTCACTAATAAAGTGGAGGAGTTGCATGGAGACTGGAACAACCTCCAGGAAGTGAGGCAGAGAGAGAGGAGCAGAACCAGGAGAACATTGTACACAGAGACTAATACACTGTGGTATAATCGAACGTAATGGACTTCTCCATTAGTGGCAGTGTAATGTCCCTGAACAATTTGCAGGGATCCAGGAGAAAAAAACACTATTCATAAGCAAAGGATAAACTATGGGAGTGGAAACACCGAGGAAAAGCAACTGCCAGAATACAGCGGTTGAGGGGACATGACAGAGGAGAGACTCTAAATGAACACTCTAATGCAAATATTATCAACAAAGCAATGGGTTCAAATCAAGAAAACATGTAATGCCCAGTGGATTTACGCGTCGGTTATGGGGGGGGGGAGGGAGGAAAAGAAAATGATCTATGTCTTTAACGAATAATGCTTGGAAATGATCAAATAAAATATATTAAAAAAATATCATCTTCACATCATCATTACAATCCCAATAACCAATGGCATAAGAATTAAGGTTATCATTACCACCATTATATAATCATCCTCAGCAGCAGCAGCATCCCAGTCATTATAATCAACATCACCAGCAGCATCCCCTATAACATCTCATCTTAACTTCCTTTCTAAGTAGGAAATTGTTCTAGATTCCAGGGAGAATGGTATTAGTAGCAGTTACTCTACTCTCAGGGATCTTACAGTCTGAGAGACCTATATATGAAGGTCATGCATTAGAAGAAACAATAACCAAAATAGAGTTTTCTGTCACTTCTAACCTACATAAAACAATTGAGCATTCATTTTTGTTTTCTTTAACTATTTGTCCATGAAAGCTAGGATCATCTTTGGTGAGAAGAGTTGGAGATAAACCAACCTCTGAGATCCTCCTAGCTTTTAGATTTCAAGGTTCTATGTTTCCCAGACACCTTGTACTCTTCAGTAAAGAAGGCAAAAGAGAAAGTCAAAGACTATGAGGCAGGTGATCTGGCATTCAGTACCAGATCTGAGACTCACTGTATAACCTGGGATGAGTCCCTCCTCCTGTCTGAGCCTTAACTTTCTCATCTATAATTGATTTCTTAGATCACTGCTGGTTCTAACAGGTTTTGATCTTATCTTATTTTCTCCAGGAATTTTTTTTAGATTAATGAGAAGAAAGGTAACATATCGTCCTGGTCTTCATGTGCAACTAAAAGATTCTTAATGTTAATGCAGTTGTTTTGTAAGCAATTAAGAGCCCATGTGTGTGTAGGAGGAACACCATAATAATAGGAGAAAGATGAGTTGGCACCTGAGGAGAGCCAGAGGGAGGGATATATGGTCTCCACCTGAAACTCAAATGATCAGAAGAAATTAAAATAGACATTTAAGTATAAGCTGGAAGCAGAGCCACCGATAAAAGTGGACCATCAGACAGGGTCATAAAATGAAAGGCTCCAAAGAAGTTGCTCAGGTATAGAACTGAAACAACTAGCTTGCAGAATATATGAAGAGTACACTTTCAACTGTTACCTAATGGGCTGTATCCAGAACTCAGAAATAAAGGATCTAGCTTCATCAAGACAGAACCTGAAAGTAGGACTATAACATTTTGCAATGGATAAACCCTTATATAATAGGTAGCAAATCATGTCAAACTAGACTAAATAATTAAGATATGTACATGTGTATTTCCTTTTATATGTAGTTTTTAAACAACAAAATGATACACTTCACCAAATAATTGCATTGAGCTAACAACTTGCTTTTGATAGAGAATATGTTCAAGAAAGCACAAGAGACAAGTGAGGGTGGGTGAGACGTGGCAAAAAGGTCACAATGTCTCTCAGGATGAAGGCAAGGTCACTTTATGAATCACCCTCCTGCAGTTAAGGGTCCATATCCCAGTTGTTTCTGTTGGAGGAACAAAAGCACGGTAAACTTGAAGTAAAAGGTGATCCCTAAACAAATAATTTGTGTGCCCACTCCAGCCCCATGCAGATATTATTAGAAAGGGGTGAAGGGGAAGGAGAGTGTAGAAGCCCAGTGCTTTCCTGAAATAGCAGCTTCCCAGTGATTCCAAGCAGCACTGGGGACTCTTTAAATAGCTGGATTAATTAACAAGAGACTCAGGCACAGTCTGGCCTCCTGGCCCCTTGATCCTCTGCACCTGGTGATCAGAGGATGGCACATGGTAAAAGTTTGGAATCTGGGCAGTGGGAAAGTAGCAGGGGACAGGGTAGTGGGAAGCATGGTAGAGGGACGTAAAGCCAAAGAGCAAGTTTGGTATGGATTCAAGGTCAAAAGGAGGCTACTCTAATATGAATTTCTGCCACCTCCACCTCCAGGCCATCCCCAAATCCCATGACTTCTCCCTGCTCCTTCCAATGCTATTTTAGGAGCAGTGTGGTACAGTGGAAACAACTCTGGATTGGGAGTCACAGTCCTGATTCTGTCACTGATTCTCTATGTGACTCTGGGTAAGTCATTCCCCCTCCCTGAGCCTCAAGTTTCCATTCTATAAAATGAAGGGGTTGGACTAATAAATATTTCAAATTCCTTTCAGTTTTGACATTCTAGGGTGTTTATAGAATCAAGCAGCAGGGAGAGTTTGACCGAAAGGCTAGGTAGATAGGAAATAAGAAAAGCAAAATGGAGCCCACAAGATCCCAAAACCTTTCACTGGTGTCATTCTTAACTTGATCAAATCCAAGAGGACTTAATGAAAGGACAATATCTCTCTATGAATGCTTTCCCATCTGAATAATGAGTTTGAGGATGGAAGTGTGATCCTACTTCCCCTTCCCAGTTATCTGTGATTTCATCCATGTAGGGAGCTCCAAATGTGGCAGCACTCTCTTTCTAAGCAGATTGCCTATTCCATTATAATTTACAGATTTTTAGATATCATATTGCTGCCTGGGGGACTTGT
Organism: Monodelphis domestica; assembly: GCF_027887165.1. Lineage (NCBI taxonomy): Eukaryota > Metazoa > Chordata > Mammalia > Didelphimorphia > Didelphidae > Monodelphis > Monodelphis domestica. The sequence goes on from NC_077228.1 coordinate 281,045,798, forward strand.
GTCTAAGGGGCTTGCATAGAATCCATACAGTAGCTAAATAGCAAAGGCCACACTTGAATCCAGGCCTTCCTGACTTCCAAATCAGCCCTCTAGCCACCATACCCCATTACTTCTCCTTAACAACATATTTTGTTGTTATTTAATGATTTCAGTCACGTCCTACTCTTCATGATCCCATTTAGGGTTTTCTTGGCAAAGATACTGGAGTGGTTTGCTATTTCCTTCTCCAGCTCATTTTACAGATGGGGAAACTGAGGAATGGGGTTAAGTGACTTGTTCAGGGTCAAACAGCTAGTAAGTATTTGAACCCAGATTTGTACTTAGGTCTTCCTGACCCCAGGCCCAGCATTCTAGTCACAATATATACCATCTATAACATATAACAACATACAAACAGTTTGTAAGGAAGACGTTCTCTAGTAGGGCTTGATGGATAAAGGGGAATTGAGGCAGAAAGGAAAGACATACCTAACTTCTCATACCTTGGAGACATGACAACGCTTGAGAGCCTGATGGCTGGCCTTGTTTTATGGGTCCCCAGGACACAGGCCACTTTTGTGAACTTTATTCAGAATTTATAGACTCATCTTTGTCCTTTGAATGCAAGTATATTCAGCTGCTTTAAAAGTAGGTAGGAGGTTGTTAAAGTCTTTGCTGCCTGGCCAGGAATATGAAGTAATTTCTGCATTCCAAGACCCATGGGGGAACAAGAGACTTCTACAAGTGATACCCATGCAGAATTTTCATTCAAAGCCAGCACTTCCCACCAGAAGCAATACAGTATGCAAGTGGAGGAAGCAGGTTCCCTGAGCATAGAGTCTTAGAATAATAATAATAATAATAATAATAGCAATAACAACAAACAACAATAATATATTATAAACTCCTCAAGAGCAATGACTGTCTTTTTTCCCTTCTATTTATATTGTTAGAACATAGCACAGTGCATGGTACATTGTTATTGTTGATAGTTTGGGGGCAGCTAGGTGATGCAGTGGATAGAATGCCAGGTCTAGAAGTCAGTAAGATCTGAGTTCAAATATGGCCTCAGATACATAATAGCTATGAGACCCTAGGAAAATCCTTTTGGGCCTCAGTTTCCTCATCTGTAAAAGGAGCTAGAGAAGAAAATGTCAAACATTTCATTATCTTGGCCAAGAAAACATCAAGTGAGATCAATGAAGAGTCAGACATGACTAAATCAACAGTATTCCTAGTAGTAATCACTTTAAAAATGCTTATTGACTTAAAAGCAGGGTAATTTGTATAACCCTTTAAAAATATGTTGTTTTCTCTCTCCTTCTCTCCCTCCTTCTCTCTCTCTCTCTCCTCTCTTCTCTCTCTCCCCTCTTCTCTCTCTCTCCCCTTTTCTCCCTCCCTCCCTCTCCCTCCCTCCCCCCCTCTCTCTCTCCTCCTCCTCTCTCTCTCTCTACTCCTCCTCTCTCTCTCTCTACTCCTCCTCTTCCTCTCTCTCTCCCTTTCCCTCTCCCTCTCTCTCTCCCTCCCTCCCTCCCTCTCTCTCTGTCTCTCTCTGTCTCTCTCTTTCTCTCTCTGTCTCTCTCCCCCTCTCCCCCTCTCCCTCTCTCTCTCTCTTCCTCCTCTCTCTCTCTCTCTCTCTCTCTCTGTCTCTCTCTCTCTCTCTCTCTCTCTCTCTGTCTCTCTCTCTCTGTGTCTCTGTCTCTTACAAAATCACTAAATCTCTCTCTCCCCCTCTCCCCTCCACCTCTGAGACCAAAAGCACAGGTATTCGTATCCCCTTTTTACAGATGAGGAGGTACCATACTTTGCCTCAAGACCTTGAAAAAGGAACAAGAGACACAGAAGAGACAAGGCCCTGATAAAAACACCCCCATGGATACAGGGAGATGATCACTTAAGGCTCCTGCATCCTTTAACAGCACTGAGAAGTAGAAACAGAGATTAGGAGCCTATAGAATCAAGACTGAATCCAATTTAACTGAAAGCATGCTAAAACTAGATGGCACCTTGGAAACCATCTGGTCCAACCCCCTGATTTTATAGGAGAACAAAGTGAAGCCAAGAGCATCTTGATACAGTGGAATGAACACTGACTGGAAGCAAGGGCTCTCTTCTCAAATCCCACTGGCAGCAGTTTATCACTGGACTCCCCTTGGGCAAATCAGTTTTTGGGGGTCTCTGTTTCCTCAAGTATCAGATAAAGAGGTGAGACTAGACAGATACACTGAGGTCCTCACCCCCCACACCTTTTTTTTTTTAAACCTTTACCTTCTGTCTTAGAATCAACACCGAATGTCCCTTCCAAGAAAGAAAAATGAGAAAGGCTAGGCAATTAGAGTTTAATGACTTGTCCAGGGTCACACAGCTAGTAAGCATCTGAGGTCACATTTGAACCCAGGACCTCCTATCTCTAGGTCTGACTCTCTATATCCACTGATCCATCTACCTGCCCCCCCTCCACCCTCAACACCACCACTTCCAGTTCCAAATTTATGATCCTATGAAATGGCTTGTCCAAAATGACCCAACTTGTGCCAGGATCAAAATGAAAACTATTCTTTTCATTTTCTTAGTTATTCATTTGCAGTAATATATTGAAGTTCCCCAAATCAGCTTGTCAATTCATCTAATTTTTCAAATGCTGCTAAACAATACTATAAATGTGTGTGTGGGAAAATCCAAAATTTTCAGATGGGGAGGACCCAAGTTTTCTCAGTCAATTTTTATGGAGTTAATTTGTCCCATATGAGAAATTTTAAAAGTGGCCAAAGTACATCAAGACCTAGTGTGCAACAGGACTTCCAGGAAGGAAGTACATTTTTTGTTAAATCTAGAATGTGCTTTTAATGCTCTGGGGCTCTTTTATCTAAATATCGGTTCTCATTAGAATAAAAGGTCTCTGGGGCCAGGGTCTTTTTTCTCTTTCTCTTTGAATCTCCTCAGCTTAACACAGTGTCTTTGCTTTAAAAAATACATGTTGATTGTTTGGGTTTTTATTTTTTTGAGGGGGGAAGGATAGGGTGGAACTCTTGGGATATTTGGTGGGGAAACAGAGCCACTAGGCAGGAGAGACTTGTTCTGTCATCTGGTCATCAGTAAAGCCTGAATTCAAATCTAGGAGTATCTATCTGGTAGGAATGTTGTTGTTCAGTGATTTTAGTCATTCCTGACTCTTCAGGAATCCATTTGGGGTTTTCTGGACAAAGTTATTAGAGTGGTTTGCCATTTCCTTTTCCAGCTCATTTGACAGATGAGGAAACTGAGGCAGAGATAAATGACTCGCCTAGAGTCACACAGGTAAAAGGGTCTGAGGTCTCATTTGAACTCAGCTCTTTCTGACTCCAGGTCTGGTGCTCTAACCTAGCTGTTGAAGTGGGAATAGTTCTAGGCTTCTGAGCAGGAGAGCTAGGCTGGATGGAGGTATTGAGGAAGAGGTCTATAATTTCTTGTAGATGGTACAAATAAGAGATATAAACAATTAGTTGGCTTCTGCAGCTAGAGTGTTGGAGCTGGAATCAGGAAAACCTGAATTAAAATCCATCCTCAGGCACTTCCTAGCTCTGTGACCTTGCACAAATCACTTAAACCTTCCTGACTCAGTTTCCTCAGCTGCAAAATGGAGCTATACTAATAGTACCCACTCCCAAGACTGTTGTGAGTATGAAAGTGTGATATTTGTAATATGCTTTGTAAATGTTAATGTGCTAGCTATTGTTATTTCCATAGAAATATTTCTGTTGAAATATGGGCTGGGCAAGATTATTTCAGAGGTTCCTGGGGATAATAACAGCACCTGTCTCCCTGAGTTGTTGCTAGGATCAAATAGATAATAACTGTAAAGCACTTAGCACAGTGCGTGGCACATAATAAATGCTATATAAAATTTAAATATTATTATTATTTCAATTCTGAGATTCCATTAGAGGTCCTGGCTGCTGGATACCTGTGCCACTTTGGACAAATCATTTAATTTCTCAAGGCTTCAGTCAATGTTGATGTGAAAAGATTGAAGTAAAAGCTCACAGGTTTTCAGGGTTTGTCCAAATAATGATAATAATAATAACTAGCATTTACATAATGTTTTAGGTGCTTTTACATAGTATTTTAAATTAAGGGCTTTACAAGTATTTTCTAACTTTATCTTGACAAACATCCTGAGGCAGATGTTGTTACTATCCCCATTTTACAGATGAGGATATTGAGGTAAACAGAAGTTAAATGATTTGCCCAGCATCTAAAGATAGTAAACATCAACTTTGAAATCAGGCTCTTTTAACTGCAGGTCTTTCCATTTCCATTTTCCATTCTTTCCACTTAGAAACTTTATTGCCTATAAAATCTCCTGTGAATAAAATCCCTAATGAATGGTCATCTCTTCCATGCTTAAAGACGTCCCATAGAGATCTGAAGAACCTACTACCTGCTAATGAAGTCCATCACACTTTGAGTTAGTTTCAATTGTTAGAAAATTTTCCCTTTTATTTCTCCAACTTCTACTCATTTCTCTTGTCTTCAAGTAGTATATTCCTTTAAAATAAAAAAAAAAACTTACCTTTAGCATTAGAATCAATACTATATATTGGTTCCAAGGCAGAAGAGTGGTAAGGACTAGGTAATGGGGTTAAGTGACTTGTCCAGGATCACACAGCTAGGAAGTGTCTGAGGTCAGATCTGAACCTGGGACCTCCCCCATCTCTAGTCTGGCTCTTTATCCACGGAGTCACCTAGCTGTCCTTCAAGTAGTATATTTCTTATTCCTCTTTCACATGATGGCTCAAAAAATTTTCAGAGAGCTATCATTCACCTGCCTCAGTCTCCCCTTTTCAGGCTAAAAATCTATAGTTCCTTCAACTAATCTTTATATTGCATGCTGTCTGTCTAGTCCCTTCAATTTCTTGGTCTTCCTCCTGCAGATATGATACAGCTTCCTGAAAAATATGTCACACAAGACACAGGATTGAACAAAATAGTCCCAAAGTAGCTTGATATGAGGAGCATGCAGTGGGGCCCATGAGTCTTTGAATTGTGGACACTAGGTCTTAGTGAATTCATTCCAAGATGGAATTTAGCTTTATCAGCTGCCATTTTGCATTTCTGACTCATGTAGAGAGTTTTCTACCCACTGCAACTGTCTAATATTTGGTGAGGGACTGTTATTTCAGATTTCACCTCTTTCTTTATATGCTTGACCCCTTGTTTAAGACTTGATATTTGTCACTATTTATTTCATCCCAGATGATCATATTTACCCAGGGCATTTCCTTGCCATTCTCCTTGCTACTCTCAACCACTGGTCTTGCTGAGATAATACCTTGGGTGATTTATTCCACCCAGCTTTGGAACTACCACCTCAGGGTTATAGTGTGTTGAGTGATGATTCAGCCAGCACCAGAGCACAGGAACCATTATACCTAATTGGCCTCAGACCCCTGACTATACTTCACATCCCACACAACCATCCCATCTCACCATCTCCTTGGCATCCACTATCCATCTCCCTCCCCACCCCAACACACACATTCCCAAACCCTGCCTTTTCCACCGAGTAATAAAATAAAAACTAACATTGCTTCTGGCCACCTCTTCCTTATATAGGCTACTTCCCCCAACTAAAATATAAACTCCTTGGGACTGTCTTACTTTTGTGCTTTTATGCCTAATAGTTATCATAGTGCTTAGTACATAGTGCTTACTTACTAAATACAACTCATTCATTTATGGCAGCTAAGTGGTACAGTGGACAGAGTGTCTGGCCCTGAGTCGGGAAGACTCATCTTCCCGAGTTCAAATCTAGACTTAGATACTTATTAGGTGTGTGACCTTGGGTAAGTAATTTCACCCTGTTTGCCTTAGTTTCCTCATTGGTAAAATAAGCTGGAAAAGGAAATGGCCAACTACTCCACTATTTCTGCCAATAAAACCCCAATGAGGTCACAAAGAGTTGGATATGACTGAAATGACAAAAACAAATTCAAATTCATTCATTCACTTGTTCAATTGCTATTAGAGCTATCCCACTATTCTTCTCTGTCAAGGTCTATGTGGACCCTGTCAATCAATATCATCTCTGTCCCTTTAAGTTTCATATTGTCTAAAATTTGTATGGGTATAGAAATATTGATGGGTATGTTAGCAACATCCTCACCTAAATTATTGATTTAAATATGTGGAACACTGTAAGTTTTCTTGTAGTTTCTTATAAATTTCTAGTAAAAATTCTCGTAAAATCTGAGATAAATGCCTACGGCACTCCACTAGAGACTTCTTCAACCTCCCTTCCCTCTATCCCCAAAGGTGGCCTAGTTCTATTGGTAGATGTCATGAATATAGCACTTTAAATTGTGTAAAAAATGCTTTACAATCATTATCTCATTTGAGTCATACAATCACTTGATGAAATAAATACTTATAGTGTTACTCCCATTTTACAGATAAGGAACACACATTAATAGGTTAAGTGACATAGTTTAGTGTCAGAAGTGGGGTTCAAACTCAAGTCTTAACTGACTGCAAGACTAGGATTTTATTTTGGGGTACAACATTTGTCCGTCATTTGATCTGACTTTGAGTCAGCTTATTCCACCACTCTCAAATACACTTGTGCTATCATCCTATATATCTGTCTACAAGGAAAGCATGAGAACCTTTGTCAAATGTTTTTCTGTTTCTAGCTCACCTTCATTTTGGTTCTTACAAAAGATTATGGTATCTACTCCATGGGGGAAAGGAATGGAGTATGTATAGTCCATTTCTATAGAGAATGTGGTTTAAAAAAAAGAGTAAAAAGAATCCTCTTCAAAGCCAATCCACCTAATTCAGGAAAAGAAAGGTTGTTTGGACTTAAGTTATCTGAATTGATTGCATCCTTGGGCTAAACAAGCCCAGGGAAACCATGAGGCAAAGTATGTAGGGTCTCAGGATGTACAGCACAGTTCTTGGCTTATCACCAGCATTTCTGCCTCCTGGGGGGATCCACTCAGTGGAAAAGAAGAATTGTCAAAGCACCAGAACATTTTTGTCTGTTTCTTCAACAAAGTGTTTTGATGATTTAGTTTTGCAGCAATTGTGAGACCTTCCATGTCATCATGAGAGCATGTAGACTTGAACATTCAGAAAGGAAACCCCTGTGTTGTGGATCTGGACAGAAGCCAGGTCTTCATCTGCCCATCTTCACAGACAGAATGAAAATTCATGGCTGCCCTGGTCACTTCTAACAGATGGCTACTTCCTCCTCTCAGGACAAATGTAAGGGGAGCAGAACTTTCAGTATCTCTCTTCACACAGCAATGGCTCCACTCCTGCTGCTAAGCAGCATCTCTGGCTAACTCTGTTTTTTTCCCCACCTTCTTCATTTTCTCTCCACTTCAACTTTCTCTGAATTTGGCCTTGGCTCAGAACAGAGCTGGTACTTCAGGAAGGTCAGGGGGGAGGGGACTTTCTCCCACTATAGTCTCCAGTCTCTTCTTATTTTTAACTCTAGACACGTTCTTGATCCTCTACCCAACCTTTACCCTCCACCCAACCTCTACCTTCTACCCAGCCCTTCCAGAGTTGCCCCAAACAGAGACCCAGAGACAAAGAATGAAAAAGAGAAAGAGATGTCTACAAAAGGAGACAAAGACACAGACACAGAGAAAATTAGACATTGGAACAAAAAAAAAAGAATCAAAAAGAAAACAGAAACGCTGTTAAACAAAGAAAGCAGAAAGGTATACGGATGAGAAGGACACAGAGACAGAATGTGGAAGATAGATAGATTCCAAGGCTGAGTACTAAAGTCATAGGTAAAATTATACAGGAACCAAGCAAGAGAAGTGTAGATACATAAAGAGAGGCAAAGACACAAAGAGACAGACATATATAGAATCAGACAAGAGGCACTGATATGAAAAAGAGAGACAATGAAAGGAAGAAAGCCAGAGTCCTGAAGACTGTTGGAACCACAGCCAAAACATGAGCCAGACAGACAGAGGACTGTACAGGCCTAGGGAAATCCCAAGGCTCTCACCACCACCCCCATAATCCTATGCTTTCCAATCTGCCCTTATTTAACAAGGTAGCAGTAAGTGCCATGTAAATATTGAATTGTGTAGAATTAGATCCAGCAAACCTGGAAAGTGGCCCCTCTTCCCCAGCTGTATCTTCTCCTATTAGAAGAATCTCCCAAACCCTCAGTTTCCACCCTTCCTTTTGGCATAAAGGAGATTAATATTACAGAAACAAATGTTCTAGGATGTGGGGGTAATCTGGCGAGGCAGAATGTAAGTATCCCGGAACTCCTACTGGGAACCTCTTTCCCTGAGGATTTCATGGACCTCCCTCCACACCTAACATCTAGGACACAGGGGATGGCCTTGGAAGGAGAGGAACATCCTAGGAACCCATTATGTACCATGCTATAATGAGTGTATCAATAAATGCGTGTTACTAACCTATGTGTTATGTCTACAGACTCTCTACTTCACTACAAACTTGATTGTGCCTAAATATACAATACTCACTATTTCTGCAAAATCACGTTGAAAATATTTCTGTTCATTTTTTAAAAATAAAGTATTTGAGGATTCATTTAAACTCATGGTATTACCTCATTCTGTGACAGAAGAGAATAAATAATGAGTTGACCTTCCTCAAGTTACTTCAATTAATACAAGCTTCAGTTTCCTTATATGTAAAATGGAGATGCACATATTTGCCTTTCCAACCTCACAGAGTTGTTTTGAGGAGCAAAAAAATTTGGCCACGTATGAAATATTGTGACCAGTCTATTTTAAAGACAGACAATGAAAAGTTGAGAAATAAGGATGAGAAGGGAGTTTGAAATTATGCCACAAAAGAAGGAACTGAAATTACTCAGAAGAGAATACTTGGGGGCAGAGAGATATGATCATTGTCTTCACTCTATCTTCTTGGGAAGAAGGACAACATTTTCCAATCTTTTTGTTTCCAGAACAAAGATAAATGTGCTTATGTCTTAGGGACAGGGAATGGGAGAGGAAGAAGGAGGAAGGGAACTGAGAAAGAACAGGACGTTAGCTCAAAGTAAAGTTGAGCTTTCTAACATAGAAAAGTCCAACAATAGATTGAAATCTCTGTAACTATAAATATTTGTTGAAGGCATAATAGAGGGAACCATTTCCTTTTATATATATATAAATACATAAATATGATATATATATATATATATATATATAATGTATCTCCCCAGACTCTGTCTAGCACATAATAGCTTTTACTAAATAATAGTTGATTATTTGGACCAGATAATCTCCAAATGCCTTCAAATTCTATGATGGTATAAAATTAGATGGGAAGGAGGAAGAGAAAGGTCCAGATGGATTCTATCATTAGTATAAAGAACTCCCAATTAGGAAACTTCTAACAATATAGATGGATAACTACTCCAGAACTTAAAGTCTTAGAGTGGGGTATTGGGTATTTAAATGACTTGTCCAGGGTCACATAGCTAAAAAGTGTCTGAGACCAGATTTAAACCCAGGTCCTCTAGACTCCAGGCTTGGCACTCTATTTGCTGTGCCACCTATCTGCTCCCATACTGTCTTATATGAGATACTCCAGTAAAATCTTTGATGCTTTATTGCCATATGGGGATGACTCAGTTCTCAAAGAGTCTAACATTGGAGCACAAACTATAGTAGGTCCTACAAGACTTGAAAAGGCTTTTTGGGATATAATTACAGCCTGACAAAGCTCAGAGAGTTTTGGTTTGTTTTTTTTTACTAGAAAAGTAGTCATCAATGATGGACATCTTTCACCAGAGAAATTCCCCAAACCAGTGTGAAATGGTTTATGATCTGTATTGGCAGAGGGAGTACCCACACTAAGAACATACCTTCTTTGAAGCATGTATGAGATGGGGTCATGAGTTTTGAAAAGGTGTAACATGGCATAGTGATAGAGATGTCTTCAGAGTTAGGGTGAACTAGAGTTAAACCCCATATTTGGCAAATACCAACTCTATGGCCCTGGACAAGTCCCTTAACTTGCCAGTGCCCCAAGTAACTCTCTAAGACTCTAAATTTCAGAGAAAGTGGTGGCTTCCATTGGAAGAAGAGATTTTCTTACTTCCTCAACTGAGGGTTTCCTATACCAGTGAAATCATAGATCCATTCCCTAGTCTGTACCAATCCATATTAGAAAGGTACCATGCTATTGTATAGTGGAAAAAGAGCTGGCCTCAGAGTCAAGATGAAATGGGTTTAAATTTAGACTCTGACCCATATTAACTGTCACCTTGGACAAGTCACTTAATTAGGTGCCTCCAAGCAACTCTCAGAAGCAATGATTCTCAGATTGTTTGGTCTTAGGACCCATTTGGAATCTTAAAATTATTGAGGACACCCCTTTCCTTCAAGAACTTTTATTTATGTGGGTCTTAATCTATAAATATTTATCATATTAGAAATTAAAATGTCTGTTTATTATGAAAATAATTTGGACCTATTAAACTCCCTAAAAAGGCCTCTCAGGGACTCCTGGGTTAAGAACCATTACTCTAAGAGTAAAAATTTTGGAGAAGTTGCTCATCTGCTATTAGTAGGGGGAGGATTTCTTACCAAAGCCCTCTAGATCATGGGTAGGCAAACCATGGCCTGAACACAATCATTCTGCCATCTGTTTTATTGGTACAGTTCTCAAACAAATAAAATAAAACTTTATTTTAAAATATATGCCATCCTGGGGAAGCTAGGTAGTACAAGGGATAGAGCACCAGGCCTGGAGTCTGGAGGACCTGGATTTATATCTGGCCTCAGACATTTTCTAGCTATGTGACCCTGAACAAGTCATTTAACCCCCATTAACTCCCATTTAACCCGCCATTAAGTCCCCACTAGCCCTTACCACTTTTGTATAATTGATATTAAGACAGAAGATGTTTTGAAAGAATTAATTAATTAAAAATTAAATTAAATTTATACCACACCATGCCACATCATACTACATCACACCATACCATGCTATACATACTATATATATATGTAATATAAATATATGCATACTATAATACTATGCTATACTGGACATATAGAGTTGATGATATAACAGCTATATGTATGTATGGTATGCTGTACTGGTGTCTAGGTGGTGCAATGGATAGTTTTGAATCTAAAGTTAGAAGACTCATTTTCCTGATTTCAAATCTGGCCCTAGACATTTACTATCTGTATGACCCTGGGCAAGTCACTGAACCCTTTTTGCCTCAGTTTCCTCATCAGTAAAAATGATCTGGAGAAAGAAATGGCAAATGACTCTAGTATCTTTGCTAAGAAAACCCCAAATGAGGTTATGAGGAATCAGACACAATTGAACAACAACAAAGCACAGTATATATAGAATAACATACTAGGGTATAGTTTTAATATAGCATAGCAGCAGCATCTGAGATAGGACAGGTATAATCTCTATACTATCGGTATAGTCTCATTATTTTAGTGTATTAACTTAAGTTATATATTTAGTATACCACTCAGTTAACAAAATATATATTAAATTGTTTTTATTTATATTTTTATGTTATTTATTATGTTATAGATAATATGTGATATTGTATTTTATATTAGTATATACATTATTAAATAAAAGTACATTATTCTGGGTGTGGGGATGTAGAGTCAAAAGTGAAACAGCTCTGGACCTCAGGGAGTTTGTTTATATTCTGTTGGGGAGACAATGTGTATATGTACAAAATAAAGAAGAAATAGGTACAAGGGAGTTAGGGAGAGGAGGACTAACAGCTGGGGAGATTAGCGAGGGCTCCATTTAGAAGGCAATGCTTGGGCTCCATCCTGAAGGAAGTAAGGGACTCTGGAATACAGGCTTAAGGAAGGAATATATTTCAGAAATGGGAGATGACCGGTAAGTGGTGGAGTCGGGAAATGGAATGGCACGTGTAAAGAACAGTAGGAAGGCTCATTTGGATGGCCCATTGAGTTTGGGAAAGAGCGTCGTGTATAATAAGGCTGGAAAGGTGCTCAGTGCTGTGTATGTCAAGTATAGCATAGCATAGTATTAGTATGAATGCAAATTAAAGCGGGAGAGACAGAAATAGCACCGGAGGGACAAAAATTGAGAGAAAGACAGAGGGGGACATAGTCAGAAAGAGAATGAGCTAAAACTGAAGTTAAAGCTCAGGGAATCAATGCTGTACTGTAATTGAAAAACCAATATACAGTAAATATCAGGCCGACACGGTGGCTGCAGCAGCAGCACTGGTGTTTCCTAAGCCACAGAGGGATAATTCACCCAACAGAAGCCCAGCCATCAACGTCTCCAAGAAGTTCCCCTCCTTGAAACCCATACACTCACCCTCCCTTGCAGCTCTGGCCCAGCTCCCTCTTCCATCCCTGGCCCATGACAAGAGCCCGCAGTGCCTCCCAATTATCTGCCATCTTTACATAGTCCCGGATTTATGAGCACCAGTGGATCACGTATCCATGGAGAAGAATGTGGGCACTTGGCTTCCTCCTTCAAAGAGGGGGAATTGAGTGGCAGTGATGGAATTTGGACTCAGCTTTCCAAGAAGGCTGAAAGCATGAGTAGGAGCCTAGACAAACCACAAGCTCTGATCTCACTCATTTGGGCTCCGCCTTCCCCTTTCCCTTCTGTAGCTATTTCAGACACCGATTTTCTTTGTTTGTTTGTTTTGTTTTGTTTTGTTTTTGCTAACTAACTGAGCGAGTCTCCAGATCTTTCCTTGATCAGATCAGGGTCTCCACCCTACAATTATTCTTCCTCTACTAGGAAGCCACCCCAACCAGGCTTGAATATTTCACACTTCTGTTACTCTAGACAACTCTTCCCACCCCCAAAATCCATCCCATATGTAATGTTAGTGGGGTTTGGAGGATGGGTTTAGAAGTTTATTAGGGCCAGTAACAGAAGATTAAACTGTTTTGGGTAACACATATCCTGGCCTCCTATCTCCTCACAATCCCAAAGACCTCCACTGTCTCCATTTCATTCCCATCAAAAACACTGCTATATTATTTTGTCTCCATGTTACTCCTCTAACACCTTCCCTACATCTTTCATTCAAATTAAACACCTACTCCTTTCTCTCCCACTGTTACCCTTTAATCTATCTCTACCCCAAATATCTATTTCTAGTTCCTTTCATCACTTCCACAAGCACCCCATATACCTTAACCTCATACACTTATCCCCACATCCTAATACCCCATCACCTCCCCCTCCAAGCCTATCCCTAACTAAAACATCTACTTGAATACTTTCCTCCCCATCACCTCCCATGAGTCTACTCTTTCAATCATATTAAGGAAGAAGAATCCTCTCTCTATTCACCCCTTGGAAATTTCTCCAAATTTCTCCTGATTCCTATTTCTAGTTTTCTTCCCCCTGCTTTATTCCAGTTCTAAGTTCCACAATCTGCCAATGTTTTCTTAGTTCATTTCCTCATGGAAGGAAAATAACTGAGAAATATAATCCCAGCTGGTTCAACAATACATGAATTTCCTTCTTCCTGCAACCTGGAGTCATTCAGAGCAGAGGGGATAGACAACTATTTGCTCATGTTCCCAAGATCTAAGATAATATATTATAGATGGACTTTTCCCCAAAGACCTACTTTTATTTGGGTCTAGGTTAAATATGTTCTTGTGCTTAGGCTTCTCTTCTATCCATCCACCACAGTCACAGAGTAAAAGCAGGTTATTGAATTCAAAGGTGAATTTAAGTCAAAAAGAATATTTTGATCCAGTATCAAAGATTTGGTGAACCCCTCACGAGGAGAGTTGATTAGTCCTCTAAGCAAAATTATACTTAAAGTCCAATAATGAACTTTTCCAGCACATGTGAATTATGCCAGTGGAGTTGGGTTCACCCAGAAGCAAGTGGGAAATTCACCCAACAGAAGCCCAGTCATCAACCTCTCTAAAAAGTTCACCTCCTTGAAATTCATACACTTGCTCTCCCTGCAGCTCTGACCAGGTTCCCTCTTCCTTCCCTGGGCAGTGAATAATGCTTCATTACTCCCAGAAGTCCATTAATTCATTGTTGTGGGTTTTCCTCCCACCCCTTCCCATCACATCAGTGCCTCAGGTCACTGGCTCTTCATGCCTGAATCACCTTCTTAAGGTCTTACTAGCCAGGCAGTCTGGTTTCCCAGTGAATCTGACCCAGGTAAATAATCCGATTTCACTTGGACAATGGTATGTGGCTTCTAAAGATGGTTGCCAGACTTCCATGTTGTTATAACCCATATAAACAATCTATCACCAATGGCATGCCTATGTCACAGCATCAAAAGTTCAGATCTGGAAGGGACATTGGAGACTCTAAAGCCCAGCCCCATGGTTTTAAAGCTGTTGAACTGAGACTGACAGTAGTCCTTTGTTTCAAAAAGGACCAATGGCATGGCTTTAAGTGAGGTGCAGCTGAAAAAAATCATCAGCCTCTGTCTTCCTGCTACACCAAGTCCAGTGGCAAGATAAAAGTCATGATGACTGGATGATCCATGATGCTGTGGATGACCTTGGGCTCTTCCATGTCTGACCAAGCTCTAAGCGTGCCATAGCACCAGCTTCCTTCACCTTCATGGGTGTTGGAACAAATTGTTCTCATCAGCTGTGCTTGGAGTAGACACCCTCCTAACTCTCCAACAGTTTTGTTGGTGACCCTCAGCCTGGTCTTCTGAGATGGTTTTAGTTGAATGTGGTCCCTTACATAGGCTACAACTTCTTGAAGCCACAGATGAGAACTGGATGGCAAGTGGACACAGAAGGTGGATGAGCAGCCCCGAAAAGGTCTAGGCAAGCCTTCATACCAGAGGTTCCAGTCTTCCCTGAACACCTCATACACCCCACACAAAGTATTTGAACTAAGAGTTGAACCCAGGTCTTCCTGACTTCAAGGTCAGAACCCTGTCTACCATACAATGCTGAACTTAGCTACCTATTATGATTAATACATCTAGGGCTGAAGTTCTTCATCTTAATTAGTGATTTCAGAGTGTGTCTGTGAACTTGATTTTAAAAATGTGTTATTAAATTCCAATATAATTTATTTCCTTTGTAATTCTGTGTATTTTATTTTATGTACTTAAAAACATTACTCTGAGGGGAGATCCGTAAATTTCATTAAACTGTGACACACACAAAAAAAGGTTAAGAATTTGCATCTATGATGAAAGGGAGCCTACTTTCCCAAAGGCTATATTGGGGGAGCAGAGAGCTCTGAAATGTCCTAACAAGCAGAAAGACTTTTTTGAATGGACCTTATTGGATATGTCTCTTGTTTAAAACCCTTCCCTGCTCCTACTTGGTGAGTATAAAGAATCTCATCTCTTACATCTGTCATGGGAGTAACTCATTACCAGAAGTTTGGCTCCAAGGTAATGAGGAGTTTGGGCCACAGGAATTTAAGAAATTGCCTCAGGCATGAAGAGCCAGTGACCTGAGGCACTGATGGGAAGGGGTGGGAGGAAGGCCCACAACAATGAATTAATGGACCACAGTGAGTAATGAAGCATTATTGAAGTAAGCATCCAAATACCTACATAAGAGAGTGGTTAACCCAGGAGTTAGAATATGGTTGTAAGAAGCTTATGGTTAGCTGTTCAATCACACTGGGAGGAATTCTCTTCCTCTGCCTGAAAGCAAAAACAAACATTTATTATGCATCTACTACTAATGGACAAGGACAGCTAGGTGGTGCAGTAGAATACACTGGGTCTGGAATCAGGAAGACTCATTTTCCTGAGTTCAAAACTGGTCATACACTCCCACTTAGTTGTATGACCCTGGGCAAGTAATTTACCCCGTGGCCTCAGTTTCCTCATCTGTAAAATAATCTGGAGAAGGAAATGGTAAACCACTCCAGTATCTTTGCTAAGGAAACGCCCAATGGGGCCACAGAGTCAGACAGGACTGAAGTGATTAAAGGACAACACTAATAGATACGTGTGGTGCTTGGGGCCTTGGATACAGTGGCAGGAATGAATAACAGTATCTGTCCTCAAAGGGGTTATACTCTAGGAGGGAATAGGAAAGAAAGGTGGGTTATGCCAGGTACACAATAAATAAGGATAATATTAGGAAATTTGTAGAGGAGCAGAGGACTAGAAAATAAGGGGATTAATATGAGCTTTCCAGAGGAGGAAGCATTTGAGTTGAGTCCGATGAGATGAGATGAGGAGGAAGAACATTCTAGGCTCAGAAATAGCTCATGAATGCAGAGATTGGAGATGGAATGTTAGGTCAGGGAACTGGATATTAGCTATTTAGCTTGACTGAAAAGTTCTTGAAGGAGGACAGGATGAAATATGATTTGGGCAGGGGGTCTGAGGAAGTTGTGTTTTCTAAACAAAAAGGAGAGTTATTGAGGGTTTTTGAGCAAGACAGTGATGTGGTCAAATTTGTGCCATAGGAAAATGATTTTGACAGCAGTGTGAGAGTTGACCTTGAGACTGGATAGACTGGGGATAGGAAGACCAATGAATGGGCTAATACAATAAGAATACAAGTGTAAGGAACAAGCTAGATGGCTCTCTGGATATTCTGGTCTGAAGTTGGGAGGTCCTGGGTTCAAATTTGTCCTCAGGAACTTTCTAGCTGTGTGACCCTGGGCAAGTCACTTAACCCCCATTGTCTAGCCTTTACCACTCTTCTGTCTTGAAACCAATTTTCAGTATTAGTTCCAAGGTAGAAGGTAAGGGTTAAAAAAAAAAAAGAATACTATACAGTTATATAGTACTTGAAGGTTTATATCACACCTTATATATTTTATTTATCTCATATGATCTTTACCACCACCTTATATCATGGTGGTGGTGTTGTGTCTTATTCTTCATGACCCTATTTGGGGTTTTCTTGGCACTGATACTGGAGTGGTTTGCCATTTCCTTCTCTGGATCATTTTATAGATGAGGAAACTAAGACAAAAGTAGATAAGTGACTTGGCCAGGGTCACACAGCAAATAAGTGTCTGAGGCCAGATTTTAACCCCAATATTCCTGATTCCAGGCAAAATGGTCTATCTGTTCCTGTCTGAATGTCCTATGCAGTCAGTGCTATTATTCTCCCCATTTCTGAAGAAAAAGAAAATTAGTTTTGTGAGATAAGACTTGCTAAAGTTTAGACCACTGGTAAATGTTGAACTCAAAGTCTTTTTGACTCCCAGTTTCAGCCCTCATTGCACCACCCTAACTCAGTGGTCCAGGTGAGAGGTAATGAAAGCAATATTTAGGGTGCTGGCCATGTAGGTGGAGAGAAAGATATGAATGGGAAAGATCCTGTGGAAGTAGTCAGTAAGAGTAGGG
The DNA here is from genome assembly GCF_027887165.1 of Monodelphis domestica. Classification (NCBI taxonomy): domain Eukaryota; kingdom Metazoa; phylum Chordata; class Mammalia; order Didelphimorphia; family Didelphidae; genus Monodelphis; species Monodelphis domestica. The sequence continues at coordinate 281,063,073 of NC_077228.1, forward strand.
ATTTATCATGGGCTGGGAAGTGACTAAAGAGTAAGAGAAAGGGAAGAACTGAGGATGAGAGAGAATTCATGAACTGTACCTTAAAGGAGTTTTATATAAGAGGGGTGGTGTTGCTTTATCTAAGAAAAAGGACTAGACATCAATGTTTCTCCTCCCCCCTCCTCCCCTTTCTCCTCCTCTTCCTCCTTCTGTCTTAGAATCAATGCTAAGATAGAAGAGTGGCAACAGCCTAGGCACTTGGGGTTGACTTGCCCGGGATCTCACAGTTAGGACATGTTGGAAGCCCCATTGGAAACCAGAAGACATTACTTCTACTGTTGGCTCTGGCACATATTACCTAGGTGGTTTTAGACAAAGACCAATCTCACTTACTGCCAGAGTGTCAGTTCCCTTATTTATTGAATAGGGAAAATGATCCCTCCCCAACCTATTTTATGGGATTATTATGAGATCCAAATAAGATCAGGGGACCATAGATCTAGAAATGGTAGAGTCCTTAAAAATTGTTTCATTTAGACCTGTCATTTTACAGATGAGAAAATGAGGACCAGGGAAGTCACAAAGGTTGTAAGCATCAGAATTCATTTAGAGATTGAACCCAGGTCCTCTGATTCCAGAGTCCAGGAATAAGGCATATTAAAGGTATAAAAATTAATTATTAGATACATATATTAAAAGGTATATTGAAACATTGTAAAGTATTCTATAAAAATAAGTTATTTATGAAGGGGGAGCAAGGTGACAGTATCAGAGCTGGGTAGGACTTTAGATATCACCTAATAAAACCTCTCAGTTTATATAGATAAGGAAACTGAGGCACTAGAGCTTAAATTTCTTGCCTAAGGCGTCTTAGGTAGAGCTGAAATTTAAACCCAGACCATCTGACTCCAAATCTAATGCTATTTGCACTATATACCACACCAACAGAATAACTCCACGCAATTCATTTCTAATAATGGAGCACAATATGTGGTTCAGATGGGGAACCAATTGAGAGCATGTTTCATCAGTGTATGTGAAGGATAATTCATTTATTCATACGAGTGCCTCATCTTATTTATTTGATTTGTCTTAGTTGAGTTACATGTCTGTTCTATCTCCCTTTCTTGACCAAAGAGAGAATCTGTCTCCCTATTCGACAGGGAGCTCCAGAGATCAAATGTTTTATCATTAGGATATATACATTTTTGGCCTCTATTCCTCTTCTCTTCTACCCACTATGACCAACACCATACTAAAAACATGCATAATCCTAAGCAGGTTTAAAAGGTAAGTCAATTTATGAGCCTTATATAACCTTCTTCCCTTCCCAGGCTATTAAATTATTTCAAAGTTCAAAACTTCCTTGCCTCTTTCCCTGACATTGGTGGGGAGGTCAAGACCTTCAGACCTACATATATTGTCTCCAAACTTCAGAAACATAGATTTATCTTCTATTCTGGGTTCTGTCGCCTCAGTTTGCCTTTTAACCAGCTCAGGGACCATTATGTTAAAGTTCAAACTAGGAAAGGATTAAATGGCTTCTTAGGGCTAACTGCCCCTAAATTGGGACCTTGAATACCAAATCTCTTCATCTCATCAGTTCCCATCTGGATGAAAACATAAGTCATCAGCTTAGCGCCAAACTAAAGGGCCTTAGGAAACAGTTCATTAGCGTCTTCCTCTGAGTTAAACTTCATCATAATCATTATTATCATTATCACTATCATCACCAAACTTCGAAAAGAACAAATACAGAGTCAGGAAAGGGATAGAGATAAAATGATATGCTAGGTCTGCTCTTAAAGGTCATCTGATTTAACTTCCTCAATTTATAGGGAAGGAAACTAAAGTCCAGAGAAGAAAAGTACCTTATCCAAAATTATATAGCTAGTAAGTGAGAGGATACTGGAGAAAGAAATGGTAAACTGCTTCAGTGTCTTGCCATTGCCAAGAAAATTCCAAATGGGGATACAAAGAATCAGACATGACTGAAAAAAAATAATGAATGAACAACAATCATAAATGGTAGCGGTCAAGTCTTTTAAAAAAATAGGATTCTGGAGAGGATCTGGGAGCACTGGGCTCTGCCATTTATTATCTATTGCTTACTCACCTAATGCTTACTCTGGGCCTCATTTTCCCTAGCTGTAAAATGAAGAGATTAAGCTTGATGCTTTGTCATTCCCATTCCACCACCAAATTCATAAATTTGGAAGAAAAGATAATATGATTCTATAATCCTGATTTCATATGGGAGCAGATTGATGAGAGTCTCAGAGGTAGAGCCCAACCAAAAAGCTTACACAAATTCTCATTTTAAACAGACTGAGTGTACATGCATAATTATAGGATATACATACATTGAGCATGATCAGGAATCTACTGGTGACAAACCACCAAACCAAATACTCCCCAATGCAAGATGTTGGGATATTTTACTCAAGTCTGTTTGCTACCCACCAAAAAAGACAGAATGGAGCTTGAAAAGACCAAGAGGAAGAACCTTTCCATGATAGATATACTGATGAAATATTGTTGACACATTGAATGGACCAGCCTTTCCAGAGTTCAGTATGGAATTATGCAAGCAAAGTTTATTAAGCTCCGCATTGCCTTTGACCCAGGTGTCCCACTGCTTGATACATATCCTAAATAAGTCAAATAAAGAAAACAGGGCCCAATATCTACCAAAATATTCAGCACACTTTTTTTGGTAGTTAGTAACTGATAAAAGGGGGCACCCATCAATTGGGGAATGGCTGAAAATAACTATAGTTCATAAATATAATAGAATAATATTATATTGTAAAAAAGATGAATATGAAAAAAAATCAGAGAAACAGAGGAAGATTTAGATGAGATGATACAAAGTGAGATAAGAAGGTATAAATTAGAATTAAAAATTTTTTTAAATTTAAAATTTCAACAATTAAATTTAAAAGTTTTTATTTAAATTTAAATTTTAATTTTAAAATGAAGACAGGTTAAGTACACAATACATAGAAGCAAATGAGCACATTAATCCAAAGATCCCAGCTATTGGGGCAAGAACTCACTCTTTGATTAAAAAAAAAAAAAACTGTTGGTAAACTGAAAAAGTAGTCTGACAGAAACTAGGTATAGCTCAGCAACACAAACAATATATCAAGTTCAGATTCAAATGGGTACATTATTTAGACATAAAAGGTGATACCATAAGTAAATTAGTGGAGCATGAAAAAAAGTATTAAATCTGTGGATAAGAGTAGCATTCATGACCAAACAAGAAATAGAGAGATTCATGGGAACTGAAATGGATATTTTTAAATAATTTTTTTTCAAAAGAAACCAATGCAGTTATGACTGAAAAAAGTGAGAAATTGGGGAAATTTTTCTCCAAAAATGTCTCAATTCTCAAGTATATAGAAAATTAAGCCAAACATATGAGCTGTTCTCCAATTGATAAGTGATTAAGAGATATGAATAGGCAGTTTTCAGAGGAAGAAATAAAAAAGTTCTATCACTAATAATAAAAGTAATGCAAATTAAAACAACTCTGAAATATAGTCTTGGATCTATCTGACTGGCTAACATAACAGAACAATAAAATGACAAACGCCAGAGGAGAAATGAGAAAATAGGTATAGTAACGTAATGCTGGTGGAATTTTGAACTAATCCAACCATTCTTGAGAATAATTTGGAAATGTGACCAAAAAATGGTAGCACTATACATACTTTTTGAGCTATCATTACTCCTATAGCTCTATACCCCAAAGAGATCAAAGAAAAAGAATTTATTTAGAAAAATATTTAGAGAAGCTTTTTTGTGATGACAAAGCATTGGAAATTGAGGGGATACTCATCAACTGGGGAATAGCTAAGCAAGTCATGGTATATGAATGTGATGGAATACTCTCATGTTATATGAAATAATGAAGGGACAGTTTCTGAAAAAACTAGGAAGACTTATATGAACTGATAAAAAATGAAATGAGCAGAACCAGGAGACCAATGTATCCAGTAACCGCAATATTGTAAAAACCCATTGTGGAAGATTTAATAATATTAGTCAAATTCAGTGGCCTACCACAATTCCAAAGAAGTCATGATAAAAAAAATGCTATCCACCTCCAAACAGAGGACTGATAAACCTCACAATGTAGATTAAAGCATATCTTTTTTCTTTTCTTCTTTCTCAGAACATGTTTTTCACAATGTCTTGCATGATTTTGTATTACAAATAGGTATTGTATTTCTTGCCTTCTCAGTAGGTAGGAAAGGTGGTGAAGGAAAGGAGAGAATTAAGAATTGAACATAAAAATAAAATTGAATTAAAAAAATAAATCAACAACTGACTCTCCAAAGCTGGCAGGAGCTGACTCCAGGACAGTCCTGGTAAGAGACCTATCTTATGCTACCTACCATAAGGTTGACATACAGCATGTACCAGAAATAAGGGTAAGATGTGAGCAAGATGGTGATCATCTCCAACTTAGAGTTGCCTCCCTCAGGATATACTAACTCCCAGTTTTCTAACCCTAGGGAAGGGGGCCTGAAAGGGAGAACCAAGCATTTGTAACAGAGAAGGTGTACACAAGACTACAAAGATGAAGCTTCTTCCATCTGGAAAGATGGAACCAGGATATGGAAAAAAAAATGAATAATGACTCTATGGTCTGAGAAACTGGGTTCAAATCTGACCTGTGGTATGTGTCTCTTGAATAACCTGGGTCAAGTCATTTACTCTCCCTAGGCTTCAGTTTCCTCAACTATAACACAAGGGGTTAGGATATGATGACTTCTGAGGTCCTTCCTAGCACTAAGTCTATGATGTTTTGTATGAGATCAGGGTACATAAAGAAACAAAGGAGATGGAAGGAGAATGAGGCAGATTAGTATGACATGTTTACCATATCCTACAAGGCTAGAATGATCCCTTCACACACATATTTTATCTTGAAGCTCAATTTTTTGTGGGGAAGAATGAGAAACTCATATGTGGGACAAATGAAAAGCAGTTCTTTTCCACATTACAAGAACTAAGCTTATGGAATTTGTTACCCCAAAAGATGGTGCAAATTGAATATACAAATAGATTCAAAGAGGATTTAGATTAATTAAATGAATGGATACTTATAAGAGGGTATTAAGAAGATTAGGGAACATCTCTAAACTTTGAGGAGAACCCAAAAGACATAATCACTTGCTCTCCCACAATCCATCTCTGGGAACATCCCTGGAGACACCACCTGTGCCAGGGGGATCCTGGGACTGGCCCAAGATGGCATTTCTGATGCTCTTATGTTCTTATGTAAAAAAAAAAAAACAGCTATAGACAGATATAGATCTAGACAGGCTATTAGCATGAAATCTGAATCACCAGTAAGTGCCATGGAAGAATGAGGCTAAGGGGTCATGGTTAAGAAATGACTCAAAGTAGCCAGGAGGAAGACAACCCAGAAAGAGAGATTATTTTTAAAGGAATAATGGGGGAGTTAAGAATGGAAACTCCTAAAGAAGGCCATAGGCTGATCCCTGTACACTGGAAGCATGGAGGAAGGTCATATGGAGATATCAGGTCTAGAGGCTAAGAATAGATGGGAAGGGGAAGCTGGACAGGCCAAGATGCTTTGCTAGCCACTTATGGTTAGATTAGGGATATCTTAAGGAAAGATTATCTGTTTTATGATTCATCAATTTTTCTGCTTTATTTTACCTTCTTTCCTTTAATTATTAGTTATTAGGCATATGTGTATGTACATATACATATATATGCGTGTATGTGTATATAAATATGTGTATATATTTATCCTCAACATCTGTCCCAAATAAATCAAAGTGAAGAAGGTTACATATTTATACCTACGCTGAAAGGGCTGGTGACAATGTGTGAGAGAGACAGCCACTACCAGTAGTTCTATATTTACATATATCTAGATTTTTAGACCTTAGAAATTATCTAGTCGTAGTTTTAGAGCTTGAAGAAAGCCTTAAAGATCATCTGGTTTAACTCCTTCATGTAAGGAAACTGAAAGTCAGGGAGGTACAAATGAGATAATATACTTAAAATGCTTTGCAAAACCTTGAAGTATTATAAAAATCTGTATCCTGTCTCTTCACTATGAGTAGACCCTAGACTGTCCTGAGGCTGAGAAAAATGACTTGTCCAAGGTGCTAGTGAGAGTCTGAGGTAGACTTTGAATTCAAATCTTCCTAATTCCAAGGTGAAGGATAAGCCATCTGGCTTAAGTAGAGAAGAAAGTCACTTGATAATATATTGTGTCAGGAACACCAGGAGGACAAAGTTAAAGCAGGTGTTACACAAACAGAGTTAGAGAGTGAGGTCACTTAGGATTAAGACAGTCAATAGGAGTCAATGGACAAGGGAAGTTCACAAGGGTAAAAGCAGAAGGCCAGGCCCAAGGCCTTAGAGAGAGAGATTAGAGGCCTTCTTGGTGACTTCACCAGCATACATGAGTTTAATTATTATCTCTGTGCAGCTGATTCCCAAGTCTATTTGTTTATCTATCATATCTTATTTTATCTATCTCCCTATCTATCTATCTATCTATCTATCTATCTATCTATCTATCTATCTATCTATCCATCCATCCACCATTTGTCTCTCCATCTCTATTGCTCCATCTATCTACCCATCCATTTATCTATCCATCCATCCATCCATCTGTTCATGACTCTCCTCTATTGCTCCATCTATCTATTTATCTATCCATCTGTCCATCCATCCATCTATTTATCCATCCATCCATTCATCTATCTGTCCATCCATCATCTGTCTCTCCATCTCTATCTCTCCATCTATCTATTTATCTATCCATCCATCTATCTGTCTATATCATCCATCCATCCATATATCTGTCCATCTGTCCATCCATCATCTATCTCTACAACTATCTATCTATCTATCTATCTATCTATCAATCTATCTATCGATCTATGCCTATCCTCTCTCTAATAATCAACTGTCTTTTGAACATTTGTAACTGGATAGACACCTCAACTCAAAATGTGCAAAATAGAACTTAATACATTTCCCTTTTGGTCCAAATTTTATCCAACTTTCTTATTCCTGTTGAGGACAGCCAGTTGTGTGCAAACCTCTTTAGTGTTTTTGCCAAGAAAACTCTAAATGGACATGACTACACAATACCTCAGATCTGCCTTTCTTACATTATTTTACATTATTTTTTTACATTATATTACGTTACATTATATTACATTACCTCTTTCCATATTCTCTTTGATATAGCCTAAGTGTTCCCAGTGCTGCTCCAGCTCATTTTATCAATGGGGGGATTGAGTTGTTTGTTAAGTGACTTGCCCAGGGTCACACAGATAAATAAGTGTCTGGGGGTGAATTTGAATTCAGAATGTCCTAACTCTAGACCCAGAATTATATCTAATACAATTAGCTTGTTTTAAGGCTTAATTAAAATACTCCCTCCTCCACAGAATCTCTCCTGATTTCCCCTTACTGCAGGACTTCCACTCTAAAAATCAGATTAATTTTGTATGTATTTATATACTTTGTTCTATTGAATAAAATTCCTTGAAGGTCAGGAGTGTTTCACATTCATATCCTTATCACCTAATCAGTGCTTAATAAAGACTTGATGATTGGTTGATAGAAAAACATCAACTGCAAATCACATGACTTGCCCCATGCCATAAAAACATTCAGTAAAGAGCCAGGGTTCAAACTGAGACCACTCAAAGATCTTGAACAGAAAGAGGCATCAAAAGACATCTTATGCAATCATTCCTGCTACAGGTAAGGAAACCAAGGCTCAGGGACGTTGTGATTTGGTAGTGTGGGCCAGGAATATGGAGAATGATATATGCCCAGGCAACTGGGTAGCACAATGGATAGAATACCAGATCTGGAGATGGGAGGTCCTTGGTTCAAATTTGGCCTCAGACACTTCCTAGCTGTGTGACCTTAGACAAGTCGCTTAACCCAGCCCTTGCCACTCTTCTGCCTTGGAGCCAATACACAGTATCTATTCTACGATGGAAGGAAATGGTTTAAAATAAAATAAAATATTTCCAAGGGAATTTCAAGGCTCTTCTTGTTACTCCCATGGTCAATGCCCAAGAGAATTTGGAGGTTTCTCTCACATCTGAGGGACATCAGCTCATTAGAGCTGGGCTGTAACCAGGGTTTCCAGGCACAGAGGCAGGATTGGCTTGGAGAAGAGAGGCACCAGACAACAGGCAGCTTCAGGTACACTCAAGTTCACAGAATAGCAGAGCAGGGACAAGGTATGGGCAGGGAGCAGAAAGGCAGGAGTGATCTAGGGCCAATTCTCATCTGTAATATCTGGGTAATAATATCTGCAACTCACAGAGTGGTTGCAATGTGTAAGATGTGGTAGGAGAGAAGAACCATGTATAAAAGGCCTACTATGTGCCAGGCACTGTGCTAAGTAATTTTTAAACTTAAAAGCTATAGAAAATCATTTATTATTATTATTATTATTATTATCCCCCTATTCCAGGTTGAGATGCCTCAGACTCAGAGCTCATCACCATCTCCTTTGGCATCCATACCATATAGAAATGTTGCAGATTTTGGCCTATCAAGGGGCTTGTTATGGGGTTACCAGAATGTTCTGGACTATGGAAAAATTGGTTAGAGAGGGTATCTTCTTCCTCATTATCAATTTCCATCCCCATATTCTTCTCTTTGGGGTATCAAGGTGGCACAATAGATAGAGTGATGAACCTGAAATCAGGGAGACCCAAATTCAAATCCAGCCTTAAACACACACTAGTTTTGTGACCCTGGGCAAGTCACTGAACCCTTTTTGCCTCAGTTTCCTCATCTGTAAAATGATCTAGAGAAATAAATGGCAAACCACTCCAGTATCTCTGCCAAGAAAATCCCAAAATGGATCATAAAGAATCGGATGTGACTAATCAATGAAACATCTTTTTCTCTCCCTAGGCAATGAGCAAGGAACAAGAACTAAGACCCTTTACTCTTATCTCCTATACTCCATGTCCTCAGCAGTGGGTCATCAGTACATCACATACTTAGTAAACTATTAGGAACTTAAATTCAGCTTTCACACTTTCAAGGAATGAGATATCATTGTAAATTGTAGGGTGCCACTGGTAATAAGGCCTTATACTTAAATGACATGTGTGGCCACATGAAAATAGATGTGAATTTATAACGTTCAAGCTCAGCCTTAAAGAAGAAATATGAGAATATCATCTCACCCCCCTCCTTTGCAGAAACAGAGAGAGATGACCCTAGATAGAAAACAGCATTGCATATAACATCAATTTTCTTTTCAATGCATTGATCAGTTTTACTGAATTTTTTTGTCTTCCTCTCTTCCTTTCTTTATTTTGCAAATTTCTTTGTTATAAGGGATGACTGCAAGCCAGGGAGGAATAGAGAAAGAAATCTATATGATGTAAAAACAAAGATATTAATAAAAATCTATTTTAAAAAACCTATGTGCTACCATAGGTTCAGGGTATAAGTGAAGCCCTGACAATCAGGTTAGTGTTAGAGTAGCCTTCTGATTGGCCCAGAGTGTGATGCAGAATTTTAAACCAGCCAATAGATTAAAACTCAGGGATCTGGAAACTGGGCAGATTCAAGGCTCTGCACTGGGTCCTTTGCTATGTGGATCTTCAGCAGGATAACAATTCTGGGTCAGGAAACAAAGGAGTGAAGACTCATGGGATAAGCTCCAGGTTCTGGTTATCTAATAGTGAACAGCCAAAGGCAATGAGGCAGGCCAGGGGAAAACAAGATTGATGTAGCAAGTTAGAGGGCCAGTCACTCCTCCTTATCAGGTAACTTTCACAGCATGCTTGTATCTCAAAACTGGACAGGAATATTAGAATTCTATCACATTCAATCCTTACCTGACCAGGAACCTTCTCTACCCCATCTCTGACAAGTTGTCATTCAGCCTTGACCTAAAGACCTTCATTGATGGGAAACTCATTGCCCCTGGAAGGCAGCCCATTGTACTTTTGGACAGCTCTCTTAGGAAGATTTTCCTTACACAGAGCCAAAGTTGTGGTGTGGTGGAAAGAACATTATATTATAAGTCAGAAAAGCTAGACTTGAATCTCACCAAGTCACTTCCAGTCACTCTGTTCCTTAGTTTCTTACTGAAAAATAGAAAAAAATATTTGCTTTTTGACTAGTTTTTCTGAAGAAAGGACTTTGTGAACCTTAATACACTACTGAAAAGTAATTTATTGGTATTATTGTACCTTCTATATCAACTGAATTTATTCTTGCCCTGTAAATAAATATTGTTGTTTAGGATGCAAAACAACTCAGATATGGGATAGGAAAAGAAATCTAAAAACTCAGTATCCACCAAGAATAAACGCCTTTCATGACTGCCAGACTGCCATGAAGTCTTTTTGTTACTGTTGTTATTGGTCAAAAAATCTCTATTCTTTTTTGACTGCCCATGGTCAATATCTCCTGTTGTTATTCAGTTGTGTCTGACTCTTTGTGACCTTGTTTTGGATTTTTTGGCAAAGATGCCAGAATGGTTTGCCATTTCCTTCTCCAGTTCATTTTATAGATGAGGAAACTGTGAGGCAAACAGAGTAAAATGACCTGTCCAGGGTCAACATAGCTATTATGTCCAAATCTGGATTTGAACTCATGAAGATGAGACTTCCTGAGCAATCCTGGCACTCTATCCACTGTACCACCCAGTTGATCTTATCTGATCCCATTCTTTCTTCACAAATTCTAGACCTTTTCTACCTTACCTTCTCCCAGAAAGTGCCACTCACTCTTCCTAATCTGTTGTCCTGTGACCAGACAATAAATCAGCCAGGACCCAGTATGAAACTAAAGTTGAATTTCTATAGGATACCTTTAGTCTCCAAAAGAAGACTTTTTTTTTTTGTGAAGACAAATTAAGGAGGAATTTAGTCACATAAGGACTGAACTGGGCTAGTGAACATACTGGGAAGCAACCATGGGAATTTCTAGTGAAGGGAAGGTATGACCAAGGAAATCATCAACTACCCCATTATCAGTACAAGAAGGTATCTCATAGGAGGTTTCATCTGAGAAGATATTTAAGCGAGAATTGGAATTTTGTGGGTAGGAAGAGAAGGAAGACGAAGGGAAATGAAAATCCCCAGAATAAAGTTCCTAAAAGAATACAGACAGATGGACTTAAAATCATGGAGGCCTACATTAAAATCCCTCTATAGGCATTTCCTAGATACGTGACCTTGGGCAAATCATTCAGCCTCTCTGGGTTTCAATTTTATCATTTGCCAAAATGGGGGTTGAGGCTTGATGGCCTCAAAGATCCCTTCCCTCTATAACTATGATTTTATGACTTTGAGTAGCATTGCCTTAGATGAGCCAAAAAATTAAAAGGTAAGGTCAGTAGATCTCATTGGTCAAGCATTCATGAAGTACCTACTTTATGTCAGTTACTAATGAAAGGTCCTAAGGAGCCCATCAAGTCTGTTCCATAGTAGTAACTAATATTTTGTGGGTTGATTGACTCCCCAAACACTGATATTTATTTGCTTTAAGATCTGCCAAATGTTTTTCACACACTAATTCATGTAATACTACCCCAAATCCTCTGAGGTAAATATACATGTTTTACAAAAAAGAAAACTGAGACAGTGAGGAACTTCTCTCTTCTCTAGGCCTGGCATCAATCAACCAATCCAATCATTAGGCATTCATTAAGCACCTACCACTTGCCAGGAACTACTTATTAGCTGAGGATTTGATGCTTCAGATCTCTAGATAAGAGGTGGGATTTGAATTCAAGTCTTGTCTGACTTGTTATTCCTAAGACACATCTGGCCATATTACAGTTCTACTCCTTACTTTCAAAGGATAAAATGTAGACTCCTCAGTTTAGAATTTAAAAGTCTTCACAGTCTGGTTCCATCCTATCTTTCTAGGCTTACTACCCATCATTCCCCTTTGGTACTGGACTATTTGACCTTCTTTTCTTAACATTGTTCTGTCTCCATACCCATATCCCCTCTCTAGGCCTTTACATAGGCTTTCCTCATGCTTAAAATAGACTTTTGCCTCACACTCTGCCTCTTAAAATCCCCAGCTCCCTGCAATGGAAACCTCCTATATGATGGGTTGTTATTGGGTTTTTTTTCCCCAATTTCCTTAAGATACTAGTGCCTTACTCCTATTTCCCCTTCCCTTACAAATTACCTTGTATTTGCTCTGCTTATGATTCATATTTATTTATGAAGCAAAAAATTGATTGGTGGGTCCCTTGTATACATTTGTTACCCTGATGGAATTTAAGTTCCTTAAAGGTATTGTTATTGTCTAGTCATTTCAGTTATGTCTGCCTCTATATTCAGGGTTTACTTGGCAAAGATACTAGAGAAATTTGCTATTTCCTTCTCTAATTCATTTTAAGAGACGGGGAAATGGAGGCAAATAGGACAAAGTGACTTGCCCAAGGTCACACAGCTAGTAAGTGTCTGAAACTGGATTTGAACTCATGAAGTTGAGACTTCCTGATTCCAGGCCTGGCGCTCTATCTACTGTATCACCTAGCTGACCCTACCTTAAAGATAAGGATGAAATTAAAAAAAAAAAAAACCTTACCTTCTGTCTTAGAATCAGTTTGAAGTATGGGTTCCAAGGCAAGAGAATGGTAAGGACTATGTAGTTGGAGTTAAGTGACTTGCCCAAGGTCACAAGGTCACATAGGTAGGAGATATATCTGAGGCCATATTTGAACTTATGACCTTTCATCTCTAGACATAGCTCTCTATCCACTGAGCCACCGAGCCACCTAAATGCCCTGAGGATGATAAAATTCTGTCCCCCTGGCACCACGCACATAGCCAGTATAATAACGAGGGGAATTTAAAAGGAAAGGACCAGAGAGCAGCTGTTTTAGGGGACTGAGTTTTGTGGGACACTTCCCCTGTCTTCCCCTGAGTTAAGCAATCACTAATGGAGTCAAGTGGTTCAGACTAGAAGGTAAGTCTATTCCTCACAGCTTTCCTTCTAAACTTGATGGATGGGAATTCCCCATCTATTACATAAACTCTGAATTAAGTATATATAATTCAAAGTATCTAATATATTTTGAAAGGAAGGGAAAGGGCAGAGGGAAAGAGGAAGGTCCCTGCTATCTCTTTCCTATGGCAACTTTTGAGGGCTTGACCAAAACTCTCCAGGGAATAAGGCTTTGAATTTCCCCTAAGGGAAAGATAATAGTCTCTACTCCAAAGGTTGTCTTCAGTTGGGCATGAAGAAACTTCATTCAATTCAGTTCAGGCAAAAGGGTTTGAGAAGAGTATTTCTCCAATCCAGCTCTCTCAGAGTCCTAGATAAGAAGACCAGACAGACATTTCTGGTTCCATTTTGAACTTGGAACTCTCCCATCCCCTGCAGGTCCTCTGAATGTTCCATCCCTCCCCCCCCCAAGCATCTTTTTCAAATTTCAAATTTCCTTTGCTTTTGGCCATTCCCTTATTCACACCAGTAATAGTTGTTTAATAAACGTTTGTGGATTGATTGGTTGATTGATGGATTCCATGCTTAACATTCTTTTTATTATACCATGAGGTGGAACCAAAGAATACTTGCTTTCCCTACCCTGGCAGGAAACTATTCATCTTGAACAAGTGAGAGGACAGCTCTTAGTCTGGTGCCACATTCTCTAAGCATCAGCCTTGCTTCTTTTTGTCCTCTACTTCCACCCCAATGACCTCTAACCAATGAGAACACATGAACAGACAACTAAATCCTTCAGGATAATAGCTGCTTGCAAATGTACACTTTCTCCATGAAGTTTCCCCCATTTGTTCCAAGGATGGCTAATGGTTTGTTCTTATCCTAACTAGTCAGGATATGATGCACACAGGGTTCTTCTCCCTGATCCTAGACTCCATTTTTGGCATCTTCCTCCCTTAAAATGTTCACCTTCCTCTAAGGTCGAAAGCTGCTCATGGTGTAAATATTTCCCTGTGCATTTTCATCTTTGCCAAACAACTGAGTTGAATGGTATAAATGTGTTGGCAGCATGCATCTGTGTCAGTTCATCTGTTGTTCATCCTTCTTTTCTAAGAGGACAATTTATCTATCTAGGATCAGAAACCCCCTGAGGACAGGACCACATTGTATTCATGAAGTTTTACAAATGAGAATGTAGCCCTTAATTGAGGGTTCAACCACAGACAGACAGGAAAATTATGAGTCAAAGTAGGATCATAGATTCATATAGGAATGGGACTTGAAAGATCATCTAATCTACTGTTATTGTTTTAAAGATAAGGAATCCCAGAAGCCCTAAGAGTTTATGTGATTTATTGAAGGTCACACAGACGACAGAATCAGAAGTAAAAGTTGAACTTAGGTCTGTTGGACAGCTAGGTGTTGCAATAGATGGAGCACTGGGCCTGGAGTCAAGAAAATCTGAGTTCAAACACAGCTTCAGACACAGTACCTATAGGACTCTGGCCAAATCACTTTACCTTATTTGCCTCAGTTTCTTCATCTGTAAAATGAGCCAGAGAAGGAAATGGTAAACCATTCCAGAATCTTTGCCAAGAAAACTTCAAATGGGGATGAGAAGAATTGAACACAACTAAGCAACAGCAACAAAATCTCTAACTCCAACTCCAACTCTCCTCTGAACCATAACCACATTGGTTAAAAAACAAAAACAAAAAACATTTACTTCTATATAGGGATCAAATTAATGACAAAAATGATATTTCTCTCATCATTATTACTAAACTCCTCGCTGCCCCATCCCCTCTGTACCAGGGTCCCCATGCGTTGTTAATGGGAAAGAAACTGGGTAAAAGGTGGGGCCATAGATGGAGGAAGGGGCTACTTTCATATTCTATGTAGAGAAAAGAAACAGATGAAGCTTGTGAATGGTAAATCTACAGCATCCCAAACAAATGTCCCCAGGAGATAAGAATTCAAAAGGGAACATCAGAGAGGCAGGGGAATGGGGTCTTTACCAAAGGGGCAGAACTAACACTCAGGAGAACCATTTTCAGAATTTTCAGGGAGGTTTCTAGGGAGGTCTTCATGGCCTGTTTACATCTGTTTTTTTCAAACCCTCTTGGCAAGATCCCTGTCTGGATAGTTCTCCTGAGAAATGGAAAGGTCATGGTTCTTTTAACTCTTCTTTTCCCAGTCCTCAGATCTCCACTCTGTTCCCTCTCCAAATCTAACAAAGATATTATTGAGGACCAATTGGACCCAGGCAGAATGGGACTTTCCACTTGGCACCATCAGAGCTAGACAGGCTCCTCCCCATCATTACTACCACCAGAAGCCATCCAGAGTGGAATATTGCAGCTGTCTTTGTGCTCCTGGAAATTCCAGACAAGCAAGTCTTTCCCACCTTCCCACCTCTTATTATCTTCTGGGATATAAATCCGTTGCCCCATGGGATCAGGAATGAAGTTGGATCTTCTTGAAATTTGGAAGAGAATCTAGAAAGAGGTCACTGATATACTAGAATCCCCTATCTCAAGGATAGATATGTGGCTCCTATACACCTATTTCAGTCTGAGGAGTAAAATGAAATGTTGAATTAACAGTCAGAAGACTTGTGTTCAAGTTCAGTTCTTCTTCTTAGCTAGGAGACCTTAGGAAGTCAACCTCTCTTTCTCTTGGTCTCCATCTATCTATCTATTTGTCTCCCCACTCCAACCCTTGTTTTTGGTCTTAGTAACAATGCTAGGATAGAAGGGTATGGGATAGACAAATAGGGCTAACTGACTTGTGCAGGGTTACACAGCCAGGAAGTGTCTGGGTTCAAATTTGAATCCAGGTCCTCCCAACTCCAGGCTTGACTCTGTATCCACTGTGTTACCTAGGTGCCCCAAGTCAACCTCCCTTGAGTCTGAATTTCTTCACTAAAAAACAGAACTAATCTCTACTCTTCCTATATTACAGAACTGTGAATATCAGATGAGATAATGGATGTTGAAAGTCATTTGAAAATGGCAAAGCACTACTAAATTTAAGATGATAATGATGGAGAAGGGCTATATATTATTATTTTTTTCCAGGACTACCTCTTTCCTAATAGTGACAGTGAGATCACTTTCAGCTCATGGCATTAGAAGAAATGAGATTTTTGCCTTGTGGAGGCAACCATTTCACAATCATGTTTGCTTTACTGTCAAATCTCCAATTCCTTCCAACCTTCTTTCTTACTTTTCCTTTTCTCCTTGTCAAGTCTCTAGCTCAGGCCAGGGCCCAAACTAGCAGAGATTCAACAAGGTTTTTCATAAGTACATTGATATACAGTTGGTGACACTTCATAGGAAGAAACCCCAACATCTTGATGTCTTTGGATGGCATGGGTTGGCTGGAAATATGATCATCCCCAGTCTGACGCCATTGGGATCCTATGGAAAGGTTGATCCTCTTTTTCCAGCACCAGTATTCAGGGATTGCACATCAATATTCAAGATAGACAGTAGGGAATGGGTCAGTCCATCTCTAATGGTTTCTTCTGTTCTATCTCAGTTCTAATTTTTTTTCTGCTTCTACAAATTTGGAAGTTCAAATGAAGACTCCATTCGTGCCTTCCTGCCCACAAATAAAATCAGAAAACACTAAAGAAAGGTATTTGTGTTATATGTTATGTACTCAGTTTCCCAAGTCAGAGCAAAAGCTCCCTAAGGTGAAAGATTGTGACCCCTGTCCGATTGGGTAGGTCCCAAGAATGAGCTCCACACACGCACCAGGGATAGAATCACACATTTTATCCAGTTCAGAAAGTAGGAACTCCCCCAAGGTAAGCCTAACTGACTTAAATTCCCAGCTGCTTTTCAGCTGAGGGGTTCCAAGTAAAAAAGGCCTTGGGGGCTCCAGAAAAGGAAAACAGATGGAAGTGGGTGGCTCATTGTGCTCCAGTGATGACTGGCTGAAGGGTGGAGCTTAAGAAATCTATGTACTTGTAAGACACCTGGTTTTCCCCACTCTCAGCTCTCTTTTGTAGTAGAATTGGTCCTTAGTTCAAGGTTAGCCAAACCCAGGGCTTTAGGGGTAAGGGAAGGATTATTCTATTCAATTCAGTTCCACAAACATTTATTTTAATACTCACTACATGCAAGATACTGTGCTAAGCACTGAGTATACAAATAAGAAAGTGAAAAATAGTCCCACCCACAAGGGGCTTACATTCTACCCAGAGATACAAAATGCAAATGGACAAATAAATACGATAGAATGTGAGGAGAAAGCGAATATTAAATATCCAAGAGGATAGTTGCTTCCTCTCCCCCAACCCCCTCATCACCTGTTTCTCAGTTTTGTCCCCAGAGCTCTTTTCCTCACCTCTGACAAGATATCTCTCCTTTCCCTTGCTATTTCTCCCCTCCCTCTGTTATCTTTGGGCTATGGACTATGGTGGGGGGGTGGGGGGAGTTAAGGTTCAGCAGGGAACATATTAGGCACTTGGCGGAAGTATGGGGGGGAACCAGGGCCAGAGAGGAGCCCCAGGCTGCTACACAAGCCTGGCAGCAGACAGACCTGTCAGTCTGATCTGGAGAAGCAGTGCCTATAACTGGTGCAGAAATGCCAAGTCCGCTGTTTGTATTCCCTGGGGCAGGAGAGGAAGATAAGTGATCGTGTTCCTCATCAGAATTTAGACAAGAAGCACTCAAGACAGGAAAACCATGACGGGGCTGGGTAGAGGTATGGGCTGTAGTCTCACAGGGGCTGCTGAGGTACAAGGGAGGGTCAGGAAGCAGGGCCAGGTGAGACGGAACCCCCAACTCCCAGGCTGAGTCCAGAGAGAAGTACAGTCAGCTTGTGTCAAAAGGAAGGGACGTCGTGCATGGTAGAGCCATTGGGGAACTTATTCCTTTGGCTACCAGGATTCTGTGAATGGTTTCTGCTTTTTAATTGCATTGGGATACAGAGATTTCCTTCAGCTTGTCCCAGCCCAGCCCAGCCCAGCCCAATCCCAGTCAAGCCCCATACCCTGCTGGGAATATTTAAGCACTACCAACCCAGCTCCAGTATTACGGAGGGCAGCACCTCGAAAAGGAGCGAATGGCCATCGGAGCCCCAGTCGGAATTATTAATACCGTGTCCCCCAAGCCCATTGCCCCATCTTTGCTATTAAATCAGCCCTACCGAGGCACACTCTGGCTCTAAGGCCACCGAGACAGCTCGAAATGAACAAACGAGTCCTCCCCAGGAACTCCCAGCCAGGGTGAACTTCTCCCACGCAAAAGAGCAATTTTCTCAGGTCTTTACCCTTCCTAGCCTATGGCCGGAGCCCTCCTCCCTTTTCAGGCTACAGGGCCCGAGATTCACTTTCCTATCCTGTGCTACTTTTTCCTCCCCCCATTAGTACCCTACTCCAACACACACACGCAAGCACAGACACACACACAAGCACAGACACACACACACACACACACACACACACACACACACACACACACACACACACCCCTTGAGCAGTTGTAAAGAAATAGCGATGTGTCTATAGCCCTACCCTGCAATCCCCAGCATGTAGAGGGCATTACTATGGAATGTACATGTGACATGCATCATTTTGGACTATAGCATGTCAATATTTAATGTCCAGAGCTGTGCTGTCAAGATCAGAGACTCCCTTTCGGACTCTTCTCTCAGTTTCTGTCTCATTGTTTTCTCCATCTCTCTCTGTCTCTTTGCCAGTCTCTGCCTTTCCCAGCATTTGTCCCACTGTCTCACTCTTTCTGTCTCTCTCCCTCTGTTTCAGTCTCATGACTGCCTCCTTTGCACCCCTGAGCAGGGAAAGTGGAGAGATGGGCCTCCTCTGACAGCTCTGCTCTGCGCAGGGTTAGAATTTGCTGGCTTTAGAACTGGTCCCTGCAAAATAGAGAAAGAGGGCAGGGCTGGGCTGGCAGGAGGATGAGGGGCAGAGACTGGGGGTACCACTGATGCCAATGTCCACATCTGCTTCATCATGCTACTTAGGTGCCCCTAAACTGTTCCCAGTTACCCTGCTTACTCTCCCACACGGAGTGGCCAACCTCCCCCACCCCCAGCCTGCCTCCCTAAACAAAAGCAGCACCTCTTCCCTCCCTCTTCCAAACACACCTCTCCCACTCGCAGTCCCATATCCTACCCCATCCAGGCCCTAAATCTAGAAGAAATCTCAAGCCCCTTCACCTGCCTCCCCCTCCTGCTCTCTTCTCGCTCGTCCCTGTCCCTCCATCCCCACCCATTTGTCCTAACATTAGCAACCCTCGCTATACAGGATCATGCCCTGAAAGATTTGGAGATGCAACAGAGTGGTTCTGGCCAGCAAAGTTCTTCTCTGGCTCCCACCCGATTCCCAGATTCTGCTTCCCCTCTGGCTCTCCCATCTCTCTTCCTCCCAGTCTGACGGCGCCGAAAAACCATTGGCAATCCCTGCACTCGTATTCTTACCAATTCCGTACCCCCATTCCTTTTATAAAATCCCTCCCTTGCCTAGGAGTGGAGCAAGCCCCAGGGACACGGTCTGGGGGAGGGGATCAACATGTCTGCTAGGAGCAAGGGGGTCTCGTTCCCCACCCAATACCCTAAGCTCGGCAGCCAGAGAAAAGGGTATATAAAGTTGTCATTTTCCTCTCACGCCCTTAGTCCATCCGTCGTTCCCCCACCCCCCCTCCCAGTGACGGCTCCCCGGGACAGCATCGACGACAGTCCAGGAGTGGAAAAAACAACAGAAAAAAACCATCCTAATACTCACCTCCGAGAGGCACCATTTATCCCTGGGTGGGGGGAACAGTCTTCGCCAGGCTCTCAGCTCTTCTGTGCATCCTTCCTCGCCAAAGACCGACTCAGGGAAAAATCCTCCAGCTCCCCCCAAACGCAGAGGAGAATTTGCAGGCAGATGGACTCTGCCTCTGTCAAGTCCAAATCCCTGAGACGGCTTATTCAGTTATATCCATGGCATTTAAGAAAAAAATCAAATTGGTTTTAAAAAAATAACTTATTCTTTTCTATCTCAGCCTCCCCTCCAAAATCCTTCCCTGGGAAGCTTAGGAAGATGCCGGTAGGATTTGCCAGTGTGCGGAGTCCCGAGTCTTCCCAGAGATCACGGTCATTTCGGAATTTGCAAGTCCCCAAGTTCAGATAGGCAAACTGGTTGTGTGTGTGTGTGTGTGTGTGTGTGTGTGTGTGTGTGTGTGTGTGTGTGTGTGTGTGTGTGTGTGTGTGTGTGAAACAGAGACAGAGAGAGCGAGAGCCGCACACCCTCACAGATACACGCACATACACAGACACAAGCAAGCAGCCACACTCACAGCCGCGCGCGTGCGAGCGCGCGCTCTCCTCTTCCTCTCTCTCTCTCTCTCTCTCTCTCTCTCTCTCTCTCTCTCTCTCTCTCTCTCTCTCTCTCTCCTCTCGTCTCGTCTCCTCTACACACACACACACACACACACACACACACACACACACACTCAGGACACACACCGCGGAAATTCGGGAGTGTGGAACCCAGACAACTACCGCGGTCTCCTAGATCAGCGCTCTTCAAAGATGACCAGGAATCTCCCTGGCTCAGGAGGCAGCGCTGCGCGCTAGCGTGGGAATGAGAAAGGAGTCCCTCTTTACCCCACCCCTAGCCCTCCCACCCCAGCCTCCACCCGCACTCAAGCCCTAGGCGAAAGAAATCTGAGCAGGCCGGCAGGCGGGTGGGCAGACGGGTGGGCAGGCAGGCAGGCAGGCAGACCATCAGGCAGACCCTTCCCCTAGCCTGCCGCCTCTGACACTGCAGCCTCCCTCCAGTGGCGACCGCTTTGTGGTGCAGGAGGCTCTGTGCCTGCCTTCCAGCCTGCCCCACGGAGGAGCGACTGTCCTCCTCCCTCTCCTCTACCTCCCCTCCTCCTCCTCTTTCTCCCCCCCCCCCCCCAATGGTAAAAATGCACAGGATTAAAGCCCGGGTGGAGGCGGAAAGCAAGCTGGAGGAGGATGGGGGCCCGGGGTTGGTGCGCGGGCGGAGAGAGGGACCCTTGGTACCCACGGTGGTAGGAGAGACCAAGCAATTCGCAGTCCCGGGCTGCCGGGCTGAGCCACGCGCGGTGCCGGGGATCTGGGGCTTTGGGAACCGCGGGGCGGACAGGACACCGACAAGCCGTTGCGTAAGAACAGCAGCCGAAGCTGCTGCGTAGTGGTGGCTGCTGCTGCCTCACGTGCTGGGGGCTGCCATGCAGCCCGGCATCTCTGCACCTGCAGGAGAGAAACAAGTCAGTCCCCCCAAGGCGGGGAAGCTGGGCCCCGAGTTAGGGAAGCTGGTAAGGCGTAGATAGCCCCGGAGCTGGGATTGTAAATGTGGAAATGCATCCATACTGTTATGGGTCACATATACACCCCATGTACGCCCTTCGATACACACAAACGAGCAGATGTGTATCACATGTATACCCCCGGTACATCCTCCTGCCAGACTCCGATGGGTACATCAGATGCTCAGACCACATGGGCACAAGGGGATGATCGTCCAGTACAGATATGTAGGCATGCAGGAGGTACTCTCACACACAGGTAAAAATATGTAATGTATACACATCATCAAGTCTGGGAGCCCTAGCTGTAACTCATGCATGCAGAATGAAACCATTCATGCATGTGTATCTACTTAAATATGTCTGGTTACTGCTCAGTCAGAATCTTTTTTCGTTTGCTTGTTTTGTTTTTCATAGAAGGAAAAAGTCTAGTCAGCTCCACACCTGGAGCGTGTGTGTGTGTTGTGGGGAAGGGGTGGAGTCGAAGAGGGAGACACTGCATTGTGCTGGGTCGACTGAGCCTCTGTGTGTGGGTGTTGGTGACCTGGAAAGTAGAGAAGGATATGGGATGAGAGGGGAGGGACAAAGTGGATTGAGGAAATTGGGGAGAGAAAAAGAGGGGGAGGGAAAAGTAAGAAAGTGAAAGGTAATGGGGAGAAGTGTGAAGGGAAGATAGAAAGGGACAGAAAGGTAGCAAGATGGCCCTCTAGGAGAGGGTAGGAAGGACAGGGGGAATTGCCAAGGGAAGGGACATTGTAGAACATCTTAGAAGGGACAAGTGTAGAAATGAATGGAAGAGTAGAAAGTGGGGAAGTAGGCAGGTAGACCTGGGCCAAGCCAGATCATCTTTTCTTCTAGGAATTTGTCTATTCTCTTCCACTTGCAATCTTGGTGTGAAAGGTCTCAGGAAAGTAGGAAGTGGCAAAAAGAAGGACTCCCTCAAACCTAGAGTGTCCAGGCTCTGGAAATCTTGAGCAGAGTCTAGGAAGGAGAAATTTAGACCAAGCAGATAGTAGGAGGGGCTGGGGTGGAGGAAGTAGAAACTAGTGTCAAAGTTTGGATTTTGCTTGTGGGATCACTTCAGAAGGAATAAAAGAGAATCAGAAGGCTTCATTCTTCACTCTCAACAGAACAAATTATTTTCCTCCTTCAAAGTCTCCTTTTTCTAGGAAATGTGATCAGTCTTCAAGTCCTTTTTATTTCCACTAAAATATTTACCACACCCATTTCTCCACCCCCCCCTCCCAATTTTTCTTTACTAGTCTCACTACCATTTTCTTCATTGCCTCCCTATCCCACCCTCAACCTCACTACTACTGCACTGGACTACTGTTAGTGACCTTATAACTTGTCTCCTAATTTTATCACTCCTTGCCAGTGTATCCCTCAGAAAGTTGAAAAAATAATCTTCATAATGCACCATTCTGATCTTTTTACTTCACTACCCCAAAGTATTCAGTGACTTCCTGCTACCAAAACAATAATATCCAAACTTCTCATTTTCATATTCTAAGCCTTCTACAGTCTAACCAAACTACTTTCCCAATATTCTCTCACTATTTTCCTTAATATATCCTATTTTTTTTTATTTGTTTTATTTGTTCCAAACAAACAATTACTTATTTTTTTCCCTAAACAGGGCCTTCATTTTTCTTGCCTCTATTTCTTTATTTGTCTCATTCTCTTCATTCAAAATTCCCTCCCCTCCCCATTTTAGAATTGACAACTTACTCATTCTTCAAGGCTCCATTTAAATATTATCTCTTCCTTGAAGCCTGCCCTACTCGACTAGTAACAGATATTTCTTTCTAATGATCTCATGGCATTATGCATTACTCCTCTTATGTTCTATGAATATCCTAATTTATTGTAGGTAATTATATATATGCATATATATCATTGACATGTACATATACACATACATGATTTCTTCTACTGCTCATAAATTTTGGGGAGCAGGGACTGTGTCTGATTTATCTATCTTCTTCAATGCTGAGCATACAGAATCTATTTAATAAATGTTTACTGAATGAGGGAAAGAAGGAAGGAAGGAAGGAAAGAAGGAAGAAAGGAAGGAAGGAAGGAAGCAAGCAAGCAAGCAAGGAAAGAAGGAAGAATGGGGCTGAGGAAGGAGGGAAGGAAGGGAGGAAGATTTGTACATATGTAGTCAATGTAGTTACCCATGCTGTGGATTTTGGGTTCCATGTCCTTGCATATGAAACCTAATAATTGTATGTGTGTGTAAAACATTTGGCCCATTAAAGTATATCTCACTTGAAGGGAAAGAACTGTAGGTTTAATCAGACTTGTATTTGGTCCTAGAGGAGACTGATTGTAAATTCTCTTTGCATTCTCTGATTTATTATGACCCTACCAAGGACCAGAACATATGAAAATGCTCATAAAAAAGCTTAAATTTGTCTCATGTTTAATTTCTCCTTGAAAGAGACTAATAGTGTTCCTTCTAGGAAAACAGTTAACTGGCGGGGGAAGATTTTGTAGCAAAAGATAAGAGCCTAATATAATTCTCTGATAATTACTCTTTTATAAAGGCCTAATATCTAAGACATATAAGAAACTAAGTTAAATCTTTAAGAATAAGAGCCATTCCCCAATAGAATATTTAAAAGCAATTCTCAAAGAAAGACATCTAAGCATTCATGTTGTTTTTTTAAGTTCCACATTACTAAATAATTAGAGAAATGAATATTAAAACAACTCTGCAGTTATACCTCACACTTATCAGATTGGCTAAAAAAATTGGCAATAATTGAAAGTGGTAATTATTCAGAGAGCTGTGGTTAAATACTATAGCTTTATTGGTAGAGTTGTCTAACCATGGTAATTAGTCTAACCATTCTGGAAAGTAATTTGAAATTAATCTCACAGAGTCATTGATTTGTACACATCCTTGCACCCAATGACACCAATACAAGGTATGTATTCCAAAGAGACTGAAGAGAGAGGAGAGGAATTCATATGTATAAGAACGTTTATAGTTACTTTTTGTTGAAGTGAAGAACTGGAAACAAGGATATATCCATCATTTAAAGAGTAGCTACAATGTATAGCCTATAAATATCATGGAATATTATTGCATCATGAAAAATTATAAAAGAGGGAGAAGTTAGGTAGTACAATGGATAGCGCACCAGTCAAAAGGACCTGGGTTCATATCTAGTCACAGACACTTCCTAGCTGTGTGATCTTGAGGAAGTCACTTAACCCCAGGTGCCTAGGCCTTGCCACTCTTCTGTCTTAGAAATTATAATATGACAGAAGGTAAAGGTTTTAAAAAATTACAAAACAAAGTTTCAAAGAAATCTGGAAAAACTTGTATAAACTAAGGTAGAATAAAGTGAGTGGAATCCGGAGGAAAAAAATGACCAACATTATGCAATAAAATAATAACCACTTTGAAAGACTTAAGAAGGGTAATCAATGAAATTTCAGAGGACCAATGATGAAACAAAGTGACAAAAAGGCAATGGACTCAAGGGGCAGAATAAGATACAGAGCTTTGGATCTGAGTAATATGGGGTTTTATTTTGTTTGATTATACATATGTATTACAAGGATTTTAGTTTTCTTTCTTTTTTTTTTCAATGAAGAGGAAAGGTAAAAGAAAGTGGTTGTCAAAAAAAGATTGCAAAAAAATAGAAGAAAAGACAGAAAAGAGGGTCATTGAAATAGAAAAAAATAAGTCACTTATAGGAAACAGAAAGAAGTTCAGAGGAAACGCAGAGGACTTTGAAAGTTACATTTTGAATTCTTGATATCCTTGAAAGGAAAAACAAATTGTATGTATTCGAGATCCATAATTCCAAGTAGAATTCCTTTTTTCAATTTTCATATGGAAATGCTTTTTTTATTTGGTGTTTGTCAAATTCAATTTTTTTTTTAGAAAAAGAGATCCCTTCTAGGAAAGTTACTTGATGTATAAAAATAGTAAGAATCATATATAGAATAGCTATTTATTTCATCACCACAAAAAGATGCTCAAAAAATAATACTTATTGACACTTTATCCTATCACTCCTATTTTATTCTCTGGGGGAGTTAAAGACTACCAGGAGATTTGTGGGATTATTTAAATATTTCACTTTTGCCTCAGTCTTCATTGTCCCAGCAGAAATTCATTCAAGGTCCAACTCTTCTGGCCAATGAGGCATGTGGATCATCAACTGGCTGTGGCCATCTTCTCTTCAGAAAAGGGTGATATCTCCCAATGGCTGACCCAATTCAATGACTGGACATGTTGAAATATCCATTTCAGAATTTCAGTTTGGTCACATGGTCACTCAGAAAAGGAAACACAAAGATATGTGTTCACTGTAGTGTTAATGCAGTCCTTAATACCATTTCTCATACTAGAAATCTCAAGGGCTGAACTCAAAAGACAGGAGAGAAGGTACATAACTTTGGTCTTGCTTTTACAGGCTACTGAGTCAGTTGCTCTTTCTGGCTGGGAATCTAGTTGGGAATCATGGCTTCAACACAGCCTTATTCCCTTGCTGAAACCAAGGGAGCCACCAGAAATTGCTTATGTCTTCCAGATCCATAGGAACAAATCTATACTAAACCCTGCTAATATGTGTGTGTATATGTACATATATGGGGAGAGAAGGGACCATGTGATAGAAAGATGAATGGAGGTCAGAGGAATCTTGAGAAAGAGATGCTATCAGCTGCAATATAGTGGAAGAGAAACTCTGTAGGTTCACTTCCCACAGGGGTCCAATCATTCTCTGTCCCCTCTCTTTCCTTCCTGGCCCTAGGACCCATGGACAGCCTGAGGCAAAGCTCCTAGCAGTTCCTGAGGGAGAAAAATGTTTTCACTAACATTCTGGGGTGTCTTAAGGGGATGACCAGCATTCAAAGGTATGACCTGGACACAGGTACTATTTCATTCTTTGACCCCCATCTCATATTTATCACTGCTCTGCAATCTCTTTATATTCACCTACTCAGCCTATGCCACTATCAAGGAACCCCAGGAAAGATGCTGTCATCTGGCTGACCTACTGGGTAGTATGTAGTATGTTTGGCTTGGATGAAGGTTCTTTTTTTCCCCCTAATATTTTCCCTTTCTATTTCTCCTTCTTTTACATAAGGAATTTTGCCTTCTAGCTCTGGTATATGCTATTAATGGCCTGAAATTCTTCCCAGTTCTTGTATCATCATTTCAACTTTCTCATCACTTAGCCCCTTGAAATCTGATTTATACTTCTTATCTTTTAGCTAAAACAGATTTCTTCAAAGCTTTTACTAACTTGCTTATCAATAAATCAAAGAGCTATTTTGTGTATCATCACTGGCCATTTTCTCCTTCTTGATATACTCTTCTCATTTGGTTTCCATGAAATAGCATTCTCATGGTTCTCCTCCCTCCCATGACCACTCCTTTGAGTATTCTGTATCTACTTCATTGACTTGTCATCTTCTTTCTGTCTTATAAATGCAAGTATGTCTGAAGGTTCTGCCCTAGAGCTCCCTTCTTCCCCTTTCCTTTCCCTTCCTTTCCCTTCCTTTCCCTTCCCTTCCCTACATGTGAATATATTTTATTTCACAAATTTTATAGTTTTATCAAACTGGTCTTCTTGATGTTCTTCATCCACACATTCTTTTCTCCATTTTCATGTCTTTCCACTGGCTGTCTCACCTTTATGGAAAGAAAACCATACTTACCTCTAACTCATAAAATTTCTGTTTTCCTTCAAAATTCAAGATAAATATCTCATTTTCCTTCTCCTCTTTTTCTTTTTCCTCTTCCTTCTCCTCCTTATTATCATAGCTAACATTTATATGGCACTCTAAGGTTTATAAAGAGCTTTATAGATATCATCTCATTTGATCCTCACAATAATACTATCATTCCCATTTTGTAATGAAGAAAAATGAGATAAGACAGAGGTTAAGCAACCTCTTGCTTAGGGTCACATAACTAGTAAATATCATAGACTGGATTTGAACTCAAGTGTTTCTGACTAGTTCCAGCCCTTTCTGAATTGTACTACCTAATTGTTTCACAAGGTCTTTTCTGATACCACACACATACACACAGATAAACACACAGAGATCAAGGGAGAGAGAGAGAGAGAGAGAGAGAGAGAGAGAGAGAGAGAGAGAGAGAGAGAGAGAGAGAGAGAGAGAGAGAGAGAGAGAGAGAAAGTCAATTTGCTTTTATTTATTTATTTTCTAGATAGTTTGTGTATACTTATATATGTATACATTCACTCCCATGACAGGAAATGGAATTTTAAAATAAGAGTTGAAAGTGCAGTGGGGAGAAGGAGGGAAAGAGTTAAGGAGTCGGATTTTGATAGAAGATGTATAAGATATCCATGTGGAATTATCTAACAGGATATCAGTAATTTAGGAATAGAGTACAAGAGAGAGATATTCAGGAGTTATCTTCAGGAAGATGTTCACCAAATCTATAGGAGTTGATGAGATCACCTAGAAAATGTAGAAAAAGAGATCTCAAAGCATAGATCTGGAGTGATCAGTATGATGATCTAGAAAAAAGGGGCTGAAAAGGATAAGTTTGATAGGTGGGAGGAGAACAAAGAGAGAACAGTCATGAAAACCCAGAGTAGAGAGAGTATGCAAAAGGAAGGAATGGTCAACAGTGTTAAATGCTTCAGAAGACGAGTATGAGGAATGAAAAAAGGCCATTGGATTTAGTCATCAAAAGATCACTGATAACATTTATAACATAGACTGAGTTCAATGGAGCTATTGGAAATGAGATTGCAAAGGTTTGAGAAGTAAGTAGGAGGTGAGGAAGCTGAAGCAGAGAAATTGGAAATTATTTGTTAACACCACCCCCCCCCCAATTGGCTGTGAATGTTAGTTATAAGGATATACATAAAAAAGATATAAAATGATAGCTTGAGTGAATGACAGAATCAAATGAGACTTTTAAGGATGAGAGAGGTCTAGGGATTTTTGTAGACAGTAATGAGTCAGTGGATATAAAGAGATATTAAAGATTGGATAGGAAGAGGGAGAAAATGTAAGGGACAAGATTCTGGAGGATATAGGATGGGATGGAAACAAAGGTACAAGTAAAAGGATTGGCTTTAGTAAGGAAAAGGGCTGAAATGAGAACTGAAATGAGAACTAAGATCCTCAGCTGAGAGGGATGGAGGAGGGTTGGTGAAAAGAGCATGAGGGAAAAAGAGTAAATTCAGAAATCTGTGGAAGATAGACTCAATTAGAAAAAAGTAAAAATATTCCTATGAAATAATGGGGGTGAATTTTAAATTAGATAACAACACAAGGTGCACAATTGTGTAAATTTTAGTAGCATTCAGTTGTATTTGAGAAGGAACTGAGAAAAGTAGATAGTAGATTTAAGTCTGGGTTAGGACTCCACCAACTATGAGATATGATAGAACAATGAGGCAAAGGGGAAGGGAGAAGAAATATTTTTTTTCCAGTCTAAAATTTTTTTCAGTTATAGATAGAAATAATTTTTTAACAATTGTTTGTTGACATTTTAAATTTCAGATTTTCTCCTTCTTTACCATCTCCCTCATCCCCAAGATGTTCAATAATCTGATATAGGTTATACCTATATTTCATGGAATACGTATTTCCATATTGCTCATGTCTTGATAGAAGACACATATTACATATAAAATACCAGAAGGAAATATAGTGGAAGATGGCCTGCTTTGATCTGCAATCAGACTCCAAACAGTTCCTTCTTTGGCTTTGGATAGCATTTTAAATCATGAATCGTTTGTGATTATCTTGGAGACTTGCATTACTGATAAGGATTTAGTCTTTCACAGTTGGTAATCATATGCTGTTTCTGTTGCTGTATTTATTGTTCTCTTGGTTCTGCTCATTTCACTTTGCATCAGATCACAGAAGCCTTTCCAGGTTTTTCTGAACTCATTCTGTTCATCATTCCTTGTGGTGCAATAGTATTCCATTACGACCACATATTATAACTTGTTTATCCATTCCCTAATTAATGGGCACACCTTTAGTTTCTAAATCTTTGCCACCACAAATAAAAAGCTGCTAGAACATACAAGTAGGTAATTTCCCCTTATCTTTGATCTCTTTGGGATACAGACTCAGTAGTAGTATTAATAGGTCAAAGGGTATGCATTATTTTATGACCCTTTGAGTTTAGTTTCTCATTGCTCTCAAGAATAGTAGAATCTCTTTAGGCTTTCTCTTCTGGTTCTCCTCCTACCTGTCTGACCGATATACCATCTCAACCTTTTTTGCTGTATCTTAATCAGGAACACGCCTGCCAAGCATGGGTATCCCCCAAAGCTCTATTCTTGACTCCATTCTTTCCTTCCTCTATACCAGGGACTCTCAAACTGTTTGACCTCATTTCTTTTACAATTTTAAATTTATTGAGAACCCCCCCCCAAATTTCCTATTTGGGTAAGTTATCTCTATTGATAATTAACATATTCAAACTTAAAACATCAAAAAGTATTACTGAAAAGTTTTGATCTCATAGACCTCCTGAAAGGATTTTGGGGGAACACCCTGGGGGTCTTAGATCACACTTTGAAACGTTCTGCTCTATACTGTTTCACTTAGTGATCTCATCATCTTCCAGAGATTCAATTATCATCTCTATGTAGATAATTCTCAAATCTGTTTACCAGTTCTAAGTTCTCTTCTGACCTTCAGTCTCTCATCAACAATTGCTTTTCAGGTCATCTTCAAGTGGCATGTCCTGTAAATGTCTTAAATCCAATATGTCCAAAAGGGAACTCACCTTTCCCTCTAAATTCTCCACTTTTTCTTACTTTCCTTTGACTGTCAAGGACACCATAATATTCCCAGTCACCCTGGTTCTTAACCTCAACCCCTTACTCTTACCTTCATATACCATCTCTTGCCAAATCCTGTTTCTACAGTTGCATCATCTATCCTCTTTAGTCCTTTCTCTACATGCATACAGCTACCAGTCTGGTACAGTCTCTCCTCATCTCACAAAAGGACTATTACAAAGACCTGCTGGTTAATCTTTCTACTTCAAGTTTCTCCCTCTTCCACTCAGCTAACAAACCATTTCAAAGCAAAGATCTGACTGTGTCAACTCCACTCCACCCCACCAATTAAGTAAATTGCAATGGCTTTCTATTACCCACAGGATCAAATATCCTGTTTGTCTTTTTTAGCCTTTTGTTAGCTTAACCCTTCCTACATTTCCCATTACCTTAATACTTTACTGCACTCTTAGAGTGACATTGGACTTTTTGTTGTTCCATGAACAAGATATCTCATCTTTCTACTCCATGCATTTTCACTAGATGTCCCCTTTGCATGGAATGCTCTTTGCTCTCATCTCCATCTCTTTATTTCCCAGACTTCTTTCAAGTTTAGGCTAAAAGTTTTCCTTCTCCAAAAAGCCTTATTTGGTTCTACTAAATACTAATACTTTCCCTTTATGATAACTTTCTTACTTATCCTGTATATATTTTGTTTGCACAAAGTGGTTTACATATTGTCTCTTTCTTTGGATTGTGAGGTCCTTGAAGGAAGGAACTATTTTTTCTTTTCTTTGTAATTCCAGAGCTTAGCACAGTTCCTGACACATTTATTAAGTGCCTTAGTAAATGCTTATTGACTAAAGTGGAGCATAAAGTTAAACACAATAATTATTGGATGAAAATTGAAAAAGGAATAATGAAGTGAAGCCCAGAGGATGATAAAACTGGCAATGATGGGAGATTATGATGAAAATGAAGTTTTATGAATAAGACAGAGAGAGAAATGGAAGGATAAGAAACAAGACTTCCAGATTATAGAGGTTGTCAGTTTATGAATTAAGTCCAGGTCAAGAGTATGACTACCCCTCATCCATAGAACAAGAGAAGACTTAAAATTCTAGATTATAGAGGTTGACTGCTTAAGAATTTTGTTAGGGTCAAGCATGACTTCCCCCCCTCCCTCCCAGCATTTTGTGATTGAAATAGAATGAATATACAAATCATGGGGGCTGAGGAAGTTAGTGAATTGTAAGGTCAGTGGGTTTGACCTTCATGTTGTGAAGTGCCCAAGCATTGGGATGG
The DNA here is from genome assembly GCF_027887165.1 of Monodelphis domestica. NCBI lineage: Eukaryota > Metazoa > Chordata > Mammalia > Didelphimorphia > Didelphidae > Monodelphis > Monodelphis domestica. The sequence continues at coordinate 281,094,370 of NC_077228.1, forward strand.
AAGGTTGTGGTGAAAAGGAAGAATATATACCAAGTGCTGAACTACTTAAGGAAAAGAAGAAGGGAATTAGTAATAGTAACTACAATCTAGATAGGATAATATAGGTGGATTGAGTTATTCTCCAAGGAGAAGAGGTTGCTAAGTGTTAATGGAAGAGGGAGTAAGTTCAAGAGCCAAGGATTGTTAACTTTTACTGGGAGATAGGGATGGTGGAGGAGAAAAGGGTTCAGAAAATGTATCCAGCACTGGAGAGAGACATCAGGCATATATACAATCTCTTTGGTGGGCAGCCAAGTTTTCACGAGCACAAGAAGATGGGAAGAATATGTGATAAGAGTCAAAAAGTCTGGGGCTTCAAGTAGGCACAATATAAAGGGAAGGCAGATCAGGATAAAGACTTGTGAGAGATAGCTCTGAAGTAAATGAGAAGAAGCATAGAATTTCAAGTGGAGGGGGTAAGACAGACTTTAATTTAATTTAAATGTAGGGATACTGAAATAAGGAGAGATCACAAGATGGTAGGTTGTTGAATCCTGCTCAAGAAACAATTCTAATTCTGTTCCAGGCCCCAGCTCGTGATGTTGACTTTTTTACCCTACCAGGCACTGAAGGCTCTGATCCTTGGTTCAGCTGGAGCTGATGAATCAATGGGTGAAAGATTTGGTGTTTTAGCCTTCTACAGTAATAGAGGGCTGAATTGAGATTGACTCCCTCATTATCCCCTATCAGCCAAAGTAGTTCTTTCCAACACATAAGGAAGTATTTTTAATCACCTACCATGTACAGGCACTATTCTAGGTCCTAGGGATGCAAATGTTGATTGATTTCAACCTAAAGTACCTTAATCTGAATCTAGGTAGCTTGGTGGTGAGAAGTTAGGCAATAGGAAGCAATGTAGTAGTGGAGTTGAAAGAGACCTGGCTCTGGGCTCAGAAATCCCATGATCCCCTCCTGACTTTGCCACTTGTTTCCAATGTGAACCTGTATAAATTAATTCTCCACTCTGGGCCTCAATTTTCTTATTTGTAAAAATAGAGTTTTAGACTAAATGACCTCTAAGTTCCTTTCTAGTTCTAAATATATAAGCCTTCAGGGGAAGAGTAAAATCATATTTGCAGATGGATGAATCAAAGGAGCAACTAATCCACAACCCAGAATATAATCAATAGCTGATTATACCATCATTCTAGTATTTAGCTTTGTGGCAAAGTACTGATAGTTAAAATTCTCATTTATGCTAAGCTCTAAGGTTTACAAAATGCTTTCTTTATTATAGTCCTATGAAATAAATAGTGCAAGTGAGGTTATCCTTTTTTGACAGATGGGGGAACTGAGGCTGACAAGACATGATACCTCTAGGTTCATCTATGCCATGCCTGGAAATTCAAGGGTTCCACTGATCCCCTGTGGGAGCATTACTGGTAATTGAGGGCAGTCAGGTGCTATATCAACTGCTAAAGTTAATGAATTCTGCCCCTAAGGACCTGGAATGTGTGCAGGGATCATATATAAAAAGGTATTCTTGGACTGGAGGCCTTGGCTATGGGAAGCTCTCTCATTTTCATAATTTTGTAAGTAGTTTGATGAACAAGAGTAGGGGTAGATCTCATGGATGATACCCAGGGGTTCAGAATCAACTTGTACCAGGGTAATTGCCAAATGTCTTTCAAATGGATTTTCCCTTCCCAATATTGCTGTTGGGGCAGAAGGGTCCAGATTGTTTTGATTTTGAAATAGAAGTAGAGAAACTAGAGTTGGTTGGCTGTTTTCTTTCATACCCAGAGAGGGTCAAAATGGCAACACTATGTGGAAGTCAATGCACAGTATGTCTAACTGTAGCTGATCAGACCAATAAAAGCTAGGAAGGCTCTACTACAAGTCAGGCATCAATAATCTGTAGGAACATTTTCAGATGGAGATGTCTTGAAATTTGCGCATCTCATGTTTCTTTTGAGATACTGTCCTAATTTGTTAAGGACATATTTGATTCAGGGACACCATACTGGCCTGTGCCAGTCTCCCATGTCCCACAATCAATACCATGGTTCTTCAGAGAGAACTTCAGAGTGTCTTTGTATCACTTCTTCTGATTTCCATGTGAATACTTGCCTTGTGTGAGTTCTCTCTGAATCATTTTTTAGGCAAATGTCCTTCAGAGTTGTACTTTCTGCAGCTGAGTCTGAATTCTTGATATTTAAATTCAAGGAAGACCTTAGTGTCCAGTACCTGATCTTGCCTGGTGGTCTTCAGAATCTTCCTAAGATAATTCATATGGAAGTGATTCAGTTTTCTGTCATGGCTCTGGTAGATTGCTCAGGTATCACAGGCTTCTAGCAATGAAGCCAGCACAATGACTCCATAGATCTTCAGTTTGGCAGGCAGACTAATACCTCTTCTCTCCCTCACTTTCCTTTGGAGCCTCCCAAACATTGAGCTAGCTCTGATAACATGTGTGCCAATGCCATCATCTTTGTGAACATCCCTGGAGAGTATACTGACAAGGTAAGAAAACTTATCCACAGCATTCAAAATTTCTCCATTTGCTATAACCCATGTTTCCACATATGAATGGTACAGTGTCAGCTAGTGGGAACCAATAGAGAAGATGAATTACTTTCTAAAAATCAAGAGGCAAGGAACAAAGATAGCAACCAAGTGTAATTGAAAAGGTCTTAACTGGGGAATCCAAAGTCTTGGGCTCTAGTACTGGCTCTTCCATTAAGCTGATGTGTGACCTTGGGCAAGTCATCTTCCCTCTATAAATCTTCATTTCTGTATCTGTAAAGTGATGGGATAGAATTCAACCAAAGGTATCTTACAACTTGGGTATTCTATGAACATGTTTCTATGATTCTCAACTTTGGACTCAAACAAATAGACTAAAAATGAGTATAATTCATCTGTAATAGAAAGGTTGCAGCTACAGGTGTGCTAGCATCAGCTTAAATCATAAGAGTCAGTGTTTATTGTTTTGCTGGTTGTTTAGACTTAAGAAATTGATGGGAAAATATTAATAATGCAGATTAAATGTAAAAACGTGTCCAGTATATTTTTCTTCTAGAGTCAATTGTTAAACATTTACCAGCACACCACTAAGCAGACTCATTTCTTCAAAGAAGATTTTTTTCACTGAAGTCCTCACAAAGTTCCCTCTTATTTGGACTCCAATCCAAAGGAGTGTATCCTTTTTTTTTGGGGGGGGGGCTTACATATTATTGTCTTATATTTTTCTTGAATAGTTTCACATGATTTCCTTGTCTTCCTAATTAGACTCCAAACTCCTTGAAGGCAGGCATTGCATTATATCATTCTTCACTATCTTCTTAGGTGTCTACCAAAAATGTCAGGTATATAGAAAATACAGGGTAATTATTTAGCAGACTAATTGATGAATAAAATGAAGAGTTGGAATGGATATAAGAACTTGTTTAAAAAATCTCTTAATTTTACAGATAGGAAAACCTCATTTAAAGGAATCAAAGTTTCTTTTTACATTGAACTGAGTAGTTTTAAATGGAATCAATTGTGAAAAAGGCTGAAGGGTTAGGAGGATCTAAGAAAGGTGAAGGTCTCTCAGCTTGGAGAAGGGAAAACTGATAATAAAAAGACCTTAAAAACCATTTCTTGTCTCTTAATAGCTTCCCTGAACAGGGCTCTTCTTTGTGTCTACTACGGCTTTGAAGAAACAAAGGGAACTCCTTATTTATATTGCAGCTAGAGGGATTTAGGTCATATAGAATAATTTTGCCCCATATTTAATTATGAGTGTGGCAGAAGGTCTCCAGTGAAGTAGCCTGAGGATCCATGTTTGGCCCTGTGCTCTTTAACAATTTTATTAATAACTCGGATAAAGGCATAAATGTAAACTCACATTTACAAATGACAGCAGGATAAGAGAGGTAGCTAAACAACAAATGAGAATATTCTAGACCCGTGTTGGTGAACCTATGGCACATATGCTAGAGGGAGCTGTTTTCCTTCCCTCTCCATATATGCCTGAGGACATTTCTCACGTGACCTGCCCCTCTGCCTGGCAGTCCAATGAGAATGCTTCCTTTCTCCCTGGGGTAAGGCAGGAGTCTCCCATGGCCACTTGATTTCTAAAAGGCTCTCCATCACTGTTAAAGGATCTTGACAGATTAGAAGAAGTTATCAATGTTTTGGTCATAGGACTCCCTTTGCAATATTAAAAATTGCAGAGAACCCCAAAGAACTTTTGATTATGGGGGGCTATATATATCAATATTCTATTAAACATAAAAAATGAAAAATATATATTAGCTCATTTAAAAATAACACTAGTGAATCTGCTTCATGTTAATATACATAATTTTTTTGTGAAAAATAACTGTATTTTCTAAAAAAATCAAAATTAGTGAGAAGAGTGGCATCATTTTACATATTTTTGCAAATCTTTTAAATGTCTAACCTAATAGAAGACAGTTGGATTCTCACATCTGCTTTTGCATTCAATCTGTTGAGATGTATTATTTTAGTTGAAGTATATGAAGAAAATCCAGTCTTAGTAGTTGGACAAAGGAGTATTTTAGTAGGCAAATAATATCTCAGTATTATTATGAAAATAGTTTTGACCTTGAGGACCACATAGAAATCCTCTGATCATCCTTTGAAGAATGCTGGTCCAGAATGTTAGACTCACTCATAAACTGGAAATCAATGGGAATAAATGCAGACTTTCATTTGGCATTTGCATTTCAGTACCCATAATAATGAACTATGCAGGTGGAAGATGAGGTTAAGAGACAGGTTAGACAGCAGTAGTACTGGTACAATTTTGGTTTTAGTTTTATTGAATTGCAAACACAATATCAGGCAGTGGAAGGATTTTGTTGTCATTCAGTCATATCTCTCTCTTCTTGAGCTTATTCAAATTGTTCTTGGCAGAATGATTTGCCATTTCCTTCATTTGCTCATTTTACAGATAAAGAAACTGAGGTAGAGTGAAGTGATTTGCCCAATGTTACACAACTATTAAATATCTGAGGTCAGATTTGAACTCAGGAAGATGAGTCTTCCTCATTCCAAGCCTGACACTCTATCCACTGTGTCTCCTACCTGCTGGTAAAAGAATATGATGGCCAAAAAAAGTAATATGATCTTGGGGAGGGTATATTCCCTCCAGGAAAAGGGAGGTGATAGTCCTATTGTTCTCAGGGAAAGGAAAAAAAAATTTATATAGCACCTACTGTATGCCCAGTGCTCTGCTAAAAGCTTTACAAATATTATCTCATTGAATCACCACAACAATCTTGTGAGGTAGGCGCTATTATTATCCCTGATTTACAGTTGATGAAACTGAGGCAAAGAAAGATTAAGTATCTTGGCCAGGGTCACCCAGTGAGTGTCTGAGGATTTGAATTCAGGTCTTCCTTATTCCAGGCTCAGTGCTGCCTCAGTTGGATGATTTTGCTCAATGGTTTAAGGACAATGATAAGCTAGAAAGTGTCCATAAGAGGACAACCAGCAAGATAAAGGGCCTCACATTCCTGTCCTTTGATGATTATTTGAAGCAACTGGGAATGTTTAGCCTGGAGAAGAGATGACTGGGGGTTGACATGATGGTTGGCCTTAAGAAGAAATGTCAAGTGGAAGAAGAATTAAATGTTCTTTCTGGCCCTGAAGGGCAGAATCAGGAAGTTGCAGTGAGGCAAATTTAGGCTTTATTTTAAGAAAAATGAAACAAAAAGGAAACCAGAAAACCAATACACTTCCTAATAATTCTGTCACGTTCATACATAACAATTTATTCAACTTTTCTTCAACTGATGGGCATCTCTTTAATTCCCAGTTGCATATTTTTCCATTAGAAAAAGAACTACTATACATATTTTTGCATATTATGTAAGACCTTTTCCTCTTTATTTGATTTCTTTGGAGTATAGGTCTATCAGAGCTGTAAGAAATGAGGAATAAGATGATTTCAAAAAGTCATAGAAAGACTTGTGTGAACTGAAGAAGAGTGAAATGAGAAGAACCAGGAGAATCATTTGTATAATAGTGCTATAAAGGTGAAAAACGTGGAAAAGTACAAGAACTCTTAACTACATATCTATATTTCTAATTGGGGGGGAAAAACCCCCACAATAGTGACTTCTGTTTCACAGGTATTCTGGACTAAAGAAAAAAGATTAATCCCTAGAAGCAGACAGCCCCACTGTGACCCCCTGAACACTCAATGGAACCTAGGAACAGATATTCTTCTACTACCAACAGGTCAATGGCCAACAAAGGTTCCAGAAGACTGATGACAAAGCATGTTACCATTTTAGAGAGGTGACAAATTTAAGATGCAATATTTCTTTTCTTTTTTTTTTTGTGACACTGCAATGTGCTTTATTGTTCCTTCCATCCTTTGGAGGACTCTATATAGACTGATCTTATCTTGGTGCCATGATGTCTCATGTGTCCAATGTGGATGACTGCTTCCAATCCAACCTTAAAGAAGAGCTAACCCCTCACCTTCTCCACCAGACACCATAGCAGATGTGGTTAAATAGGATATAGTATTTCATACACATTCACACACACATACATATATTTATACATATATATGGGCATGTGATATATAAATATCTCATATATACTATGTATGTAGCTAACTTATCTTCATATTTATCTCATTTATTATATGCTATAATTTAAAAATCAATATTTATTTTATAAACCCTTACCTTCCATCTTAAAATCAATATTAAGCATTGGTTCCAAGGTAGATTGGTAAGGACTAGATAATTGGAATTAAGTGACTTGCCCAAAGTCATACAGGTAGGAAATGTCTACTGTCAGATTTGAACCCAGGACTGCCCATCTCCAGTCCTGGCATTCTATCCAGTGAAGCACCTAGTTGCCCTACAATTAATATTTATTAAGTACTTGCTTTGTGCTGAGGGGAATTAGGTGGTATGGTGGATAGAATACCTGGCCTGGAGTCAGAAAGACATCTCCCTGGGTTCAAATCTGGCCTCAGATACCTATTAGCTGTGTGACCCTGAATGTTACTTCACTCTGTTTTGTCTCAATTTCCTCATCAGCACAATGAGCTGGAGGAGGAAATGGGAAAGCACTCCAGTGTTTTTGCCATGAAAACCATTGGACACAAATTAAAATGACTGAGCAACAATAATGTGTGAGGCATTTTGGTTAAATGCTGATATACCTAATGGGAATATTTTTCCTTGATTATATAGCTTTATTAAATGCCATTTGTTCATCTCTTCTTTTTCCTGACAGAGTGTGAGAGAGCATGAGAAGAAAAGAAATCTTTTTTATTAAAAAAATGTACTTTAAAAATGAGAGGAATTGGGAGTGGACTTACTGATGCAAAACATTACATTCACTTTCAGATGAGTTCACTGTATTAGTTTTGCTCAGTTGTTTTGCTTTGTTATAAGAGAACTCTAAGGGAAATGTTAGTAATGAAAAACTAAAACCTGTCGATAACATTTAAAAAAATTTTTAAATTATTATCTGTCAAAACCTGGAATAGAGCAAGTTCCCCATCTTGGACACAGTAAAGCAAAGCATAGATGGACATTTGTTGGATATATTAGAATATATTATATAATTAGAAACCCTTTTATGTTCAGGTTGGTTTAGAGGGCCACTGAGGTCTCTTCCAACTTTCCAATTCTGTGATTCTGTGATACAGAACTACACAGGTGAAAAACATTCACAAATGACCAAGGGAGGCTATAGCAGCTCCATCACAAAAGAATTAAACCTGTTAGGGAGGTTCTTCCTCTTATCAAGGATAAATGTAGAGGAAATCCCATCTAGAGGCAAAGGAATTAGATGGCCAGAAAAGAAGTCATCTATTCTCAGAATTTAATAACTCAGAGGAATACTAGAGATCATCTAATACAACCTTCTTAGTTTATGTAGGAAAGAAAAATCCAGTTGGGTAGCTAGGTGACTCAGTGGGACTGAGAGCTTTATCTAGAAGTGGAAGGTCCTGGGTTCAAATTAGCCTCACATCATGTCCTTGCTGTGTAATCCTGGGCAAGTCACTTAACTCCAATGCCTAGCCTTTACCACTCAAAGGTAAAGGTTTAAAAAATTAAAAAAAAAAAAAGAAAAGAAAAACACAGAAAATGTAACTCATTCAAACTGAAAAGGGTAGAAAATAAAAGGTCCAAGATTCAAATCCAATTCCAAATATTACTCACACTAAATGACCAGCCCAATCTTCTTTTTTTGCTCACATATTTCGTCGATAGAATTCTTGTTACCACTTCTTTGTGATGTTGTACAGCCTCTTCATCCCTACCATGCTCCTCTCCATTATTGTCTAGTGATAACCATTTTCAATTATTCAGATTCTAGTGTTCTATGATTTATAGACAGCCAACTCTGGAAGGATATTGATATTTAAAAAGTAGAACTTTGTTTCACAGAGAAGCTCACACATTAGCAAGAAAAATTTTGTAATTTCCTAATATCCTAATAAATCATAATATCATAATATTCCTAATAAATAATACCTTTATCTTCTTTATATTCAACTCTGGGACTCTCTCAATGCCCATTTATAGTGTCTGTCCAAGATATACACAATAACGGTGGCTAGATATTACAGTAAATTGAGCACTGGACTTAGAGATAAGAAGATCTGAGTTCAAATGTGGCCTTGGGTACTCACTAGCTGTGTGGTCTTGGCAAGTAGCTTAACCTTTGTTAGCCTTAGTCTTCTCATCTATAAAATAGGAATAATAACATTTACCTTCCAACTTTGTTGTGAGGATCAAATGAGATAATATTTACAAAGTGCTTTGCAAACTTAAGGCATTCATATAAATGCTAGCCTTTGTGATGGTTATGATGGAGGAGTTCTACTGGAGTCCATTCAGTTGCATATGACAGTCTAGGCAATAGGCATTCTTTATTTAGTTTTTCCTTAGTGGATATCTTGTCCTACTATTTAGAATGACTATGGATCTTATTTAGCAGACTCTACAATAGTCTAGGACTTGATACCACCAGAAAAATGCCAAATGTAAGTACCTAGAGGACCTCACTATTTTTAGGGAATCTCTTCTGAATTTGGACTCCCTGGAATCTCTTTCAGAACAGTGGCAAACTCATGGGGTGAATGTGTCTATCTGTTCCAAACTTTGCTTGATAGAAATGATCAGAGCACTGTTAAACAATGTTACCTCTGTTGTTAATTCTTGCAAGGAAGCATGTATAAATTTTACATATGCCTGGGAGACACCTTATTTTTGAGAAATGGCTTTAAGGTAGCAATTTTATCTACCAAATTAAATGCTTTTTTAAAAAAAATAGTCAACAAATAAGCACAGTGGCATCTATATTCACTATATCTTTTAGCCTTTGATGTGATGGCAAATATTTGGCCTATTGTGAAATTTCACTTGCTAGCCTACCTGATGTTTTTTAGTATATTTATAGATTATTCTCAGAAACATAGTTATATATGAAGAAAAGTAGGCATAGGGGTCAGTAATTATGGCAAAAGCAAAAAAGGGTTGTTTTCTTGGGAACAACAAAGTCCAACTTTCTTTCAACACATTTGGTATCTTTTCTTCTTTCAAATATCTTGAGAATGCCTCTAGCCCTGACCTCTGTGTTTACAAGGTCTAGTTTAACTACTCTCCCTATCTTTTTACAGCATCATTTCCACTCTTCTCTATAATCATGTCTAGAACTGTGTTGTTATAACCCAAAGGTGGAAGCTTCATGACCCTTGAGGAAAAAGAATTTATTATCAAAATATTTTCAGAGTTCTCCTTTTTTTATTTGTTGGCCTTCTTCCAGTTTTATCCTTAAATGCCCCCAGGATGACTTTGCTTACTTGGGTCTCTCACCAATTGATTTCTTGAAAATGTTTTTTTCCCTCCATCGCTTCTCACTACTTTATGAAGCAATGTTGCTCGTAATCTTCTAATATCCTTCTTTAAAAATTTTTACAAATGAGTTTAATTTCTAGACCAGAATTGTCCTTGGCTGCCATATCTTTCTGCTTAACAAATAAGTCTAGTGTTTGCTGATGAAGGCAGTTTTTTAGACTCTTTCTAACTCCTTGTTATTGCAGTTGATTTTCCCTAGTCAAATATCCATGAGATTTCTATAAGCATTTGAAATTATATGTTTATGCTATTAATATATGTGCCTTTGTGATGAATGTTAGAATATAGTTGATATATCCTATATGTATTCTATGTATAAGGGATGTATAATGTGCAGGTGGAAAATTTGCCACACCTGAACTACATTCCCAGAATCCTTTTAAGTTACGTCCTCATTTTACGTAAGGATGCTGATGCTTGGGAGATAAATTTGGCTGAGATCCATGCTGTGGGGCTCTTTTTTTGGAGCTTATGCTTTTGGTAAAATGATGCAGGTGTGAGTCTATGTCTGTCTTTGCTCTGTTCGTTTGATTTAAAAACCTTTTTTTTTTCTCCTCTCTTTCAATTATTGTTAACAATCCTACAAATTTTTGGAGACCACAAAGGTATTAAGAACTAGAGGAACCAGATTTTTTCTCCTTCTGTGGTTTTCCCTCTCCCCTCTCCCCTCTCCCCCTCCCCTTTTCCTTCTCCATTCTCCCACCTGAAAACCCTTAAAAGCCTTCTCAGGCTCATTGTCTACACCTGCCCACCAGGAACGCCAGGTAGCTGCGTCTCTCCCTCACAGAGGCTGTTCCTGCTAACTCCTTCTGCTGTCGCTACTGCTTGCTGTTCCTGATACTGGTAAGCTTTAAATTCCCTGCCCCCCAACCTCCAATCCAGTGGAGGGGGGGATTAATTTTCCTTTTTCAGGGGGGTACTGGTCTTCTCTCCTCACTAAATCCTGTTCCAAAAAATATTCCACCCAGCTTCCTATACTCCCTCTTAAAAAAAAAAACAACTCTTCCCACTCCAGCTAAAAGGAGTCCTCACCCTTAAAACCAGCCCACAATCCTTGATTTAAACCTCCTCACTCCTTCGACTAGAGGCTAATATTGAGCACTCAGTTTTTTTTTTCTTTTTCCCCCCTTTTTCTGCTAACCTGTGGTGCTACTTTTCTGCACCCTTATTCAGAACCAATTAAAAAATATATGTATATACATATAGCAACTAAAAAACAAAACAAAACATCTGATACAGCCACACTATGTCATTGTAGAGAATAAAAACAGAATGCTTCTCTACAAGAAAGCCTTTTGACTTTTGCCAAATTAAGGTTCCCAAATGGCTCCTTTTCCTAATGCTGCTAGGAATTCTTCTTTTCCTACTTATTAATATTAAGATGCAAAAGACTGAAAATTGGAAATTGCAAGCAAAAATACAAGCAGTAGAAATTCAGTTGGAAAATTTTAAACACTCTTCACATGATCCAGTAGAAAAGGAGGATCCCATTCAAATTTTTACGAGCCTGTTCCCAAACTACTCAGAGAGGAAAATCCCATTTCTCTTGAAATATAGACAGACTCTTCTCATGTGTCTCAGATGGAAAACATCCTCTCTTGTTTTGAGCAACTCTTGGCTAAAACTCCCTCTCCTTCTCCTCCTCCTGTTGCCTCTTCCTGCCCTGTCCCTCCTCCCACCTCACTACCAATCCCAGCCCCCCAAAACCCTCATCTCCCTACCATACAGATTCCTACTTATACTAACTCAGTGTCCACACAGACACCTCCTAGAAAACCACAAGCACTGACTGATTCCTATGAAAACTTTTCCCCTTAAGGAAAGTGCCCACATTAGCACCAAATAGGGATGTCTTAACATTAAGACAACATAGACCTTTCATACCACAGGATATTAAAGAATTTAAACAAAATGTTCCCAGTTACGAAGATGAACTTATCCTTGTCTCAAAAAGATGGCTGATATATTCTTCCATTTTGATCCTTCTTATAAGGATGTTGAACAATTTTTCCATGACTTTTTGACAGAACATGAGAGGGATAAGATCATCTCTCATGTTAATAAGGCCCAAGGGCATAATGCACCACACTGACCACCTATAGATCCTCATTGGGACCATAACAATCATGATGAACATATGCAACTACAATGTGCTAGGGATGCCATTTTAAAAGCAATGAGGGAGTGTTCAGAAAGACCTGATGGTTGGACTAAATTTAAATGCTCCTCCAATTTATGAATAGGCTCATTGAACTGGGAGGTAGGTACCTAGACCTTGATATTTCTACAGAAAGTGCTATTAGACATATAAAAAGACATTTTGTGGACAACTGTTCCACAGTACTCCAAGATTATTTTAAAACAAATTGTCCAAAGTGGCCTGAAATGGACATGATGAGTTAAGGCAAACTACTGCTTAAGTCTTCAAAGGTAATAAAGAAAAACAATTTAAAAAACTACTGATCTACTAGAAAAGATCCAGAAAGAATTAAAATCTTCAACTGAAAGAATTGATAAACAAGAAAAATGGCATGATACTCAACCAATGCCACTTGGCCCTCTCCAAGAACCTAATTATCAATCCCTTACCTGCTACTTCTATGGAAAGAAGGGCCACATAATGATGAATTGTAGAAATTTCTTCCAAGCAATTAAAAACAATAATCAATGGAATAACAGATATAGAAATTATGATTATAATAATGAATTTAGAAATCACAGTTTTAGAACTGATAGCTTTTCTAGAAATTTAAATGAAATAATAGATAATTCAAACCAAATTACACCACAACAATATCTCTTAAGTGGAGCTCATCCATTAACTACTCAGGGTGCTAATTCCCCTCCATGTGGGGAAGAAGGTGGTGCCCCTTAAATTCTATTGCTTTTGTTGTTTTCTTGCTATTAACCCTTTTCAGTTTTGTCTCCCCTTAAACATAGCAAAGAAGAAGAACCTGTCTACCCCCAATCTTTATTTGTGCCTTTATGGAATTCTATAACAACTTGAATTTGGAACACTTGTATTTTGTGAATTTTGAATATTTGGTCTTTTCTTTGTACCTATATTACCTCACAGAAAAAAACTGTCTTAGTGACTTGTATTAGTTATATGTACTGACTTGATTTTCATTTTGTATGTTTTTATGAAAATTTTGTATCTTCTTCAATGTATTATTGGTTTTATACCTTATTTGTACTCACACTGTGGACCATGGCTAAGGTAAGAGAAAATGTGTCTAAATTCTTGGGTAAGAACCTTTATATTCTACCCCTTCTTAAGTGACAATGATTGTAAGATACATATATATATATATAGATATAGATATGCATATCTATATCTATATATATATATCAGTGACTATCAATAGATAGATTGTCACTAATTATAGGAGACATATATTTTTTAATTTTTAGCACATTTTTTATAATTGCATGTGCAATTTAATTTTCCTAAGCATATTTTATCTCCCTAAATTGAAGTATTTTAGATTATTAGTGTAGATTTTCTATGTTCATTAGTTCTAACTGTAAATGCCTGCCCAAAAAGCCTTAAACTACTGAAACTATCATTAGTATTTAAATATTATAGGACTTAATACATATGTCTGATTTGAAGAAATGGGAACAAAAAGGAGCATAGATATCTACACAGTGCCACAGAAGCACATATTTAACCTGAATGGTGCCAAAAGAGCACACAGGTCAAAAAAGAGAAACCAATCCTGCTAGGATTGCTGAGACTTGTTGAGACTTCTATATAAAAAGGACTTGAATAAAATAAAAATAGGACTTGAACCTAGTGTGAGACTTGAGATTGCAGTACTTAACATGTGTTAAGATGCAGGACTCCTTGTACCACACTCTTTGTGAAATTTATATCAAGTATCTAACAATTGGCTATTCTGGCTTCATATTTGACCACTGAGAAGAAATGACCAAATAAGAAAAATATCAGACCCCCCAAAATATCTAGTCCCTTTTCTTAACTTTCTATCTATGGTGGTTGACTGTGGTCCTAGCAGCTGAGTGGGTAAGTGCATGCTGTTGGACATGGATTACTTCAATTATGCATTATTCAGTCCTGTTGTAATTTTGTATTTAGAATTTTTCATATAAAATTTAGGATTGGATGTTTAGAAATTTCATCCAAAAGTTATTTAGCTTTTTTGTGCTATTTTTTTTCTGATGATTTTAATTGGCAGTGATTCATATGCCTCATGCTTCAAACATGTTTCCCTGTGTGATTTCCTTGTTTTCTTGATATACTCCTTGGGGGGGGGGTATTTTTATTTTGTAATAAAAAGTTTTAAGTTCCTTTTGAAAAAAACTATTTTTTAAGGATAAGAAATTTGCTGCCTCCCAGAATTCAGAGACTGATTTCCTTGTGGTAGATGCCATGGATATGCCCATGGAGACCTCACACTGCTCCAGGAGTTCCTGAGTAAAACTAAATGTGCAGAACTGAACTTTGGGAAGTTGAATACATTTGTTTATATGTACTTTGTTGTACCAAAGGAGACTACTCCCTAATTGGGTTTTGTTCTTGATTCCCTTTTGTTTCCTTATCCCTAAGTTGTTGTATTTTCCCTGTGTAAAATTGTATGTACTTTAATTATGTTTAAAATGATCCACTGGGGAGACTGGTCTCCCATAGGATCATAGGGGATGAATGTGCAGGTGGAAAATTTGCCACACCTGAGCTACATTCCCAGCATCCTTTTAAGTTACATCCTCATTTTAAATAAGGATGCATGGGAGATAAATTTGGCTGAGACCCATGCTGCGGGTCTTTTTTTTCAGAACTTGTGCTTTTGGTAAAGTGTTACAGGTGTGAGTCTCTGTCTCTCTTTGCTCTGCTCACTTGACTGAAAGAACCTTTTTTTTTTCCTTTCTTTCTCCTCTCTTTTAATTATTATTAAAAATCCTACAATAGGATACTCAGGGAGGACTGGTATCTCTGCTGTGAGGGATTGCTGAGTCCTTTTCAGGACTGCTCATTTACCTTTGGCATCTACCTGTGTGACCCAAGATCTAAGAAGCTATAATATGTAGCAACCATACTTCAATAAAACTGTCTCAAAAAAGAGTCCAAACCAGATTGAGGGTAGGTGACAGGCTTTTAATTTGTTGTTGGTCTAGGGGAATCTCTGCCCCAAGCACCAACAGAATGGGTAGATGAGAACAGTTTGTTGGAATAGCCATGAAAGTGGCTGAATCAAGTATTGTCCATAGTCCTTAGCAATACATAGAAATTATAAGGGCATTCAGTACATTCCAGGCCATCAACAGTCATCCTGACTTTTGTCTTGCCACTGGACTTTGGTGGCTCTAGAAGAGAAAGTGAGGCTGACATTTTTGAATAACTCTGCCTCACTAAAATCCAGTTTATTTTTAAGACATGATATCATTCATTGTAAAGTCATTGATGATAGGATCTATTTGACCCAGAAAGAAAGGAGCCATGAATATTTTTTTAACTCCATCTTGTTTTTATTTAAAACACAAAAGTTAAGACAATGACACATTTGTATACAGGTAGACACCAAAGGTAGATGAGCAACCTTGAAAAGGACTCAGCAAGCTCTCACAGCAGAGATACTAGATTCAATGGGAGATGGAGAGAAATAGATTTCTTTTAAACCCAATCTGCCTTCAGCAGAACACAGAGGCATCTCTGTGAAAATTATTCATGGCTCCTTTCTCTCT
Organism: Monodelphis domestica; assembly: GCF_027887165.1. NCBI lineage: Eukaryota > Metazoa > Chordata > Mammalia > Didelphimorphia > Didelphidae > Monodelphis > Monodelphis domestica. Next base: position 281,109,963 of record NC_077228.1, read on the forward strand.
GGGTTAAATAGACCCTATCATATTGGTATTCTCTGAAATGGACAAGGGGCATCTAGGTAGTTCAGTGGATAGAGCCAGGACTGGATGAGATGTCTTGGGTTCAAATGTAGCCTTAGATGTTTCCTACCTGTGTGACCCTAGGCAAGTCACTTAACCCCAATTATCTAGCCCTTACTACTCTTCTGCCTTGGAACCAATATTTAGTATCAATTCTAAGACAGAAAGTAAGATAAAAAAAAAAGAAAATGAGAACAAATAAATATAAATAATATATTTATATATTATATTTATAATTTACACATTATATATAATTTATGTTATATATAACATAGATAATTTGTATATTACATATAATTTACATACTTTATTTACTAAAGCTAGCATATAGTACATATGTTGTATGTACATGTACATACAGGTGAGAAAATCCTGGGAGTTTCCAATAGTTCTTAGTAGTTTGTTGAAGAAGTCCATAAAATGGTTCTGAAAAGGGTACATTTTGTTCATCGATTAGCATTAACTAGCATTTTATAAGGACTTTTATAAGGACTCAGATACTTGGGGTCAGAGACACTGCCAAGGGAGTATAAGAGGTTCATCCCATGCCAATATTAGCTTTGCTCTTTGAAAGGCAAGATTGACTATAGCCCATCCAAGTCATCTCTACCCCTTTGATGCTCATATCTCACTCTTCTAAACTTCTTTTGTGCCCTCTAGAATTCTTATTCTATTATTAACAATAAGAGATCTATGCCTTTCTCTTAGATATAGCTTTTCATATATTAGATTTTGTGTGTGTGTGTGTGTGTGTGTGTGTGTTACTGCATCCCAATAGAATGTAAGCTCCTTAAAGGAAATAATTCATTAATTTTGTCTTTGTAGCTTCTGTGCCTATCCCAGGGCCTGGCATAAATGCTTGTTGAATTAATTGAATTGAATTGAGGTTAAAACAGACAATATCTGCAGATACTACTTAGCTTGATAGCTGGCCTGTGTTCCAAAAAAAAGCTTGACCTCTTGGAACAAGAACTTTCTTTTTTTCAAAAGGAAATGTCCATCACTGCCAAGACTCTGGAGATTGAATCTGTTCTTATGGTGAGGAAAGGCAGTTATTTCCATAGGTTAATAATGAGATACAGGATATTTCCACTTGTCTAAATGAGCTGGAACTAAAGCCTCTGTGTTCTCAACTCAAAGAGAGGTGATACAATCTCTTCCTCTTCTTATGGGGAAGAAGTAGTAACTTGGTGAAGACTGTTAACTGAAGATAGAACCATAAAGAAAATTGACAAGCTCCTGTCCCATGGAGCCATCTCTGGAGGCAGAGACCATAGGATCAGTAGAATGCCATCAAGCCATGGTTATAAAGACCAACAGGGAACAAAGTCTGGCAGAGTATATGTGCTGTGTGATGCTAGGGGGAAGAAAGGCTATTGGGAACAGCAGGATGACAGTACCAGAAAACATGATACCTGATACCATGGAGATGGAGGTAATTCCTTCACCCATGAGCCCTTGTTATGTGTGTTCCCTGGCATCTCTGCTTTTCCAGTATATTCCCCAGAGGTGCCCACTTTTTTGATTGATAGTTTGTGTATTTGTAAGAGAGCATGTTTTGAGTTTATGGAAGAAATATTCTTTTTTGCTACTTTCTTACCATATTTCCTTAAATGCATTTGCTTTAAGTTAGCCATATCCTGTGGCTGACTAAAGCAAACACTGTGTGTGTGTATGTGTGTTTGTGTATGCATGCTGATAAATTATAGCTTTTGAGTGGATGTAAACCCACAGAATACCTTGAACCTGAGGTGACATTCTGATGGATTCATGTAATTTTTTTTTTGGAGGGGAGGGCAGTTCTGTTCCAGAGTTATATATCTTGTACAAAGGTTGTGAATAGACAATGAGACAGGGTCAGAATTAAACAGAAGAAGGAGAGTAGTTTAGATTGCAAAGTTTAGTATCCTTGAGGCAGTTAGGTAGTACAATGGATAGAGCTACCTGGTTCAAATCTGACCTCAGACACTTTCTCTCCCTGTGACACTGGGCAAGTCACTTGACCCCTCATTGCTTAGCCCTTACCTCTCTTTTGTCTTGGAACCAATACTTAGTATTGATTCTAAGATGGAAGGTAAGAGTTAAAAAAAAATCCTTTTGAGCCCTGAGCTCAAGGAGAAACATCTATTTCCAACTATACTATGGAGCTACACTTTTCCAGGATCTGTCCACAGAGTCCACAAAGAGCAATGAACATGGAAATTGATTGAATTCTCTGCATCAGGTTTGTGCAGCTGCTCCATAGCTGGGGTCTGTCTTACATCTGAGACCCCAAGGCCATGCACTAAGAGATGGAAGCAATGGACAAAGTTCATTTCTGGGCATCCAGGATTGAGCCACTTAATGCTGGTCAATTCCTCTGAAATTTCCTCCATTCTGGGCTCTCCTGCTCTCTTCTCCCTGTTCCTCCACCCTCTAGAGAAAGGAAAAAAAAAAGATGCCAGTGTAAGCAGCATCCAAAATGAATTCCTATTAGTATGCATATGTATTCCCAAATTTCTAAACAGAATGACTAACACCACCTACAGTCATTAACAAGGAGTTTGTTTTCTAAAATTCAGTTTACATTTCATCTTCTAGTTCTTTGTTTAAAGCTCTCCCTCTCCAGTGCTAGAATGGAGGCACACAGAAAGATGTTAAAGCAGAAAAGGACTTCAGTGATCATTTCACTGGAGGAAACATGGGATTAATATTTCTTACTTTCCTTCTATCTGTAAAATGGGAAAATAATTATAATAATTAAGAGGAAGGAACAAGCATTTATTAAACAACTACTATGTACTAGATGCTGTGCTAAGCAATTTACAAATATTATCTCATTTGGTCCTCATAACCTTCTAGGAGAATGGTGCTATTATCATCCATTTTAATTTTATAACTGAATAAATTAGGTGGCATGTCCAGGGTCACATAGGTAGTGATCATATAATGCTTGATATGAACCCAGGTCTTCTTGATTCCATGCCCAATGCTCCCATTATGCTATCTAATTGCCAAAGAATACTCAGGGATGATGCAGTGGATAGAGTGCCAGGCTTGACATCAGGAAAATCTGAATTCAAATCTGGCCTTGGACTTTTATCAGCTGTATGACCCTGGGTAAGTCACTTCATCTTGTTTGCCTCTGTTTTTCATCTGTAAAATGAGCAGGAGAAGGAAACTGCAAACCACTCCAATATTTCTGACAAAAAAAATCCCAGGAGGTATCATGGAGAATCAGACACAATTGAAATAATGGACAACTTATATCTTTCCAATCTTATTACATATTTCTCCCCTCCATGCATTCTTTAGTCAAGCTGAACTAGTGTGTCTGCTGTTCTGTCTACATAGTGTTCCATCTCTCCTCTCTAGGTCTTTGCAATGGCCATCTCCCCAATCTGGAATGCACTCCCTTCTCTCCTCCACTTCACAGAACTCCTACTTACTTCCAAGCCTCAGCTCAGGGACTTCTTTCTACAAGAAGATTTTCCTGATTCCTTTCACCCCTGCACTAGTGCTCTCTTGCCAAACTTATATATACATCATGTATATATTTAATATATGCTCATATTTGTATGTGCTATCTACCTGCTAGATTGTTAACTCCATGAGGATGTAGACTGTTTTCCTCTTGTCTTGGTATCTCCAACACTTGGAAAAGTATCTTGCATACAGTAGATGCTTAATAAATGCTTTCTGATTGACTGATTAAATTGGAGAATCATAAGATTTGGTGCTAGAAGCAACCTTGGAAATTATCCTTTCAACCTCTCCCCCTCCATCCCTATTTTATAGCTAAGGAAATAGACTATCAAAGGGAAATAATTTGACCAAGGTCATGCAGTACTAAGGAATTGCCTTGTATATATTACATATATATATGTAATATATGTATATCTACAAATATGTATGGAGAAATATACATACACTTGGAGACACATATACAAATGCAGATTATCCTTGAGAATAGGAACTGTTTCACTTTTGTCTTCATATAATTATAAAGTATCATCCCCCACCAAGATACTCACAAGGATTCAGAATAGACTTTTTTCTTTAATAAGTGTTTATTGATGTCTTTTGGTTTTTACATCATTATCATTTTCCCCTATAACTTTCTCTTCCCCCAGAGAATCATACTAAATAACAAATAGCAGATAGAGCAGTGAATAGAGTACCTAGACTGGAATTAGGAAGATTCATCTTTCTGAGTACAAATCCAGCCTCAGATGCTTATTAGCTGTGTGTGACTCTGGGCAAGTCACTTAACCCTATTTGTCTCAGTTTCTCCATTTGTAAAATGAGCTACAGGAGGAAAGGCCATGAAAACCCCAAATGTTGTCATAAAGAGTGGGACATGAGTGGGTAGAATTGAGAGATCCTGGATTCAAATTAGCCTTTACCACTCTTCTGCCTTGAAGCCAATATATAGTTTTGATTCTAAAATGGAAGGTAAAGGCTAAAAAAAAAAGAGTGGGACGTGACTGAACAACCACATTCTTTTTAAAAGAAGAAAAAATCAACACAACTGATTTAGAGAAAAAAATTTTTTAAATGTACAATGTACAATAACTGTAGACCAGAATCTCTGTGTGGAGTGGGTTGAGACTGTCCTCAGATTTCTTAATTAAAATCATCCTTGATTTTTATAATTTTGTTATTCACTTCCTTTTTCAAGGTAAAATAAAAAATATCTTATTTTTTTCCAATTACATGTAGAAACAATTGTTTAACATTTGTTTTTAAAAATTTGAATTCTAAATTCTCTCCCTATATTCACTTTTGATTTTTTTTGGTATGTGGTTCATCTTTCCATATACAGTGTTGTGGTTATTGTCTATATTAGTTTCTTGACTCTGCTTGCTTCACTCTCAATTCATAACATATGTCATTTGTTACAGCATAGTAATATTCAATTACATTCATGTACCATAGTTTGTTTAGCCATCACTCAATTATGAGCATCTACTTATTTAAAATTTTTTTTATTATCACAAAAAGTACTGCCATTAATATTTTGGTATATATGAGGGCTTTCTTTTTATTCATAACTTCCTTGGGATATAAGCCCCAAAATGAAGTCTTTGGTTTTAAAGGTATGGAAACTTTAATCACTTTATTTGTATTATTCCAAACTGCTTTCCAAAAGGGTTGTAGCATTTCATAGCTTCACCAACAATGTATTAGTGTGCTCTTCCTTCTACAACTCTTTCAATATTGAATATTGCCTTTTTTTTGGTCATCTTTGCCAATTTAGAGGGTATGAGGTGAAATCTCAGGGTTCTTTTGATGTGCATTTCTCTTATTATTAATGAGCTGATGTGTTCTTTTATGTGGTTGTGAATACAGTTCTTCTTTTGAGAACTGTTTATTCATATTCTTTGACTATTTATCTATTGAGAAATAACATGTGTGTGTATTTGTATAATTGTCTGTATATTTTCAATACCAAAACCTTATCAGAGAAAACTGATACAAAGATTTTCCCACCCATTCAACCTCAAGAAATCAAACCAGGCAGAACCTTACTGATAGAGTTTATCTTTTATCTTCTTCAAATCTACAGTAGTAGTCCCCAGAACACCTACAGCAAAGAAAAGATTTACATTTAGGTTGAGTTAGGTTTGCACAGATGGTCTCCAGAGCGGAGCATGGGAATCAGAAAAAGGAGCTCAAACCATTTCTAATATATGGAAGAATTTCAGATCAGAAATTTGGATTATGGGGCAAGGAAATTGGCAGACTTCCATCCTAGTCTCACAGAATGACAAAGGTAGAAGAACCTGAGTGATTATTATCTTCAACACTCTCATTTCATAGATGAAGGAAATAAGGCAAGTTGTAGCAAGAAATAATAGGAAAAATCTTGGATAAAGATGCCTAGTTACAAGTTTTTTGTTTTTTGTCATTTGCAATCCCAAATTAGACTACCTCATCCACAAAGTAGACTTTAAAAAAGATAAAAAAAAAACAATTTCTTCTCTGGATCTTTATTTTTCTCCTTTTAACACCACCCTTGGGACTCTGAAGGCTGATTTTCTAGCATTGGGTTGGGAAAGAAACATTCAAAGGAGATAAGTCTGAATCTCAAGCCACACTTTGAAGAGATGAAGAGAGTAAAAGTCCTTTCTCTTTTTAGACTATTGAGTGGGAGGCTCTTCCTTTAATCCATGTTATTGCCCAACAACATGGAGAACTTTATGACATGTTACCCTGAAATTGAGGAATACCATACCTACAACATTTCCCTGGTCTGCCAGTGTGGAGAACTTGTCCAAAAATGAAAAACTTAGTCTGGCATGTCATGTTTTTAATGAACTTATGTTGCTCTCGATGGTTACTACTTTCCTTTCTTTAATAATGTGCTCTGGAGATTTCCTAGGAATAGAAGTCAGATTCATTGACCTATATTTTTCAGACTCTATCCTCTCTCCTTTATTTTTAAAATTGAGGCAACATTCAAGAACTGGTTTTACCACAGACTAGTCATGTGACCTTAGGCAAATCATTTTATCTTCTCAAGCCTCATCTGTAAAATTGGTGTGTGTTGGTGTAGAGAGGGTAGGAACATGTCGATCATATAAGATCCCTGAGGTCTTTTATAATTCAAATATTTGATAACAAAACAAATATTTGTTATATCTGATGACTCATACAAGATCACTGTGCTAGTGAAGTAGAACCTTAATGAGTTACTCCTCCTACAGGTATTTACATTTAAAAACAGCAACTTTTAAGCACAAGAAAGTTGAATTTCTAATGGTAGAATTGTAGGGCTCAGTGATAGAGATTTTTTGCATGTATAGTGGGTGACTCTTCCAGATTTCCTTCAAATCCTCCCATACAATATTCTTTTAAACCCTTACTTTCCATCTTAGAATCGATACTGTGTATTGGTTCCAAGGCAGAAGAGTGATACATAGGCTAGGTAAAAAGGATTAAGTGACTTTCCCAGGGTTACACAGCCAGGTTGTGTCTGAGGTCAAATTTGAACCCAGGACCTCCCATCTCTGGGCCTGGATTTCAATCCACCAGGTCACCTAACTGCCTCATTCCATATACTATTTATTCATTCTACCTATGCAGCTTCTGCCCTGCCACTTTCTATAAATGCATGTCCTTGGGAAATAATTTCACCCCTTGGATCCTTGATTTCTTCATCTGCAAAACAGGGATGCCCAGGCTGACTCATAGGGCTGGTGTTAGGGAAGGGCTTGGTAAATGAGAAAACACTATGTAAATGGGAGCTATTATAATGCCTGCCATTAACCTTGTGTACTGCAGAGGTGTAAATCCTCTCTGTAAAATGAGAGGGTTGGGCTAAGTAATCTCTAAGGTCTCTTCTAACTCTGACAATCTATGAGTCTATGAGTGTGCATAGGAATGCTGTTTTGACAAAAAAGACCCATTTTCTGAAGTAAATGTAGATAGTTTGTTGAGTGGTCAGTCCCAAAGAAGAGTCATTAATGTTCCCATGCCAGCTTGGAGGGTGGTCTTCAGAGGAGAACTTCGGGGATGCATGTGTCATCCTGGGCTGTGACAAATTTTTATTAATGATTTGAGTAAAGTCATAGATGCCATAAGTAACAGACTTGTAGATAACAGAAAGCTGGGAGGTATAGATACAGGATTAAAAAAACATTTCGATAAGGTAGAACATGGAATTAGATCTAACTGGGACTAATATAGTCTTAGACACGAGTTCAAAAATTTAACTTCACAGGTACAATATGAAAAACTAGATATCAATTCTCTGGAAAATATTTGAAGATTTTCATATGTCAATTTGATTGGTTCATAGATGAAAGGTGTAATAGATCTTGTTGCTGTTGCTCAGTCATTTAAGTCATGCCTTATGTCCCCATTTGGGGCTTTCTTGGCAAAGATACTGCAGTGCTTTGCCATTTCCCTCTCCAGCTCATTTTACAGATGAGGAAACAAAGGCAAACTAGTAAGTGTATGAGGACACATTTAAACTCCAGTCCCTTCACTCTATCCATTGTGCCACCCAGCTTCCCCAAATCTTAGAAATCCCTTAATCCAATTTCCTAATTTTTCATATGATTAAATGATGACCTGGAGAGGTAAAATGGCTTGTCCAATGGCACATAGGTAGCAAGTGATAAGGCTAGAATTTGAACCAATGTTTTCTGACTCTAAATCTAAATGCACTGGCACATTCCACTTACCACAATGGCAGCATTTTGAGAATATGTCAACAGTGTGATATGGAAGATAAGAAATTCAATATAATTTTATGCAGCTTTCAGAAAGTTATATATTTCTGGAATAAGAAGTGGCAGACTAATTGTACTTTGTTCTGGTCAGACTACATCTAGAGTACTATATTTTGTTTTAGGAGATATATATTTTGATAGAATATTAGTATATTGGAGATTACTCCAAAGAAGGGAACCAGGAAGATGAAAAAGCTTAAGTTCATGCCATCTAAGGATCAGTTAAAGGAATTGAGGATGTTTAATCAGGAGAAGATGGAGGAGGAAGATGACAGTGATAAAAAGTATCTGAATAGTTGTCATATGGAACAATGATTAACATTGTAATTTTTTACCCTAAAGGGAAAAACTAGGAGTTGGAAGCAATGGGAAGAATTTTCAAAGTGGCAAATTTGGACTTCTTGTGAAACGTCTTAAAAATGAGAGCTACCAAAAAAAAAGTGTATAGGGATGTGATGAGTTCTGACTCATTGGAAGTCTTGGGAGGCAGAAAATCAGTGAGTGTCTTCAGACAAAGCTGGATAACTAATTGTCAAATATGTTGTGGGCAGGATAATTTTCAGAGATGGTTTGGACTAGATGGTTACTGTGGACCCTGCCAACTTGGAAATTCTATTAATCTGTGTCCAGTGATCACCTATTTTATGTCCACTGGTGAAATACAGGAATTTGTCAGTGTATGTATGAAACAAGGGCATTAACTTTACCAAGGATTAGGATCATAGGAACATAAATTTAGTTTTGGAATCAGCCTTCAAGGTCATTTGTCCAAACTTTTCATTTTGGAGAGGAGGAAGCTTAGACCAAAGATGGTTAAGTAATGTACTGATGGTCACACAGGAAGTAATCACCAGGGCTAGTTGCTTGAACCTGTCTTCTAACTCCATAGCATGAACTAGTTTTTCTGAGATCTGCACTTTGTGTCACCTTGATTCCTGCCTTAGAATTAGTAGAGGTGTACTCTGTGAATGATGTTGACTTGGGCAGTTGGTCCTTAGCTCCTTGCTTTCCCCCTTGGCTAGCCCAGAAGTCAAGGTGAGCCACTGTCAGGGGCATGGGAAAATTCACTCTAACAAGCTATGACCCCTCACTGCTAACATTGGCAATGAGTGCTCATGGGTTGGCAGGTGGAGTTCAGAGCCAGATTGAGGAACTATAGGTGACCTTGCTCTTTTCAGGGTGTGGGAGGGGGGCTTCCCTATCAAGTATTCCCTGCACATATCAAGAGATTTATGTTGCCTCCTGTTTTACCAGCAGGTGCCTTTATCACACAGTGTGTACAGTTCCCAAATCACTTGCCAGGGGATTCATGTCTCAATATTATAATCTCTAAAGAGATGATATTAGAAATTCAATTTTGAAAGAAGGAACTGTTTAGGGTGTCAGCATGTTATGATAATTATCTGGATGATTTCCCCCCCATCCCCACCCCCCAAGTGCTGCTGCTTCTTGAGCTGCAATAGGAAGTTATTTTTCCTTTGAATGCCAAGAATGGGGAGAATGGGGATTATTTCTATGTCTTTCCCCCTTCCCCCCATATACACTCACACCCCTCCCTCCACCTGCACCCTCATCTCCCATTCTCAGCCTTGACAACACATGGGGAGCGTTCTCTGCTCCCCGGAGCACATGGTTGAATAAGCCTGATTGCCTTCCTGTATTTCTTTATAAAACTTTAAATATTCATCTCACTGCTGTCAAATTAAATGGAATTCTTTGACTATCATTCTTTTCAAGGATCTGAGTTCTTTTTCTACAGTACCTGTCCTACCACCATTTGAAGGCTCTTCCATTTATCTCACATTATTCCTCATGAGCTCCCCCTTCCAATGAGGTCAGCAGAATGTTAATGAAAAGAGAAAAGGTGAAGTTTATTGTGAAGACTGAGAAAAAGGCTGGGGAGGAACTTTGGCAGGGAGTAGGATGGGGTGGGAATAAAAGCTGAGACAGGGACATTAGAGACCACCGTGTGATGATGCAAAACCCAAAGATAGCCAGCAGAGAGAATCGTTTATTAGTCTAAGAGAAGAAATGCAAAAAGCCCAAGAAGATGTAGAACACACATAATAGGGTCATCAATTTGGAACTGGGATAGGCCTCAGAGGTCATCCAGTCCATATCCTTTCTTTTGAAAATTACAAAACTTAGGCCAAAAGAGCTTAAGTGATTTGCTCAATGTCTATCTTAGCCTTTTTCCCAGCACCTCTCCTCCCCAATACATATGTACACCCTCTTACCCTCAGTATTAAGAGAAGGGTTGATGGCCAGCATTTCAATATTGTATCTTCCAAAAGCAGGGGGATGGACTAGATAACTTTTAAAAGTCCCATCCAAACCCATAAGTCAAAAATCAATGAGCATTTATTAAATGCTTGACTTATAACCAGAAATCCTGTTTAGAAAAAGAATGGGCTTAATGACATGGACCCAAGGGTTATCTTTAGAAGAAATGATTTAAAATGTGAATGTGCAAATTTAGCATAATATTACATATAGCATATTAAATTTCATTGCAATATGTTATACTTTAATATTCTTCCTGTATACATACTCACTCTAAATGGAGGAATCCATTAGAAAATGGAACTACATGCTCACAAGGGGCTCATAACTCAGTACCAGAATCATTTGTAAGCTGAGTAATACACAGGGAGGATAGGACAGTATAGTATGGAGATCAGAGGGAGAGAATATTCCAGGACAGAGTTAGGAGAGATAAAGACTGAAGTGTATAGACCAGTGTAGACGAGACCTCTGCACACCCATTCCTCTCAGGACAACCCAATTAAAAGTGACCCATGGGGGCAGCTAGGTAGCATAGTAGATAGGACACCAGGTCTCGAGTCAGGAGGACTCGGGTTCAAATATGGCCTCTGACACTTCCTAGTGGCGTGATCCTGGGCAAGTTGCTTAACCCTAAACGTCTAGCCCTTGCCACTCTTCTTTCTTAGAACTGGTACTAAGACAGAAAGTAAGGGTTTGAAAATAAAAGTGACCCATAGCCAAACACCATTTAATAAAAAACACTTTAGGGCAGCATACACAATGAACTGACAGTCATACACTAAATAGATGGCAAGCTTCACTATTCGGGAGTCACCACTGACGAGATGACCTTTGAGCATACAGCCTACATCAACTGCGAGGTTTAGTGAAAAGAGCACTGAACCAGGCTCTGATTTTCATTGCCATTTCCTGGTTGTGCAACCTTTGGCAAACCATTTCCCTGAACCCCATATTCCTCCTTGCTAGAGTTCAAATTCAACAAACACTAAGTGTTTATTACCTATAAGATGCTCTGCCAGGCACTGGGGATCCAAGCATAAAAATGGCAGCCTCTAGCCTTGAGGCATCTACATTTGTCTGGGAAGGATGCAATGGGAAAAGGGGTGTGGGAAAAGATGGAGGGCCATCCATGAAAATGGCTCATCCCAAGAGGTAAGTTCATGCTGCTGCTTATGCAGTGGGGGCAGGTGGCTGCTGTTCTCTCGGGGGTTTGATGCCCTTCTCAAGTCTGTTGCTCTGATTTTTTTCACGTACTTTTCCCCCAGGTGTCATGGACAGCTTTCCATCTGTACAGCACATGTCATATTACAGAACAGAGCAAAAAACATGCTGTTTATTAGTCACAGTCCCTGTGGAAAGGATGCCTGCTGGCAAAAGAGCCTTCTTGCATCCTTCTTCCACTTCAGGTCTTCTCTCAAACTTATTTTTCCTTTGTCCCTCTCCCCATAGGTAATTGGAATTGGACTTTTTTGCCCTAGGGACAATTCTGCCCCCCACCACACTCCTTCTAATGCTATTTTCTATTATTGTTGTCTGCCAAATTGGCCTGTCCTTTTACTATCTGTAGAACTTTATGCACTTTACCCCTTAATCTGATCCTCAGTTTTCTCACCTCTGAAATGGGGATAATGATAATTGTACTAGTCAGATTCTTGTTTTTCAGTTGTGTTTGAATCTTTGTGACTCCTTTTGGGGTTTTCTTGGCAAAGATGCCGGAGTCATTTTCCATATCCTTCTCCAGTTCATTTTACAGAAAAGGGAACTGTGGCAAGCAGAGCAAAGTGACTCCCTCAGGGTCATGTAGTTAGTAAGCATCTGAGACTGGATTTGAATTCAGGAAGATGAGTCTTTCTGACTTGAGGTTTAGTGCTCTATCCATGCACCATCTAGCTGCCCACTAGTTAAAAGTCACAATATTAAAGCATGAAGAAACCTTAGAGACAATTTATTCTAACAGCTTACACTTTATATTTACAGAATTCTGGGGCCAAAGATAAACCATAAATCATAAAGTCAGTTACCCTTTTTCAATCTCTGAACTCATAATTGAGCTTATTCCCCCTCATTTTACAAATGAAATAACTGAGACCCAGAAAGATTGTGGACCTTGTCCAAAGTCTCACGGAGATTAAACATTGGAGGAAGCTTGAGTTCTCTGAAGGTGTTATCAACTCTACCATGCTTATCCTCCAAGTCCACCATTATGTCATAAATAGCAGAACATTCAAACTCAAGTCTCTGATTCAAAATCTACCATCCACACAGCCAACATCATCCCTGCTCTTTGTATTCTATAAATTGCTATATAAATGAGAGCTGAAAAGGTTTGCAGATGATTCTCACAGGTGAATCTTTCATCCAGGCCAAGATGAAAGCATCAATCCTTGCCAATCCCTAGAACATCTGAGACCTTCTCTGCAGGAATCACGGAGTCAGTGTCTGGCCAAATCATTTGTGTACCCAAGTAGAGCTTTGAAAATTGCTGTTGTAAAAGTCCACTATAATCTCTAAGCCTCCTCTGTAACATATAGGATTTGACATCACAAAATCAATAGCTCCAGGCCACACCGAATAGAATTTCCAGCTTGAAAATAAATGAATTTAGAGAAAAAGAGTACTGAGAAATGTTGTGCATCCTTCCCCCAACTCCAGTCCTCTGCTAATGTGCCCTTAGAAGCTATCTACCTTGCCTATACCCACTTCTGGCTATGCTTTAAGCCTACACTCCTTTGAGACAATATACAAATATTCTCAAGGAGACTAGGTGGCATAGTGTATATAGGTGGCATAGTGTATAGAGTGCCAGGCCTGGAGTCAGGAAGATCTGAGTTCAAATGTGGCCTCAGACACTTACTAGCTGTGTGACCCTAAACACGTCACTTCACCCTTTTTGCCTCAGTTTCCTTATCTGTAAAATGAGCTGAAGAAGAAAATAGCAAGTCACTCTGGTAGGTTGGCCAAAAAAATCACAAAGGGGGTCATGAAGAGTCAGAAATAACTAAATAACAAAGCAAATATTCTTTTGAAAGGTAAATAAATGTTGGATCCTCTCAAATTTTTATTTTTTAGATTCAGAGATGATTGTGTTTCTTATATCTTAGAGAGAAAGTAGTGGAGAAAAACACAGGAGTTTGAGTTGTGGGGACCAAAACTTGAAGCCTACCTCTGATACTTTTAGAAAGGGAGTTCCCTTATCAGCTTGACGAGTTTAAAGGATGGTGAACCTTTGTTTTATCTTCCAAAAGAGATAGACATTATTGGTTGCCAATGGTGCAAAACTGTAAGATAAATTGGTTGGCTCATTCTTAGAAGGAGGAAGTCTAGTGGGAACCCTTGCATCTCTTATTCCTTTTTTCTTTACTTATCTTTTTTTTTTTTCTGGAGAGAAGTCCTGAGTCTAGTAGATGAGAAGGGTCTATTCTACCAAGAACTGTCAATGTTTGCCTTTTGGCAAATGTACATGGTGGAAGCTGATTGATATATGTTGACCTAAATGTCCTGAGAAGGGAATTCTTGAACCTTTTTTTTTTCCTTAAACCTCAGCTTCCTACTTAGATGTAGTAGATAACATTGGGTTTCTGTGAGAGTCCAAGAGTTCAGAGTAATAACCACAAAGGCTGAAATTCTGAATGGGTTTCTATGGGGTTAAAGAAGAATGTTAAGATCTTGTCTGTACAGAAATCTCATATCTGGTTATCTTTCAAGGTCCATCCAGACCACAGGATGGTATTGAGTCTAGAGGTCTTTAAGACCCTGGGAGAAAGTGAGAATGTCAGAAAGGGAAATGAATTGTATTGATTGTTTATGAGCTCTTGTGACTTCTTTATGTTTTTTTCCCTTCATTTTCTTATAGTTTCCCATCATTCATCAAATTCATTGTAGTTTCAGTGTATAAAATAAAGCCTATTCCATACCTTATAGCACATTTGTTTCGTTGAATATTCATGCTAAACCTAGGACAGAGAGGATGTTTTTGCCCAATTCTAGAGAGCTAGGCACAATTTACATTTGGAAGTTGTTCCTTTGAGTAGGGACTCAGAGTTAACCAAAGTGAAACTAATTTCTGAGGCAATACCTTATGATTGGACTTGATTCATATAAGCTTCAGGGGCTCTGGCCTCTTGGTTGAACTTACTATTGTGTGACTTTGGGCAAATCATTTTCTCTTTTTGAAACTTGGATTCTTCCACTACAAAATAATGGGTTACATTAAATGATATCTAAGGTACCATCTAGGTCTAAATCTCACGGTCTTGCCCAAAATCACACAGCAAATGGCAGATCCAGGATCAGAAATTGCAATTCCCATAGCTGGATTCTAATTGCAGCTGTAATTATTATCCATATCATAGAAATAGTGAAGACTCAGAAGTCCTTCCCAACCAGCTGTTCCCTCTTATCCTTCTTGCTTATATACCCCAAGATGATTATTGGGAAATCTCCATTCTTGACTCTGATCTTGAAGCCTATAGTTTAGAGAGACTTTAGGGAACAGGTCAGGTCATCTTTCAGTTCTCTGTGTGGTTGGGTGTGGGTCCTCAGAGAAAAGTGAGAATAGGGGATGTAGAGGGAGTCTCTTTTTCACTTTATACTCTATGTGGCTGAGGTCCTGGGCTTGGCCAGATCTGGGATCATCAGAAAGATCAGGAGAAGATTGCCATATCCTTGCTTTTGATAGGGCATGCTTCCCTCTCACGATCCGTAGTAGAAAAAGGAAATAGTTCTATCTGGAGTTTTGAGGCTGAAATGTATAGACAGGAGGTTTTCAGATCATTGCAAATAATCAAGGTCTATTTCTCTGCTCTAGTCTTCCCTTCTACCTAATCTGTATTTATGAAGAGAATATCCAGAGAATACTGCACATCATCTCTAGGGAAGGAATCACAGAAATTCATGATATCTTAAGTTGAGTGGAATCCCTAAATGTAAATTCTTTTAGAAGATAAACTCTTTGAGGGATAGAATGACTTTTCCTTTTTCTATGTACCCTCAAGACTCAGCACTGCATCATCTGACACACAGTTTTTAGTTAATAAATGCATATTGACTGATAGATTTTTACAGGTAAATTTTTATTGGCCTCTTTCTTTTTTATATTCCTTTCATTTCTAAATATATACTTCCTCTTTCCCGACCAAACTACTCCTTATAACAAATACTTTTTTAAAAGAAAAAAGAAAAAAAAAGACAATTTGGCAAGACTAATCCACTTATCAACTGAATCAGGCAGTTTATGCAGTATGCCAAACATATGCCAGTTCTCCACCTCTGCAAAGAATTGAAGGAGGCATATATATATATATATATATATATATATATATATATATATATTATCTGCAAAGTTGATCTTGGTCATAATAATTATAAGGTGTTTAATTTCCTTTGTTGTTATAGTGGTTTTCATTTATATTTTTGGAATCACTACATATATATGTATATATATATAATGTGTATATATGTGTGTGTATTGTTCTCCTGGTTCTTATCAGAGGTCAAGTGACTCATTCAGGGTCACATAGCTAGTAAGTGTCTAAGGCTAGATCAGTATATATATATGTATATATATGTATATACATATATAATTTTATCTTCACAACAATCCTGAGAAGTAGGTACTGTTATTATCCCCATTTTAAAATTGAGGAAACTGAGTCTGAGAGAGGTTAAGTGTCTTTCTCAAGATCACAGACCTAGGAAGTGTTTTAAGCCAGATATGAACTCAGATTTTCCTGCCTCCAGATCCAGAACCTTATCATCTGTACCACTGAGCTGCCTCTAAGGTAAGTACCTTGGGTGTGGGGAACAGTCAATGAAAATTCTGTTTCAAGAGATGGAGTATGGGGTACAGGGTATACCAAAGAGATCATTGTCACTGGATTGCAGGGTACATTTGAGGGTGGGGAGGGCAGTATTGGTATAATCATTTGGATTCAATTGATTTTGTAACATTCGGAGATCTGAAAGCTCTGCTCTCTATGAGATAGGGAAAAGGACTAGGTCTTTTATTTCTCTGGTATGGAGAAATCCTTGGTGAGGAAATTCCCACTATTAATGCAGGCTGGCACCTTCCCTATACTTAAGAGTCTCTGATTGTTATTTAGAGTATTGGGTGGCTAAGTGATTTTTGCCCAGTGTCACAGAGCCAATATATGTTAGAAGTAGGTCTTGGACTCAAGTGCTCTAGATTCAAAAATGCACATGCTACAAGGTGAGAACTGAGTGAAAGGTGGACACCAGTGGATAAGCAGCCATCAAAGGGGCAAGCCCTCTCGCCAGAGGCATTAGTGCTCCCAAAATATCACATACACATCTTAATCTACCAGAGAAGGAAAAAGCAATTATCTTTGCAAAGAAAACACGATGGACAGAATTATCCATGAGGTTAGGAAGAGTCATACAACACTAGAAAAAGAACAACAGACTCACCTACATTTCTTTTCCTTGGCCAACATTGGCCAATACCCCATGGATGAAATTTTTTTGTTGATACTTTATTATATTAATGTAGTTATTATTATTGCTGGTGAAATGAAATTAAATTTGCTAAGAGCAAATAATCCAATATAATGAGTGCTTTCCTCCAGTGAGACATTGAGCCGTCTATGGACCTAGCTCATAAGAAAAAGATTATTTGGCTCTCTTTCTCTCTCTGGGAATTATTCTAATGACAGTCATTAATAGCCCATCTGATCAAAGACTTCAGGGCCCTCATTACCTCCATTCGACCTGTGCATGGGGGTATGAAACTTTGTGAAGGGTAACCGAGGGGCCTTGATTAAATAGACTAGAAACTAATAAGTCTCACTATTCTATGGTGTGAGTACCTTCCTGCCTAAAGAGGAGGGATAGATGGGATAAATCTTGATAAAACAGGAGATAAGGAAGCACTACATAATGGAAAACATGATGCATTGGGAATTAGAGGATTTGGGTTTGAATCCTGACTATTCTGTGAAGACTAGCTGTATGATCCTGGGCAAATAAAATATTTTCTCTGGGCTTCTGTTTCCTCATTGGTAAAATAAGAGGGTTGACCTCCATCAGTTATGAAGTCCTTTCTAGCTCTCTATCTCTGATTCCATACTGTGGGACCACCAAAGAGAAATTCCCTTAAATCAAGAAGTCCTTAACCTGGGCTCTATGAATTATATCTATCTTTCTTTCTTTCTTTCTTTCTTTCTTTCTTTCTTTCTTTCTTTCTTTCTTTCTTTCTTTCTTTCTTTCTTTCTTTCTTTCTTTCTTTCTTTCTTTCTTTCTTTCTTTCTTTCTTTCTTTCTTTCTTTCTTTCTTTCTTTCTTTCTTTCTTTCTTTCTTTCTTTCTTTCTTTCTTTCTTTCTTTCTTTCTTTCTTTCTTTCTTTCTTTCTTTCTTTCTTTCTTTCTTTCTTTCTTTCTTTCTTTCTTTCTTTCTTTCTTTCTTTCCATCCATCCATCCATCCATCCATCCATGCATCTATCCAACCATCCATGCATCTATCTATCTATCTATCTATGTATCTATGTATCTATGTATCCATCTATGTATCTATCTATGTATCTATGTGTCTATGTATCTATCTATATATCTAGGGGTGTATGGGGTGCTCAGGGAGGAGTAATATCTTTGGTATGGAGCGCTTGTCGTGCCCTCCTAGGGCAGCTCTCCAGCCTCTGACCCTCACCTGACACCCAGCTCTCACTTGTGGCTCCTAGTAGCTGCTAGCATGCGGCAGTGGCCACACCCCGGGCAACAGCTTCGACAGGCCGGCTAAACCTTGTGAGGGTAGCCATCAGGTCATAGACTCCTGGTGAACCAGGGCTTTGCTCACCCAGCATGTGAAGACTGCTTCGGCTGAACAGACGGAAGAAACCAACAAGAAGGTTCAACGGCTGAGATGGCGACGCAGCAAAGCACTGTGGAGTGCTTAGGGCGTGTTGGAGCACAAAAGACAACATGGCCATCCAATGCAGCTGAGGAAGTCTCCAGGTGTAATGACTTTTCGTGCCACTGGACCCAGGCTTCCAACGCCGAGAGAGTGGGACTGTCTCTGTGCATCGATTTTTCCACTTAAATCTTCATGCACAAGTGTCTCTGTGTACAAAAACACACAAAGACAATAGTCATCCTTGATTACTGAGAGACTACTACTATATATCTATGTATGTATATATGTATATATCTATCTGTCTGTCTATCTATGTATCTATGTGTCTATGTATGTATGTATGTATGTATCTATTTATCTATCTATCCACTCATATCTCTGTCTTCGTGTCTCTGTCTCTCTCGGTTGATCGATTTATATATCCATCTACCTATCCATCTATCTATTTACCTCCATCCACTCATCTCTCTCTCTCTCTCTCTCTCTCTCTCTCTCTCTCTCTCTCTGTCTCTCTCTGTCTCTCTCTCTCTCTCTGTCTCTCTATCTTTCTATCTATCTACCTACCTATCTTTATGGGACAGTTAGGTGGCTTAGTGGATAGAGAAGCAAGTCTGGAGTCAGGAGGACCTGGGTTCAAATTTGTATTCCAATAAGTTCCCAGCTGTCTGACCCTGGGAAATCATATAACACTCATTGCCTAACCCTTCCCTCTCTTCTACCTTCAAACCAATACATAGTATTAATTCTAAGACAGAAGGTAAGGATTATATATAACTACATACATATATATATATATATATATATATATATATACATAAGCAGTATTTCAATAGGATTGGTTTCATTTATATTTTTATTGCTTTAAAATATTATATTGAGAGGGGCCCATAGGTTTTCTCATACTGTCATTGAGTTCCATAGACTTGCCCTAGATAGATTCAGTGTCAGTCATATTTATATAATTTTAATTCCATAATTATTTGAATATAGTATTAATAATATAATTATAATAAAATAAGTTTAAAATAATAATTAATATTGTTAGTTACTAACATATAATTGATAATATTTTTTAATAGCCCTGTGATTATGGGGCCCCTCATCCCTCTCAATAGATTCAATCAGGTCTCCCAGAATCACATATCTTTGGAGTTGGGAGAGACCTCATTAGCCATCTAGTTTCACCTTTACCAAAGTAGAAATCTCTTTAATGATATCCCTGAGAGGTGGCCATTCACTGACGTTTGATTCATTTCTTCCCTGCCTTCCTCCTCAACTTAGCCCCATACAAGAGACTCATTTCCTACCTTAATTCCCAGAATTCCCTCAGTCTTGAAGGTTGACCTGAAGCATAATTAAATCCTCCCTTTCCGGGTTCATGGCCTGCCTTTTTGTTAGTGAAAATAGGTGTGATGGAGCAGCAGGGTGAATCAGTGGATTGAATACTTAACTTGCAGTTAGGAAGATCTGAGCTCAAATCCTGCTGCAGACACTTACTAGTGGTTACTCAGACCCATTTTCCTCATCTGCAAAATGGGGAGAACAATGGCATCTCCCTCATAGGATTGTCATGAGGATAAAATGAAACACCCTATGTAAAGTAAACTATAAGGCTTGTCTTGCAATCTTAATGTGCTTTATAAATGCAAATTGTTGTTATTAATAATAAAGTCTTCCTTTACTATTCCAACTTTCACTGATATCTCCCTTCTCTAAATTCAAAGCATTACAGCATGTTATAGCTAGAAGAGACCTTAAAAATTATCTCATTCAATCTCATTATTTTACAGATGCAGAAAATGACTCCTAGAGAAGTTAAGTGGTTTTCCTAAGGGCCTACATTCACTACCAGTTAATGGTGGAGCCAGGATTAGAATCTATGCTAGACAGTCCCAAGTGAGAATCTATCCTCAGACACTCATTAGCTGTGTGATCTTGGGCAAGCCACTTAATCTCTATCTGCTTTAGTTTTCTCATCTATAAAATGGGTATAATAATACCCAAGATCATTGTGAAGATAAATGAGATAATATTTTGAAGTGGTATGGAAGTGCCAGTGATTATTGTTGTTCTTGTTGTTATTATGAGTCCAGAGTTCTTTCTTTTGCACTTTAGGAATTTAATGCACTGATGGTCAAGATCTCATAATCCTCCTGTGGTTCCCAGAACTTTGTTGTTTAGTCATTTTAGTTGCGTCAAAGTCTGCATGACCCTACTTGGGGTTTTCTTGGCAAAAATACTGTAGTTATTTGCCATTTCCTTCTCAACTCATTTTACAATTGAGGAAACTGAGGCAGGAAAGGTTGAGTGACTTGACCAGGGTCACATAGCTAGTAAGTGTCTGAGACCAGATTTGAATTCAGGTCTTCCTGACTTCAGGCCTGGTACTTTATCTGCTAAATCACCTGAGGTCCCCAGAAGAAAGAGATTAAAATGAGTATTACAATGACAATGTCTCTAAATTCTAGTTCTGTGAGTGTTCATGCTGTTTGGGTTCCAATTTTGGCTTTTCTCCTTGCCTGTGTGGCTTTGGGAAAGTCATGCAAATTTTCTGGGCTTTGGTCTTTCATTTGTAAAATGGAGGAATTGGAGCTGATGATCTCTTGAGCCCCTTTCACTTTTAAACTATATGAGATGGTGCCTAACGAGATTGGATTCCCCTAAGGCCAGGAGCCATGTTTTGTGCTTGACTAGTATCATATACAACATTCCTGCATCATATACAACATTCTTTATTGGGTTTTTAATACCCTTAATGGTGGGTATGGGGTGTTCCAGGATTAGCACTTCTGCTATGAGGGCTTGCTGAGCCCTTTTTAGGGCATTTCATTCCTGTTTAATGTCTAAACTAACTCTTCCAACTCTCACTTGTGGCTCCAAGAAGCTGTAGCATTCACAGAGAACATATCCCAGTAAAATTGTCTCTACAAATGAGCTAAACCAGGTTGAAGGTAACCAACAGGCCTCAAATCCATTGATGAATTAAGGGGTTCAAGGATATGAAGACTTCACCTGGCAAAATGAGTAGAGAAGAACAAGTTGTAGCAATGGCCATGAAGGCAGTTGAAGGAGGCTCTGTGAAGTGCTTAGAACTTGGTCAGACATAGAAGATGCTCAGGTTGTCCATTACATCCTGGGACCATCACCAGTCATCCTGACTTTTGTCTTGCCACTGGACTTTGATGGCTCTGGAAGAGAGAATGAGAGAGGTGACTCCGTGAAACTCTGCCTCACTTAAATCCAATTCACTTGTTAGTTAAGACATCACCTTGTGACATCACTGGTACTTTTCAAAAATGAAGGATGAATAACAACAGTACTTTTAATAGCCTGTTCTTTCCCTTTTCCAGTATTCTGACCCTTTTCTCTCTCTCCCAAGACATACTTTGTAATATAGCCTCCTTGCTGTTCTTCAAGAAAGACATCCTATTTCTCAGAATTTTACTGGCTGTTGCTCATGTCTGAATTCTCTCCCTTTTCATCTGTGTTGCCTCCTGGTTTCCTCTAAGCTGCAGTTAAAATTCTACCTTATATAAGAAGCCTTTCTCAACCCCTCCTAATTCTAGTACAGGTCTGTTGTTGATTTTATCAAGTTTATCATGTATGCAACATGTTTGTACACAGCTATTTTCATGTTGTCTTCCTCATTGGGCTCTGAGTTCCTCAAGAGCAGATTGTCTTTTGCCTTTCTTTGTATCTGCATCACTTAGCACATTGCTTAGAATATAATAGGCACCTAATAAATGGTGATTGACTGGCAAATAATTTCATTATTCTTCTCTAATTCTATTGGAAAATCAAATTACTGACAAATGTACTATATCAAAACTGACAGTGATATTTTCCCCCTTTATTAAAGGAATTACATGATTCCAGTGTTGGAAGGGACCTCAAGAGCCATCTAATAATAGCTACCATCTATATAGCACTTACTATTTGCTGGCTACTTATTATCTAATTGGATACTCTCAACAGCTTTGAGAAGTAGGTCCTCACTTTCCAAAACTGAGGCATATAGAGATTGGTTGATTTGCCCAAGATCACAAGTTGGTTAGTGTTGAGGGAATTTACTTTATATATACTGTATTAGTTCTTATATTGGGACATTGGGGTACAAAGGCCCTAGTGCCTGTATGTTTGGGAGAATTACTATGTATTCTTGTGCTTGGGATATGGGTCAGAGATTCTATCCAATACACTGCTTTTTACATGTTCTTTTTCCTTAGACATCCTAAAGAATGCCTTTTCTTTTAGCAGAATTTGGTTAATAAATGAAGTAAGCAAAAGTTCTTTTCCCATATACATGTTCCCCATAACATGGGGTTGGGGAGAGGTGGACAGTTTGATAGAACACCTCTTAATTGGCTTTCTACTAGTTAGAAGGGTGTATGGGGTGCTCAGGGAGGAGTAATATCTTTGGTATGGAGCGCTTGTTGTGCCCTCCTAGGGCAGCTCCCCAGCCTCTAACTCCTACCTGACACCCAGCTCTCACTTGTGGCTCCTAGTAGCTGCTAGCATGTGGCAGTGGCCACACCTCCAGCAATGGCTTCGACAGGCCAGCAAAACCTTGTGAGGGTAGCCATCGGGTCATCGACCCCTGGTGAACTAAGGCTTTGCTCACCCAGCATGTGAAGACTGCTTCGGCTAAACAGATGGAAGAAACCAATAAGAAAGTTCAACGGCTGAGATGGCGACACAGCAAAGCACTGTGGAGTGCTTAGGGCGTGTTGGAACACAAAAGACAACATGGCCATCCAATGCAGCTGAGGAAGTCTCCAGGTATAACGACTTTTCGTGCCAATGGACCCAGGCTTCCAACGCTGAGAGAGTGGGACTGTCTCTGCGCATCGACTTTTCCACTTAAATCTCCTTCACGCACAAGTGTCTTTGTGCACACTCATCTACATCACAGATGAAAGTGCACAAAGACAATCGTCATCCTCAGTTACAGAGAGACTATTACTACTAGTTAGAGATGTGTTAGGATGTTAAAGGGAGGGGCTAAATAATGAGATCCTAAAACACTTGAGCTGTCTGACCAAGTTCAGGATTTTTGGTCATCGAGAGAAGGCCATTGATCTATGTCACTTTATTGGTTATGATGCTAGCCTAATCAGTAAACCAATATAATCAATAAACTGATATTTCTTACCCAATATTAGACTCTCAAAATAATTTTAATCATAGTAGTGTCTAAAGCTGGATCTTAAATGGGACTTCCTGATTCTAAGCTCAACACTTTATCTCCTACCCTACCTAATTGTCCCTAAATGAACAGAATGACTACTATAGCATGTTTTATAATTACCTAGCGAACCCTCTCCTTGAAATGTAAGGGTTAAATTTAATGGTTGGACAATAATTTTATGAAATGATGTGGTTATCAATATTATCATATCTTAAGTCAGAAATTTATTTACAAATATTTACAAAATGGAGAGAAAACAATAAAGTAGAGAAATGTGAAGAGGTTAGAGAGGTTATCTATCATATCAACCAAAATGTTTACTTTGGGACTGCTTAATCGAGGTAGAGATTAATTAGCTCTCAACTAGGAAGGCTGATGGTGAATAACCATACGGCCTCCTCTAAGATGGAAGCTTGTTTCTTAGGAAACTAGGAAAAAAGTCAGCCTTTCACTCACCCAACAAAATAGTTCAGGAGTCAGAGTCTAAGTTGAAGCCAAGCTCCAAGCCCAAGATCCAAACCACAGTCTCCAGCGAAGCTCTCCTGAAGACCTTCCCCAGTCAAAAGACTATCTCCAGAAGACATCTCTTCAGGCTATCTTTTCAAAGACCATCTGCTCTGAGGGAGTTCCGGCTTGCTTTTATGGTGACGTCTTGTCCTTGCCCCTCTTCACAGAGGCCAATCATAGTTTCCAAGTTATCTAGCACTGCCCAGGGGGCAGTGTCTGTGGGATTCACCCCGCTCATCCTCTGAAAGTGTCAACTCTTATAAAAGGCCTCTGAAGGTGTCAACTGATCGTAGGATTCACAAGTTTGGGATCCATACCTCTCATCCTCTGAAGGTGTAAACTCTTATCAAAAGATTCACAAGTTTCTGACTGAGTTAAAAGGGTGGAGCTGCCCAAGTAATTGACACTGAACTCCCTTACTTAGTATTAAGTAGGGGTTCTTTTAAGTTTTTGGTTGACTAACTCAACATAGACAGAATAAATAATTCTCTTTCACAGAAGACTGTGTCTAAACCAATCAGATATGGAGGAAAGGAGAAATATGTTCCCTACCCTTTACTCTTGGTGTGTGTGTGTGTGTGATGGTTACACACATCAATAGAGAATCTAAGACAGAATAAATAGAAATGTAAAAGTATAAAATAAGTTTTAGGAAAATGAAAGAAATATTATAATTACTATAGATAAGATTGAATTGAAATAAGGTCATTTTGTTGTTGTTTACTTGTTTCAAGAGTGTCTGACTCCATGATCCCATTTGAGATTTTTTTGGCCAAGATATTGGAGTGTTTTTTTTTTCTCTTGTTCATTTTACAGATGAAAAAATCGGGGTAAATAGGTTAAGTGACTTGCCCAGATCACACAGGTACTAAGTGACTGAGGCCAAATTTGAACATATAAAGGTGAATCTTCCTCATTCCAAGTCCAGTGCTCTATCCACTGTACCACAATAAACTCTAGTAGTTCCCAATTACTTCTAGGACAACAGTTTTCACATTGTTATGTAAAGATTTCTGTCTGGTCCCTGTGACCTTTTTATGGGGACTTGTAGTTAAAAACCATTTTCATAACAATACTGAGACATTATTTGTTTATTAAAATGCTCCTCCTTTTCTAACTACATATCTATGTAAGACCAAATTATCTCATATACTCCAACCAAAATAACATATCAGAACAGATTGAATGCAGAAGCATATATGAGAATCCAGCTGTCTTCTATTAAGCCAGACATTAAAGAGATTTTTAGAAATATGTAAAGCAATGTCATTCTTCTCATAAATTATTTTTGTTTAGGAAAAGAAAACTATTTTTCATAAAAATGTTATTTGTATTAATATGGATTGGGTTTATTATTGTTACTTCAAATAAACTAATAGTTATTTTTAATTATCAAATTTAATTTCTAATATGTTAAAAATTGTTATATATTATATACAAAAAAATCTCTTTGGGGAATCTTCAATCACTTTTAAGAGTTTAAAGTGGTCCTGAGACAAAAAAAAAAGTTTAAAGATGTTTAGTTTGTAGTCTCTCAGTAACCGAGGATGACAATTGACTTTGTGTGTTTTTGTGCACAAAGACACTTGTGTGTGAAGATTTAAGTGGAAAAGTCGATGCACAGAGACAGTCCCACTCTCTCGGCGTTGGAAGCCTGGGTCCAGTGGCACGAAAAGTCGTTACACCTGGAGACTTCCTCAGCTGCATTGGATGGCCGTGTTGTCTTTTGTGCTCCAACACGCCCTAAGCACTCCACAGTGCCTTGTTGTATCACGATCTCAGCCGTTGAACCTTCTTGTGGGTTTCTTCCGTTTGTTCAGCCGAAGCAGTCTTCACATGCTGGGTGAGCAAAGCCCTGGTTCACCAGGGGTCGACGACCCGATGGCTACCCTCACAAGGTTTAGCCGGCCTGTCAAAGCCATTGCCACATGCTAGCAGCAACTGGGAGCCACAAGTGAGAGCTGGGTGTCAGGTGGGAGTTAGAGGCTGGAGAGCTGCCCTAGGAGGGCATGACAAGCCCTCCATACCAAAGATATTACTTCTCCCTGAGCACCCCATACATCCCTTAAAGATGTAGGCTCTAGGATAATATATAAGCTCCTCTCTTTGGAATTTGAAGTACTTGGCTCTGGCCCACCTTTCTCAGATAATTATAAATTACCCTCTTCCCTTTCTCTTCGGACTAGCCAAACAGTCTTTATTGATGCTTCTCACACATAGCTTCCCATATCTCATTTCCACTGTCTTTGCATTGGTTGTATTCCATTCTAGAACACTTCTTCTCCTAACTTCTCTTGGAATCTTTTGCTTCCTTCAACATTACTTTTATTTTATTTTTCATATTTATTTTTTAAACCCTTACCTTCCGGCTTGGAATCAATACTGTGTATTGGTTCCAAAGCAGAAGAGTGGTAAGGGCTAGGCAATGGGGGTTAAGTGACTTGCCCAGAGTCACACAGCTGGGAAGTCTGAGGTCAGATTTGAAGCTAGGACCTCCCATCTCTAGGCCTGGCTCTCAATCCACTGAGCTACCCAGCTTCCCCCTTCAAACATTACTTTTAAATGAATCATTTACTGATTATACCCACCCCAAGTGCTAGTATCCTCTTTCCTTGAACATCCTAGAACTTATTCTGTATACAATTGTATATTCATTTGTAGCATTCCTGATAAAATAGAAGTACCTTGAGACCAGAGATTATTTCATTTTTGTCTTTATGTATCTAGTAGCTAGCATAGTTAGTGAATCACTTAGACAAAACAATTTTTTTAAACTTATTAAACACTTATTCTATTCCAAATAGTGTCCTATGCTCTGGGGATACAAAGAAAGATCAAACCAGTTTCTTCCCTCAAGAAACTTATATTCAAAGAGATGATACCTTGTAAACAAGTAGGGACAAACAACATATACATAATCAATGGAAGATGAGGGGCCAATGGCAGCAATCCCAGAGGGGAAAGTACTAATAGTGGGAGAACCCCAGGAGAAGTCTCTTGAGAAGGTGGGATTTGAAATGAATCTTGAAGGAAGGTAGAAAAACTAAGAGGAGGTGGTAAGAAAGAAAAACAATCCATGCAAGGGCACAAACATGGGTAATTGAGTGTCTATGTTCATGGAATGGCAAGTAAGATGGTGTGGCTGGATCATAGAATATGTTGAGGGAAATAAAATATAAGAAGACTAGAAAGGTATGAAGGAACCAAGCTATAAAGGAGTTAAAATGTCAAAGAGGAATTTGCACCTGATTCTGGAGGTAATAGAAAACTCCTTCAGTATATTGAGTTTGAAAAGTATGGAACAGAAGAAGGAAAGAAAGAAGGAAGAAAGGAAGGAATAAAAGAAGGAAGGGAAATGAAGGAAGGCAGGCAGGCAGGAAGGAAGGCAGGAAGGATGGAAGGAGGGAAGGGGGGAAAGAAGAAAGGGTGGGAAGGAGAAAGGGAAGGAAGGAAGGAAGGAAGGAAAGGAAAAATGAAGGGAGGGAGGGAAGGAAAAGAAGCAAGGAAGGAAGGAAACATATATTAAGTATGTACTATATGTCGGGCAATGTGCAAAAAGCTTTACAATTATTATCTTACTTGATCCTCATAACAATCACCTGATCCCCACCCATAACCTGGGAGGTAGATAATAATATTATCACTATTTTACAACTGGGGAAAAAGAAGACAAACAGAAGTTAAATTACTTGCCCAGGTTTGCATAGCTATATCTATAATTTAGAAAAGTTAATTAGCTAGCTAAGTGAAGGATGGATGAAAAGGAGAGGAGATTTTAGTTAGGAGAACCAATTAGACCACGTTAATGTTGGAGAAAGTAGTTTTTGATGAATAATGAGGTTGGAAGCCAGAATGAAGAGCCCAAGAAAGAGGTGTTGAGGGCCTGAACTAGTCTGGTGGCTATGTCAATGGAGAGAAGGCTACAAAAATGAGAAATGAGTAAGTAGAAATGACAAGCTTTATCAATGAATTGGATGCCTGAGATGAAAGTGAGTGTTTAAGAATGATATTGGGGTTTCAAATGTAATAGGAATAATAGTAGTGCCCTCAACAATAATAGGAAAGTGAAAAAGAGGGGAAGTGGGGCAAGTTAACAAGTTCAGTTTTGGACATGATAAATTTGAGATGCCTGTGACACATATTTTTTTTTTGATTTTTTTTTGAGATGTTTTTTTTTTTTTTTGAGATGTACCTGAGGTAGTTCGTGTTGTTCAGGAGAGATATGGATAGATATATAGATTTGATAATTAAATGCTTAATGATGATAACTGAACCTATGGGAAATGGCACAATCTTAAAATGAGAAAGTATTCTGAGAAAAGAGAGGATGATCCAAGATGGATTCTTGAAGCATACTTATTGTTACTGATTGTGATATTAATAATAAACCATCAAAGAATACTAAAGGGTGCTCAGAAAAATAGATGAAAACTGGGAGAGGTCAGTGTCATGAAAATCTAGACTAAGAAGGATGGTTAAAATCTAAAGAATGAGAATGAGAAGATGATTAACAATGTCAAGTGTTGAGGAGAGCTTAAGAAGGAAAAGAGCTTCAAAAAGACCATTCAATTTGTCATTTAAGAAAATACTCTTAACTTTGGAGAAAGTATTTTCTGCTGAATAGTGAGGTTGGAAACCAGAATGTAGTGAATTAAGAAGAAAATGAGAGGAGAGGAAGTAGAGATCCTAAATGTAGATGGTTCTCTCAAGTAGTTTAAATATAAAGAGGAAGAGATATAGGACAGTGACTTTCAAGGATAATAGGATCAACTGTGGATTATAAAAAAGATAGAAAAGAGATGGATGTGTTTGTATGAAGCAGGGAAGAATCTAGAAGATAGGGAGAGAAGGAAGGTTGGAGGATGAAAACAGAGGAAATCTAATTGAGAAGATTGGAAGGGAGGAAATCAACAGTGCAAAATGTTAGCCTTATGAAGAAGAGGGGTCACTTAAATTCAATGTAGGGCAGTCTTAGGCAATCATAGGTTGAGATATTTGATAGCAGACAGTGCAGGGCATCTACAAGGTGCTTAATAAATTTTTGTTAATAGAATGATTGAAGAAGTAGAAGGTAATCCTGATGTGTCAAGAGGGAAGGTGGAAAATACAAATCAGAGGAATAAAGTAAAAAGGATTAATGAACACTCGGAACTTAGTAATAGGTGTGAAAGTTGGTACACTGGAACTAGAACCTCTGAAGATGATCCCTTAAAAAAAAGAAATTCCTTTGATTCTTGGCCACATTCTAGAATGTTAGTAAAAAGATGGTTTGTTAAGTTTTTTAAAAGGAAACAGGAATCACTAAGAACCAGTTTGGCTTCATCAAGATCAGGTCTTGCCAGAATAATCTCATTTACCTTTTTTAAGAGTTTAGACACAGTTTGGTCAGAAGAATGGCATTGTAATGATACATTTGGTTTCAGCAAAGCCTTTATCAAGAGATCTTAGGGAATTCTTGTGGATAAGCTAGAGAGATTTCAGCAAGAAGATTATAGCATTAGTTAGGTGGATTCAAGAGGGATTGAATATCAAGAATCAATGAATGTGATTCATTTGTTGATGCAAAAGAAGTTCTGTAATGGAATGCTCCAGGAATCTGTTCTTAGCCCTGTGCTATTCAACATTTTTATCAATGTCTTAAATGAAAGCAAATATGGCATGCTTATCAGATTAGTAGATGACATGAAACTGAGAAGAAGGAGGTAATACAGTGAAAGAGGCAAGATCTCAAAAGATTTAAATAAACAAGAAAACTGTATTGAGTCTAATAACATGGTAGCAAATAGGGAAAACATAAGGTTTTATACTTAATGCATTAATTTATTAAATGGCTTATTTGTTTACAATAGATGATGGGCATATGAAGGTAAAATAAAAATAACCACCACCTTTAAGGGTATACTATCCTATGAGATAAAATATCAGCATTTATTTATATTTAATATTTACTATTAAATTTATTTAAAATTTATCAGAAAATAAATAAAATATCTACAAAATAAATATAAAATAATTAAGAGGTGGGGCAGGAGGACACTAGGAATTTAGGATATCAGAGGGGGCTTTCTACACCCTGTATCAATGCAAAAAATAAGCTTTGAGAAAAAGTTAGGGATTTCTAAGGATAGAAGTGGAGATAAAATGCATTCTAGGCATGAAGGGCAGTCTATACAAAAACATGAAAATGGGAGTTGGAAAATCATGTAAGGAGAACAGAAAGAACATAGAATATGTGAAAGAGATTAATGTGTAATAAGACTAGGAAATAGATGAATCCAGATTGCAAAAGACTTTTGTGATAGAACTAATATTTTCTAACATTTCTCTGATGTAGCTTCTTGGTCATCTACATGCCTAAAAATTTCCAGCCATGTGTGACCATGAGTCTCAGACTTGGTGGATTTCTGGAGCCACCATGTCCTTCATTATATCCTGCCTTGATTACTAGATACATTTACATTTACATAGTGATAATGGTGGCCAAGTTCAGAGGTTCAATGATACTATATCCTTGTTGCCTAAGCCCTATTCCTATTGATCAATTAACTTTTTCATAGTCGTGGGGAGAAAGGGACATTTATTTTAAAGATATAGCAAGAATATAGCAAAGCCTTTTCCCCAAATTGATGGGGAGGGAATGGATACTCTCCTATCACTTAAGTCCCTTAAAAGAGTGAGTTCACAATTAAAACATTTGCTTCAAAGAATTTGTTCTATCACACTAATTTCTAAATTCAGTATAGATGATCAGCAAATAGCTCTACATCTTGACTATCTCTGGACTCAATCAAGTCAATCCTTCTTTAGGTCTCTGCTGATTCCTCACCTATAATCACCCTACCTAAAATCTTAGCATAAGTTCAACTCCCAGACTTTTGATATTTGTCTGAACTTTTGAAGCTCACAAGGTCATAACCATCTCTGGTACACCTTCACTGAAAAGAAAGGAAGACTTGTCACAACAGAAACAGAAGCAAGAGCAGGGTCATGCACTTACACACTATAGGGCAGCAGCCTAGTACTATACTGAAGCCAGCTCAATTTTTAGTGTAAGCAATTAAACCTCAGAAATTGTCAAATTCTACAAATCAGGGTCTGATTTATTGTTTTGTTAATTGATCTTAATCACTTAAGAAACTGATGGAGGAAATGTTAATAATGCTGAGTGAACTTTAAAAATGTGTCATTTATGCATTTTTATTTTATATTGGAAAGTCAGTTGGTAAACATTTACCAGCACAATCCTGCAGCAGCCCTAGTCAGTATATAAATGCCTTGACTCTCTCTTTCCAAAGTCTTTGCTTGCCTCCTCACTTGAACACAGCCAACAGGAAGAGAGAGAGAAAGAACAGGCTTGTTTCGGCATGTCCATGTGTTTTGAATGCCCCCCAGTTTCAGTTTAACATCCAATCAACAATTCAGCTCTTCACCACATTGTTAGTACACTGGAGCCAGGCACAGAACGTCTTGGGATGCTCCAAATAAGGAAGGAGGGATCTCTCAATGTCTTTCTAGGAGCAGAGTTCTTAATCTCTCCCTAAGGTAGCAGTGGGTGCTCTGAGGATAGGATTCCAGTATTCTGGTGCCATTTCATGAGGATGGGTTGAAGGTACTGAGGGATAGAAGCTGGAAGGGCCTAGAGAAGAAAAGACTTGCAGAAGATAGGAGAGCTATCTTTAAGTTGTCATAAGGAAGATGAATTAGACATTTCTGCTCAATATGTCCAAAACTCATTTTCTTTCTCCCTAAACCTTCTCACCTCCTCCTTTTACTATTGTTGTAGAGGGCTACATCATTCTCTCAATCCCTCAGGTTCAAAATCTAGGAGTTATCCTTAACTCCTCACTATCTATCATTGCCCCCCCACCCCATCTATTGTCATGGTCTGTCAATTTCAGCTCTGCAATATCTCTATTCTGACATCACCACTCCCCTAGTGCTGGCTTTCATAACCTCACACCTGGATTATTAAAAAAGTCTGCTGGTGGTTCTGCCAGTTCGAAGTCTCTGCCCACTCAAATACAGCCTACATTTAATCCCTAAAATGATTTTCCTAAAGCTCAGGTCCAATCATGTCATACCCACCCCTCCACAACCCACCACCCCTAATCAACAAACTCCAGTGGTTCACTATTGCTTCTAGGATCAAGTACAAAATACTTTGGCATTCAAAGTTCTTCATAATTTAACCCCCTCTTAGCTTTCCAGTCTTCTTATATTGTGTTTCCTAATCAGGACTCTTTGATCCAGTGACATTGAATCCTTAGTTATTCCACAAACAAGAGACTCCACATCTCAGCTCCGAATATTTTCTGTTGATTTCCCCCATGCCCTAGAATGCTCTCTCTTCCAATCTGACAACTGACCTCTCTGGCTTGCTTTAAGTCTCAGATAAAATCCCACCTTCTATAGGAAGCCTTACCCAACCCCTCTGAATTCTAGTGACTTTTCTCTGCTAATTGTTTCCCATTTATTTTAATTATTTTATTCATTCTAATTTTTCTTATTTTCCAATTTGTTCTGTATATATCTTGTTTTGAATATTTTTTTTGCATGTTGTCTCCTTCATTAGATTGTAAGCTCATTGAGGGCAGGGATTTTCTTTTGCTTCTTCTTGAATCCCCAGAGATTAGCACAATACCTGGAACACAATAAAATTGGTTTATTGATTGATTGATTACAAAGAACACAATAAGGAACCATGGAAGTTCCAGAGATGAAAATAAAACATGTGTTGGGGATTGGTACATGCTGCACTAGATAACTTCTCAAGTCCCTTCCATCATATTCTATAACTTTCAGATCTCAGAGGGATGTGAATTTAACATAAATATGTGCTGTTCTTTCCTTTCTAAAAGGAAAGTTTTGAAAATTCATTTTGGTCTCACCTCCACCCTTTGATTGGGTTAAGAATAAGACCTGAGACTTATTTATATAAGGATGACTCCTTGTGGCTCCCTAGTGTCTAGGAAGACACTTGTATCTTGTCCCACATGACTTCTAGTGTCCAGAAGATTGGCCTCTGGCCTGGACTGAGGTCAAGTCTGCTCGACAAGGGAGATCCAGAAAAAGTGACATCACTGGAGTTATAAGTTAGGAATTGAGGGAGCTTGAAGACTCTTTCTTAGGAGGCAGTAGGGTCTCTTTTCTTTCCTGGTGGGACAGTGTGTGGTCTCTTTCCTACAGATTATTTGTCTTTTCTCTCTCTAAACCACTTTCATTTTAAATAAATAATTATAAATCAATATACAGTCTCCAGAAAATGTTAATCCAATGGGTGAGACAAAATCCCTGCTCTCAGAGGGTTTCCAGGCTGATGGAAAAAGACAGATCTTGTCCTTAAAGAGTTTTGTCAAAGAATGTTTGATAGGACAAAGACAAATAATACTGTCATTTCACATAAGTATAGCTCTTTACCACTTCCAAAATGCTTTAGCCAGAACTATCTCCTTTGATCTTCACCTTGAGTAGTAGTCAGGGCAGATATCATTATCTCTATTCTATAGGTAAATGCATTGAAGTCTTGGGGCAGCTAGCTAGGTAGCACAGTGTATAAAAGTGTCAGGTCTGGAGTCCAGAGGACCTGGATTAAAATCTGGCATCAGACACTTCCTGGCAGTGTGATTCTGGACAAGTCATTTAACCCTGTTTGCCTAGCCCTTGCTTTTAGAGTTGTTACTAAGACAGAAAGTAAGGATTCTAATAAATAGGCTCAGAAAGGAAAAATAACCTCAACGGGACCAGAACCAGAGCCAGAATCTAGCTTCATGTCAGTTTCTTTCCCCTAGTAGAATAGAAGAAGCCTCTTGAAGGCAGGAGTAACTTTATTTTTGTTTTATCGTATTCCCAGTGTATAGTGCAACATTTGGCACATAGTAGGTACATAATAAAAGCTTGTCATTCATTGTTTTTCTAGATTTGGATTTTCTTCCTAAATCAAGGTAGTCAAACTAGGCAATTAGCAGAAAACTAAGAGAAGACTAGAGTGGGGATGGGACAGAAGGGAATAAGTCAAGAGATAGAGCTAGTAGAGCAGGGGTGGAAAGGGCAAGGCAGGGAATTGTGAATGAATGCTGCCAGAGCTGCAGCTCATAAATCTCATTATTATTTTCCCCTTGTACTTTGGCTGCCGACAACTTCACACCACACTCTGCCTGTCTGGGCAGCGAGCTGGGCGGGGGTGGGAGAGGGAGGAGGAGGAATCCCACAGCCCTGACCCAGGTTAATTACACAGTCCTCCTGAGATTCCCAGACCAGAGAGGTTAAAATAAGCAGCACATTGGCACAAGCATCACTGCCATTGCTGCCCTGGCTCATGTGGGTGGATGGAGACGCCCAGTGCCAGCCCTGAGGTTAGTGCCTGGAGCTGGGGTGAACTGGCTGGAGGCAGGCATCACTGCCCTTGCTCTTTGAAAGCCCAATTACAGCCAACTTCTGATTATCTTTGCCACTAGGGAAGAATAGAAAATGCAGATGGGTTTTGAATCTAAATCCTCTCCATCTTTCAAGGCTCAGTTTAAGTAGGATTGTCTCCCTAAAGTTCTTCCTAATCCTCACCACTCCCACCCCCATCCCATCCCATCCATCTCTTCTGTAAAATGAGGATAATAATAGCACCTTCCTCTCAGGGGAGTGGTGGGGATCAAATGAGATAATATTTGTAAAGTGGTTTGCAAACCTTAAACTTCTGCATTAATGCTAGCTATTATTATTATTATGGCAGCTAGGTGGCACAGCAGAGAGAGTGCCAATCATGAAGTCAGGAAGCTAACTCTTCTTGAGTTGAAATCTGGCCTCAGACACTTGCTAACTATATAACCCTAGTTAATTCAGTTAACCCTGCTTGCCTCAGTTTCCTCCTCTTTAGAATAAGCTGAAGAAGGAAATGGTAACCCAGTCCAGTATCTTTGCCAAGAAAACCTCAAATGAGATCATGAAGAACTGAACATGACCGAAAAAGGACTGAGCAATAATAGCATTGTTATTATTTTACAGAAGAGGAAACTGAAGTCCAGAGAGGCCAAGTGACTTATTCAATGTCAGAGAGCAATGCTGGCATTTAAACCCTAGAATCTTTGACTACCAAATCCAATGTTCTTTTATCTCTATCATGTCCCAACCAATTCCTAGGCCTTGCACAAAAACGATTTACATCTCACATTGCTACAGAATTGCAAACCCACAGCAAAATGGCAGAATGGATAGAGTTCTGGGATTATAGCCAGAAAAACCTGAGTTTAAACCTAGCCTCAGATACTTACAAGTTATGTGACTCTGGACTAGTCATCTAATCTCTGTGTGCCAGTTTCTTTAACTATAAAACAGAGGCAATAATAACCCCTAACTCCTAGGATTCTTGTGAGAATTAGATGAAATAAAATTTTCAAAATGCTTACAACATTGTTAGATATATAACAAGTGCTTAATAAATGTTTGTTTTCTCCCTTCTCCTCTTCCCTCCCTCCTTCCCTTCCCTCCTTCCCTCCTTCCTTCCTTCCTTCCATCCTTCCTTCCATCCTTCCTTCCTTCCTTCTTTCCTTCCTTCCATCCTTCCTTCCTTCCTTCCATCCTTCCTTCCTTCCTTCCTTCCTTCCTTCCTTCCTTCCTTCCTTCCTTCCTTCCTTCCTTCCATCCTTCCATCCTTCCTTCCTTCCTTCCTTCCTTCCTTCCTTCCTTCCTTCCTTCCTTCCTTCCTTCCTTCCTTCCTTCCTTCCTTCCTTCCTTCCTTCCTTCCTTCCTTCCTTCCATCCTTCCTTCCTTCCTTCCATCCTTCCTTCCTTCCTTCCTTCCTTCCTTCCTTCCTTCCTTCCTTCCTTCCTTCCTTCCTTCCTTCCTTCCATCCTTCCTTCCTTCCTTCCTTCCTTCCTTCCTTCCTTCCTTCCTTCCTTCCTTCCTTCCTTCCTTCCTTCCATCCTTCCTTCCTTCCTTCCTTCCTTCCTTCCTTCCTTCCTTCCTTCCTTCCTTCTTTCTTTCCTTCCTTCCTTCCTTCCTTCCTTCCTTCCTTCCTTCCTTCCTTCCTTCCTTCCTTCCTTCCTTCTTTCCTTCCTTCCTTCCTTCCTTCCTTCCTTCCTTCCTTCCTTCCTTCCTTCCTTCCTTCCTTCCTTCCTTCCTTCCTTCCTTCCTTCCTTCCTTCCTTCCTTCCTTCCTTCCTTCCTTCCTTCCATCCTTCCTTCCTTCCTTCCTTCCATCCTTCCTTCCTTCCTTCCTTCCTTCCGTCCTTCCCTCCTTCCCTTATTAACATTAAAACTTTCCTCTGATTCTTCATCATGATACAAAGGTGATCCTAGGTTCTCAAACTCTATGCCACTCGAACAAAAGCATTTAACTATTAAGTCCTACTAAGCTAGAAAGACTTCAGATATTGGCTCAGCAATAGACTCTTCCCTCTTCCTCCCCATGATTAGTTTAGTTGAGTCCCAAGAAGCTCATCACCCACAGTTTAGCCACTTCATAATGAATTCTTTGGCCACAGCAATTCATGAAACCATCATTAAAAAGTATAAAGGGGTTATGATCTCTCTCATTATAGGCAGCACCCACACTATCGAAATTGCAAATCTTTAGAAGCATTTCAACACTACATCCAATTGAAATAGTAGATTAGCCCCAAATAATTCCTATGTTGAATTTGAAATGCATTATATGGTTTTTGGCTAGATGGGGATTAGTACCAGTCAATATAGACATAGGCTTCTGTCTGCAATAGGCTTCCATTAGTATTATGAAAGATTTTAGAATCTCTTAAGAATGTACCTGCAGACAAAAGGAAGGGTAGAAAGAAAGACTTTTTGGTAAGTAGCCACTTCAAAGAGGGAAATAGATGGGGGAAACTGTTTGGGAGCAATTAGCTGAGCAAAAAATCTTTTTTTTTTTTTTAGATTATTCACAAAATGGTCACATTTTGGTCTTTAAATTATAAATTATATCTTGTGCTTAAGCAACTAGGTGGTACAGTGGATAGAGTTCTGGGCCTAGAGTCAGAAAGACTATTTCCTGCATTCAAATCTGGCTTCAGACACTTACTAGCTGCATTAACCCAGGCAAGTTACTTAACCCTATTTGCTTCAGTTTCCTCATCTATAAAATGAGCTGGAGAAGGAAATGGAAACCACTCCAGTATCTGCCAAAACAAACAAACAAACAAACAAACAAAATGAGGTCATAGTCAGACATTACTAAAGTATTTTGTACTTATAAAACTCAGAGTTTTCTGTTGAAAAAATGTTTACTTATTTTTAATATGCATTTTTAAAAATTTGTGAGTTATGAACCCTCTCTAGTATTCAAAATACTTTTACCTCCACTGTCTTACAGTTCCCCCTCTTAGTACACATAAATAATTCCCCAGAAATTTATGTCTTTCTTCCCCTATTCCTCCTACAATCCCCTGGCAAGTTACCCAAAGCTTGAGCTATTTTATGGATCCATTAAAAGCTCTAAATAATGAACCCCTATTTCAGTGATGGTGAACCTTTTAGAGACCTTAGAGACCAAGTGCTCAAACTGTAACCCTCACACAGCATGTGAGCCCTTCACCTGACCTCAGACGGAAAAAGAAGGAAGTGCTCCCTTTGGGCTGCTAGGCAGAGGGGCAGGTGATGGGAGAAATTTCCTTAGGCACACATGGAGAGGAATAAGGGAGCAGTCCTCTCTAGCATGCTCCAGCACACGTGCTATAGGTTCGCCAACACAGACCTATTTTATTTTCCTTTATTTGTCTAACCAGATGGCTCAAAAATCCATTTTTACTCTTATACATCTCAAATATCACTTGGAATAACCCTTAAGCCTCTACTTAGCAAAGCTACAAATGTTCATGGTGAAGTTGTCATAAAAGAAGAGATTTCTTTCAATACTCAAAGTGTCTCACATTCCATGCAAATCAACTCTGGATAAGGTTGGTTGGGACTGGTGGAATTTGTTCTACCTCATCAGCAACCAATTACACTTTATGTACTCCCACTGAACCCTGCAATTATCCTGTGAGGGTTGCCCTTTAGGCATATTGTGTGTAAGTGTAGGGGATCAGTAAGTCAAGTAAATAAGGCTCAGATAAAGTCTCACAGGGCTAGCTATCAACCAATTATTCAATCAATCAACAAGTATTTATGAAAGTAGGATCATCTAATCCAACTGATTTTGTAGAAGAGAAAATTGAGTCCAAGAGAGAAGTGGACATACTAGAGATTAGCTCATCAAGAGCAATAGCACCTCCCTTCCTCTACCTCTCCAGAAGAATGAGATAACCTAGAACACTTTGGAAAGTCACCAAGATGACAGCATTGAAAGGAGGTGTAGAAAGGTAGAAAACACAAGGTTTTTTTTTTCACTTTGCAATATAACTGCTCCCTGACTTTCCATTATCTCTTCCCTTTATGTCCAGTCCTTTCCACTGCCTACCTCATTCCTCCTGCCCTCCCTCCTCCTGGCCTTTGAGTTCTGTCTTTATGAGGCAAGGCTGTGTCTAAGGAAAGAGAAAAATTTCCCCCACCTCTCTACCATACAACTTATGTGACTGCTTTGGGCTTGTTGATGGGAGGTGCAAATGTGTTTCCTAATTTGAGATGATGGCATTTAGAATGCCTGTCATAGACTATATTTAGTGCCTAGTCCCCCAAATAGCAACAGTGATAAAATGCCTTTCTGAGCTCAACATCTACTAAGTTGGGAAGGCTTATTGTCTCTTCTTGTCATTGTAGTTAATTTTAACTAGTTTAATAGGATCTGGTTCACTCTTGGGGAGGAGCTCCATTTGAGTTGCATGTCTGGTGGATGGAGTGGGTAGAAGAGTGATTTTCTGGCTTTCATCAAGAGATTTGTTTGTCTCTAATTCTGTCCCACTCAGTATACGGCCCTGTTCTGGCACCTGGAAGGCAATGTGTGCTATGATAGTAATAACATACTTAATATGATATTTTGTGGGCAGCTTGGTTGCCCAGTGGTTAGAATTTTGGGCCTGGAGTCAAGGAGACTCATCTTCCTCAATTCAAATTTGACCTCAGACACTTATGAGCTGTCTGACCCTAAGGAAGTCAATTCACCTTTTTTTGCCTCAGTTTATTCATCTGTAAAATGAGCTGGAGAACAAAATGGCAAACCACTCCATTATCATTACAAATAAAATTCCAAATGGTGTCAGGAAGAGTTGGACATGACTAAAAAGACAAATGAACAACAACAATAATGTGATATTTTATCCACATTCTTCTGGCTTGATATTCAAGACTACTCTATAAGGCAGAAGTAGATCAAGTATTACTATCCTCATTTTAAGAATGAGAAAACCAATACTCAAGGAGGGAAAGTGATTTGGCCTTTAGTAAATGGAAGAGCCAGGACTCGAATGAAAGCCTTGTGAAGTCATTATTACAATGCTATTTCTAGTATATCATGTTACCTCAAAGTACAGTGGTAAGAACATAAGACTGAGTCAAGAGACATGGGTTCTAATCCCTATATGTCATTAACTTGTAGGGTAGATAAGTGGTACAGTGGATAGAGCATAGGTATGGAGTCAGGAAGACAAGTTCAAATCCAGCCTTACCAGTTGTGTGACCCTGGGCAAGTCACTTAACCCTGTTTGCCTCAGTTTCCTCATATGTATAATGAACTGATGAGGGAAATGACAGACTACTTCATATCTTTGCCAAGAAAATCCCAAATGTGATCAGGAAGAGTCAGACACATCTGAAATGACTGAATAACAGCGTGTGGGCCAGTATTTGAGGAAGTCAATTCCCCTTTTTAAATTTTCGCTTCAACTTCTTTCTTTCTTAAATGAAAAGGTTGAATTTCGTGACCTCTAAGGTTCCTTTCAGAATTTGATTTTCATGATGCTAATTCACTTGATCTCTTTGGAATAATAGCATTCCAGAGTTTGTCTTACGTCTTTGGCCTAAGCCAAATTTCCTGATCTCCTCTGACTTTGCTTTATGGTCCTTCTCTAGCTGACTGTTTGGAACAATTCAGTAAAATAGAAGGGAGAAATTCCAAGATGAGTCACAGAAGGCATACAGCTCTCAAGTCCTAATTTTTATATATATTCTTTATATAATAATAACTAGCATTTATATAGTAGTTCAAGGTTTGCAAAACACTTTACAGACACTATCTTATTTTATCCTCACAATAACCCTAGGAGACAGATGTATTATTATCCCCATTTAACAGATGAGGAAACTGAGACCAATTAGAGTCTCAGACTGGTCTAGTCACACAGCTAGAAAATCTCTAAGGCTGAATTCATTTGAATTTTGGTTTTCCTGACTCTAGGTCCAGTGCTCCATCTACTATAACACCTAGCTGACCAGGCATTTTTGTATATATTTGATATTTATTTGTCTTTGAACATGCTGTAGTCTCTTGGTAAGATATAAGATCTTTGAGGTCAAGGAATGCTTCACTTTTGTATTTATGTTCTCAGTAAGTAGCAAGCACAACTTCCTGGTAAATTATACATGATGATAAAACCTTGCTGAGTGATTAATTACTTGATTGTTGTACCTACCAAATCTCCATCCTTTGAGATTTCATTTTTTAAATGTTTTATTTATTTATTTACATTCCAATAGCATATGTATCCCCAGAGTTTGTAGTCAAAGGTTAATACAGATTGCTTGTATCATAGTCCTTCAACCAGACAGTGAGCAAAATCCTAAAATTAATTCTCATAGAGGAGTATAATAAACTTTTGTTGAACTGGGGTGTGTGTGTGTGTGTGTGTGTGTGTGTGTGTGTGTGTGTGTGTATGTGTGTGTGTGTATGTGTGTGCATATTGGAATATATGTGGAATGTACTACATGTGATGACTTAATAAAAATCACTTACATATTCTGGCCCTCAGCTGAATAATAAAGGCTTGGAGTAGATAATTTCTAATTTACATTCTGGGATCCCATCCATTCATTCAAGTGTGTTTCCTACAAAGATGGAATCAGGCCTCTTTTCATACTTTCAGCCTAAAGACTGTCCACTGAATTTTTATAGGTGACCCAGAGAAGCAGAATTATTACTAGAGTTAGGATAAAGCTTGATACTGGTGTATAACATATATAAGTCAACCATTTACCTAGGCAGCTAGGTAACTCACTAGATAGAATGTTCAGTCTAAAGCCAGATTCTTCTTCCTGAGTTCAAATCTAACCTCAGCCACTTACTACATCTTGGGCAAGTCACTTAACTCTGTTTGCCTCAGTTCTTCATCTATAAAATAGTTTGGAAAAGGAAATGGCAAACCACTTTTCTGTGCCAATAAAACCCAAAATACAGTCATGAAGAGACAGACACAATTGAAATAACTAAACAATAAACTGTGTGATTATGGACAAGGCACTTTATAAGTCTAAGCCTCAATTTCCTTATTCATAAAAATAAAGGAATGGCTTCCAAAGTCGCTTCAAGCTCTAGATTTATGGTCATGGGATCTTAAGATACCCCAAGAATAGGTTTTAGAAGATGGTGTCATAGAGGCAGCAAATGTTCAGACCTCTGAAAACCCTTCCTCAGCAATTAAAAAAAAAATGCTCCTAGGGGACTGAAAACCAAATCTAACAATAGGACAGAGCTAAGGAACCCTCATGCTGGTCACAACTTAAAAGGTACACCCCCCAAAAGCCTGAATTTGAGAACACTTTGGTTAAAAGGGAAGGAAGAAGGAAGGTCTCAGGACCCCTCCCCCACCTACAGTACTGATCCTCCAGCAGTGGTTGGAATTTCTGGATGGCCAAGGTTGCTAGTCTGGAGGGAGTACCTTGCAGACAAGGCTGTGCCAGGCTCGGGGCCTTGAACATGGGCAGCTGGATGGAAGTAGGAGTAGAAGCACAGAGAAGGCAGCCTGGCGGAGACAGCTGAGAAAATCCATATTGTCCCCTCTCCTTTCCTGAGGTTTTGGCCTCAGGGTATATCCAGCTCTACAAGATCAGCTCTGCTCTGACTTAATCATATCAAGCTTTCAGAGGGCAGGGAAGATCAAGCATGAACACCCCTCTCCCACAGACTGCTCTGCTGATCAAACTCCAAGAGTGAAGGCTGCAACTATTACAGAACACCTTAATAACAAGGTGGGAAGCCCAGCTCCTTTTCAGCTTCAGCTGACAGTTGGGGAAGATCTGACATGAGGATTCAACCTGACCAATCAGCTGAGCAGAGAAGAAATCCCTTCATGAAAGAAAAGCCCAAACCCACAGATCCAGCATATAATGAGAGGAGCAAAACTACAGGCAACTACAAGGGGAAAAGAAGGAGAAAATATGAGCAAACAACAGAAAAAGAAAAAAGAAATTTCAATCAACAGCTTCTATCCAGGCAATAAACAAAAAGCAAATGAAACATAGGAAGATGAAGGAACACCAAGCAAAAACACAGAAACTCCAGAAAATTGGACACAGGCTTTGGAAGAACTCAAAATACAATTCAAAACATAATTAAGAGAGACTGAAGACAACTGGGAAAAGAACTTAAAAAACAAGATAAGTCACCTGGAAACAGAGGCACTTGAACTAAAACAATAAAACAGTGTCTTGAAAGCCAAAATTAATCAGCTTGAAAATGAGGCAAAGGAAATGAAAGATGAGGCAAAGAAATTGAAAGATGACCTCCAAAGAAAATCAGACCAGAAGGAGGATGACCAAAAATCTAGGGATGAAATCCAGTCTTTAAAATCCAGAATACAACAATTAGAAGTAAGTGACTTCACAAGGCAGCAGGAAACTATAAAACAAAATGAAAAGAATGAAAAAAATTTAGGAAAATATGAAGCACCTCATTCACAAAATAGAAGATGTAGAAAATTGTCCCAGGAGAGACAACTTAAGAATCATTGGTCTACCAGAAGACCATGACAAAAGAAAAAGCCTGGACATCATCCTACAGGAAATTATCCAAGAAAACTGCACCAACATTTTAGAGAAAGAGGGAAATGTGTAAATTGAAAGAATCCATAGATCACCTCCTGTACTTAATCCCCAACTGACAACACCCGGGAATTTTATAGCCAAATTCAAGAACTATCAGACCAAGGAAAAATTATTACCAGCTGCTAAGAAGTCATTCAGATACTAAGGGACTACAGTGAGGATAAGACAGCATCTGGCTGCATCTACACTGAAAGACCAAAAGGCATGGACTATGATATTCTGGAAAGCAGGGGAATTAGGTCTACAACCAAGAATCAACTACCCAGTAAAACTGACTATATTTTTACAGGGGAAAGTATGGTCATTTAATAAAATAGAAGACTTCCAAGTATTTAGAAAGAAAAGACCAGACCTGAACAGAAAATTTGATGCCCAAACACAGAGGTCAAGAGAATCATCAAAAGATAATTAAGAAAGGGGGAAAAAAGAAAAACAAAATAAAACAAAACAACTTTTTTTAAGAGACCCAATAAGTTAAAATATGTATCCCTATAAGAAAAGAGGTCATTGGTAACTCTTAAAAATTGTTATTATCACCTGGGTAGCTAGAAGAACTATACTTAGAGGGAACAGAGACAAACTGAATAGGATGAAATTCCAAGACATAAATGTGTATGTAATTATTTGCATGCATAAATATATATATGTACATATGTATACATATATATATAAACAACTAGAGCTAAAAAAGAGGTGAATACTAAGAGAAATGGGAAAATAAATAAAACAGGGTAAATTTATATGTCACAAAGAAGCACATGGTGGGGGGAGAACATCAATACAATGGAATGGTAAAGAGGTTGGAGACAGGAAATACTCAATTCTTAATGTGCATTGAAATTGAATCAGAGGGAAGAACAATAAAATACATTGGGACAGAAAATTGATTTGTGCCCTATAGAATGACCTCCAGAAATTGATGCAGAGTGAGTGAGAGGAGCAGAATCAGGAGAACACTGTACACAGAGACTGTGTACACTGTGGTACAATTGAATGTAATAGACTTCTTTTTTAGTGGCAATGCAGTGATCCTGAACAACTCGGAGAGATTTACAAGAAAGAACACTATCCACATTTAGAGGAAAAACTGTGAGAGTAGAAACACAGAAGAAAAACAACTGCATGATTACATGGGTTGAGGAGGATATGATTGGGGATGTAGACTCTAAATGATCATCCTAGTGCAAACATCAACAGCATGGAAATAAGTTCTGATCAAGGACACATGTAAAACCCAGTGGAATTGTGCACCAGCTATAGGAAGAGGTGGGGGGAGGGAAGAGAGGCAAAGAATATGATTCTTTTAACCAGGAATAATGTTCTAAATTGACTAAATATAAT
The DNA here is from genome assembly GCF_027887165.1 of Monodelphis domestica. Classification (NCBI taxonomy): domain Eukaryota; kingdom Metazoa; phylum Chordata; class Mammalia; order Didelphimorphia; family Didelphidae; genus Monodelphis; species Monodelphis domestica. The sequence continues at coordinate 281,154,338 of NC_077228.1, forward strand.
TTTCTTTAAAAAAAAAAGATTCCCCCAAGAATATACATGTTGCTTTCTCTTTGTGTCTCTCACTGTTCTAGACTATCTGTAGAATTAGAAGGTATTGAGATTTAGAACTGAAAGAAATCCTTAGAACTTATTTCATTCAATTCCCTCTATAGATAGAGAAACTGAGGTCCAGACAAGGGAAATGATTTTCCCAGGGTCAGTTTGGTAGTAATAATACCTCAAATATATGTGACACTTTAAAGTGGCTTATGAGCACTTTCTTCAGAAAAAACTTATGAGGCAATAAATGTAAATATTATTATTGAGTCAGCTATTTGAAATAATAAGAGTACAGGACCTAGAGTTGGGAAAAGCTGAGTTCAAATCCAGCCACAAACTTTTATTAGCTGTGTGATTCCGGGCAAGTCAATTAACATCTGCCTGGCTCAGTTTATCATCTGTAAAACGAAGAGGATCAAATGAAATCATTTTTATAAGTTCAAACCATTAAAGCACTTTTTTGTTCAGTTGTTTCAGTCATGTCCAACTCTTTGTGACCCCATTTGGTGTTTTCTTGGCATTTTCTTGATTGGCCATTTCCTCTCCATCTTTTACAGATGAGAAAACTGAGGACAAAAGGATGAAGTGACTTGTCCAGTCACACAGCTAATGAATGTGTATAGCTGGGTTTGTGCTCAGCTCTTTCTGACTCCAGGTCCTGTACCCTATCTACTCTGATACCTAGCTGCCCAATTAAAGCACTATTTAAATGTATTGTAGTATTTAAAATGTATTGTAGTTAGTTACTCTCCATTTTAGAGATGAGAAAATTAAGACCTAAAGAGATGAAATGACTTGCAAATAGTTACACAGCTAATAATTGCAAGAGCTGTGCTTTTAATTAATGTTATCCAAAACCAGTATTTTTTTTTCCCATTGGACTATGCTTCTTGCACTAATTTTACTACAGTTAGTAGTAAGAGTTAAGAACAACTTGTAGGTAGATATCTAAAGTTGGGCTATTATCTGATCTTCTTTGATTTTGCTTCATCTTTCTTCTTCAGCTGATTATTTGGAACAGTTTAGTAAAATAGAAGGGAGAGACAGCAAATGTACAGATTCCAGTCAATTTGACATTATCTTCTTTAATGGACATTAGTAGAAGCATGGATAATTAAAAAATTCTATAATCTGGAAGCTATTCCTCTTTAGTGCTAGTCAAAAAAGACAGCAAATGGGCAGAGGTGTTTCCTTTCTCCTCCTCCCCCATTGGTCATGTCATCAAAGCTCTTAGAGAAAGCATATCCAGATGAGAACACAGACACAAATCCAAGGACAGACAAGGTCATGGAGAAATAGTCTAAGAATAGAGGCAGCTTCAAGGAGTGTGACTCTTCACAACAGAGGAGAGAAGCCATGGACTCAAAAAAGAAATGGATCCTGGGAGTGCATCTTAAGTGCCCCACCCTACTGAGACTCTGTGTGAAGACTCTAAAATAAAAGAGAAAAGGATTTCTAGGTCCTGGAGTACAAAGACTTGTAAGTTACCCTATCCATACATGTATTCTAAATGTGTTCTTCACTATTATGAAAATTTATGTTTTATATACTACATAAACTTCTATGTAAGGGTTAGTGAGAATTTCCGTGTATTTCTGTGTCTAGCGTCTGGGTCAGGGATTCTAATCAGTTTACTGCTTTTTGCATTTTCTTTGTCTTATTAAGAATTCTAAAGAATGTCTTCCTTTTTTAACAGAATTTGTTTAATAAACAAAGGGGAGAAGGGTTCTTTTCCTGTGTGTGTGTGTAAAACCAGATGGTTTTATAGACCACCTCTTAATTAGCTTCCCATTTATTAGAAATATTTTGGGGTGTTCAAGGGAAGGGCTAAATAATGAGCTCCTAAAACTATTTTTAGTTGCCCGACCCAGCTCCCAGATCTCTGGTCATACTGGAGGGCCATTGATTTTTATGTCATGTTTTTGCTATAAGGCTGGTCTAATCAATAAACCTGATATACTCAATAAACTTATATTTTTACCCCAAAATCAGTCTCTTGATATAATTTGAATTGTAACACTACTATTGTTCTTTTATGTTTTATCTCACTATTCCCTTGGATGCTATGCATATTGGTAGGTGAATGTGCCCCAGACTTTTTAGGAAATGGGGGAAATATTTTGAAACAATTAAAAAAAAATACCATTTTAGTAAATGCTTTTTCTAAGAGCTAATTAAGTCTACTGGCCAATTTTTAATGCTAAGCACTCTAATTGGGGCTTATGATAGCAGTAGCCACCCATAAAGCTACTCCTAAAACCCAAAGTATGCACCTATTCACTGTTATCATAGCTACAGAATGAGAGTTGGGTGAATAGCCTATAGGGGGTGTTACATAAATATCACTATCCCTTTTTAAAAATAAGGAAACAGAGACTGAGAAAAATCAATATATTTGTCCAATGGTGAATGAATAGAAAAATTAGAATTCAAACCCAGGTCCACATTTGAGTTTAGATCCAATTCCCTTTTTAACAAAGTAAATGACTTCTCTTCCTAGCTGGTTTTTGACTTGATGTTTTCCATATCCTGGTCAAATGACTTGAATTGGTATTGAACCTTATATCCCCTCAATAGATATTTCTGTTGCCTTGTATCTTTCTCTAACATCCTCCTTACCCTTCCTTTTCCTTTTCCAAAACTATCATTTTAAGTTTTAAGTTCCAATTTTGGAACATCATATTATTTAATTTCCAATTAATTTTTGATTTGGCTCTCCATGTACCCTTACTGATCATTATTTTTATTGCCTTATGATCTAAAAAGTTTGCATTAATTATTTCTGCTTTTCTGCATTTGTGTGCCATGTTTCTGTGACCTAATGTATGGTCAATCTTTGTGAATGTGCCATAGGGTGCTGAGAAGAAGGTATATTCCTTTTTATCACTATTTATTTTTCTCCATATGTCTATTAATTCTAATTTCTCTAAGATTTCATTCAATTCTTTTACCTCTTTCTTATTTATTTTTTGATTTGATTTATCTAAATTTGATAATGGTTGGTTCAAGTCTCCCACTAATATGGTTTTACTGTCTATTTCTTCCTTCAATTCTCCTAGTTTCTCCATTAGAAATTTGGGTGCTATATTATTTGGTGCATACAAAGCTGATTCTTGGTTGAAGACCCAGCTCTCTTGCCTTTCTGAAGATCATGTTCCATGCCTTACGATCATTCAGAGTGGAACTTGCAAGGTCTTCTGTGACCCTGATTGGCATTCCTTTATATCTAAATTGTCTTTTTCTGGCTTCTTGCAGGATTTTTTCTTTTCTTCTGAGAGTTTTTGAATTTGGCAATTACATTCCTGGGAGTTGTCTTTTGGGGGTTTAGTGTAGAGGGTGTTCTGTGAGCTCTGTCAGTGGCTGTATTACCCCCTTGTTCTAGAATCTCTGGGGATTTTTCTTTTATTATATCTTGTATTAAGATGTTGAGTTTGGAGTTTATTTCTGGCTTTTCTGGAAGTCCAATTATTCTTAAATTATCTCTTCTTCCTCTATTTTCCAAGTCTGTCACCTTGTCAGTGAGATATTTTATGTTCTCTTCTAATTTCTTGATATTTTGGCTTTGCTTTATTGATTCTTGCTCTTTTACCTGCTCGTTGTCTTTGAGTTGCCTAATTCTGACCTTTAAAGCCTAGTTTTCCTTTTCAGTTTGGTCAAACTGGTTTTGTAGATGCATGAATTTCTTTTGCATTATTTCCCACTTTTCCTCCCAGAAGGGTTCCATCTTTTTGATCCTTTCTGATTCAAATTCTTCATGGATTTGTGGAGAGTTTCCATTTCCTTTGGAAGGTTTCAAAGCATTTGCTTGTGTTTCCTCTTCTATCTCCTCTGTATTTTGTATTTTTGCTCCATAAAATGTGTCCAAAGTTGCCCCCTTCTTCTTGTTTTTCTTGGAATTTTGGGTCTTTTGTGCTTCTGTGGAGTTTGCCATCTCTATCTGAGTGGGGAAGACTAGCTTTTCTTATCTCTGTCTGGTGTTCAGAGGTTTTAGCCCTAGGCAGATTGTCTGTTCTATGCAGTTGTTGTTCTGTCTTCCCGGGGAAGCCAGGGATTGTTGGTGTTTCCTTGTTACTGCCCTCCTCAGTTCCCTCCCGATGCTTCTCTTTTGCCTTACTTCCACTCTCTGAGCCTGGCTCGGCCCTTTCCTTGGGGTGTTTGTTTCTGTACCTTAGCTGGCCAGGAGAGCCAGCACTCTGAGGGGGGAGGGGCCACGGCTTCCCAGAGCTCCGAGGGCTCCTGATAAGATTAACTTTCTCTGGGTTGAACTGAGTATGCTTTGAGGCAGGGACCTTGAGACTCGGATGGAAGGATCCAGTCAGGGGGCTGCAGGCTCCCCCGTCTCTTTCTGTTTCCCTGCTCTCTGGGTGCCCCTGCGACTGGGTCAGGTTGTTATCAGGATGTGGCCTTCAGAATAGCTGGCTCCCGAGGCCCTTTTGCCAGCCCTGAGGGTTACTGTTGTTCCAGAGGACCCTGCTCTCTGAGGGGGGAGGGGCAATGGCTTCCTGGAGCTCTGAGGGCTAGTGATAGGATTAACCTTAGACTGAGTATGCCCTCAGGCAGGGACCTTAGGTGAGACTCAGATGGAAGGATCTGGTCAGGGAGCTACAGGCTCGTCCCGTCTCTCTCTGTTTCCCTGCTGTCTGGGTTCCCCCTCGACTGGGTCAGATTGTTTTCAGGAAGTGGCCTTCAGGATAGCCGGCCCTGAGGCTCTGAGGTTCCCTCGGACTCAGTGCTCTGGTGGGGGATGGGTCCTGGGACCTTCCTTCTGACTACTCCTTAGGTCCCAGTGATCTCGTGTTCTGGCTTTTGTGGGGGCCGTACCTTTTGATCCAGGTCCAGTTCCAGGAGGAGGATTCCCAGGGTCTATGCTATTGTTTGTTTTGAATTTCGGTGCCTTAGGAGCATATAGTTTGAGTTCGGTAGGGAAGGGTTTCCAGAGATCTGAACTTTAGCTTTCTCTAAGCCGCCATCTTGACCGGAAGTCAACTCTTAAGTTTCTTGAATGTAAATAGATTCTCCTTTCTTGATTGTCACATAGCAAACATCATCCATTCATTCAACAAACATGAATTTAATATGTAAAATGTGTCAGACTCTATGCTAAGAAGATAAAGACAAATTAAAGTCCCCTGCCTTCAAGGAGCTTACATTCTGATCAAAATGGATGAATAAGTTTTATTTTCTAGCACTTTCTACATGCCAACTGTGTAATTAGAATCTATCACCTTAAAAACTAAAATTCCCAGAAAAACTACAATTCCTAGAACCCACTCACTTCCTGTTGTTACATGCTGATGTAGATAGGATATAAATTGGGTGGAGGCCTGTCTCTTGCTCTTTCCTTCCTATGTCAGCTTTGATGGAGTGGGGAATTTTAAGCAGGTAGAAAAACTTAGTCACATGGTTCTGTTTTGTCAGATAATAAACTTTATAAAAATACCTGAAAAATATTTGAAGTATTGCACATTAATTTAAATTTTACCCAACTACTAAGCTAAGTACTGGAGAAGCAAATACTTAAGTCAGATAATTCCTGTCCTCATGGAACTTACATTCTAAAAGTATTAGACAAGACCATTAGGTTAGTGTTGGCAAGGTGGATTTTGATCTGGCAAATTACAAGTGTTGTGAGTAGAACTAGGAAAGAGTAGATTATCAAGACCTTCCTAGAAGTGAAGGTAATATTGATTTAAATATAATTTCAGAAGGAAGAGATTAACAGTGGGGGAAGAGGAAGAGTAGGAGAGGCTGTAGATGGCAGTAGCAAGAATTGGAGGAGCAAGTGATGTTTAGTGTAGCAATGGGGAGAATAGTAAGAAAATGACTGAGATAGAGTTTTAAATGGATTGTACAGCATGAGCTGGGATAAGACATAGTGGGTTCAAATTCTACCAGTAGATTTCTGCTAGTACATGTTTCATGAAAGTCTCACTTTCATTCTATCTCATTCCATTCCAGACCACATATTGTCTTGTGCATACATATCTTCCAAAGGCAATAAGATAACTCATTGGATAGGAGCACTAAACTTGGAGTTACAAAAACCTGATTTCAGATCTTTCTCAGACATTTACTAGCTATAAACCTGAAACTATTTCATGTATTTTAGCTTTATGTATCATGATCATGATCAAGATTATGATTATCATCACCACCATCATTATAATCATGGCTCGTTGACCAGGTTTATTATGTTTTTCTTTCTATAGTTTCATGACAACCTAGGTCCATAGAGGTTCTGCTTCCTTGGTTTTGCCCATTGTCAGTTTTAACAGTAAGGTTTTGTGAAGGAGGCATGGAAGAGAGAATTTCAAGCATGCAAGATAGAAAGCTGGGGACATCATCTGTCAATCAAGGTGAAGATTCCAAACAGAATGTTCAGAAGGGTGTGGGTGGGAACTGGGAGGTGAAGGGAGGAGGAAGGTAGGAAATATCTTGATCTATTAGCCATCTATAGTGATCAATAGGCAACCCTAGAGTATCCCCTCTAGTAGCATGTCTCTATCTCTCAGAAATACCTCTATCTCCATTATAAGTAGGCACTCACAGGTTCCTCCTAGTATCTCTCTAGTCACAGGCAAGAGTATCTAGTTATTACAACAAGAAATAGTCCCAGCAGATTATCTATTTCTAATACAGTTTGCACCCTCAGCCATTTAGGAATGGTCATTGATATTTGGTAGGAATCTAATCTGTCCTACTCATGGCCAGGTAGCAATAATAACAACATTTATATAGTACTCCAAAGTTTACAAAGTTCTATGTATAATTAGCTCATTTGTTCTTCACAATAACCCTTTAAATTAGGGGTTATTATTATCTCCATTTTATAAATGAAGGAACTGAGTTTGAGAGAGTTAAGTGACTGACTCAGGTCACAGGTCAAGAAAGTGTCAAATTTAGGGTAAGAAGCCAAATTCAGCACTTTATATGAGCTAGAAGGTACCTTAATGTGTCATCTAGTCCAACCTTCTCATTTTCTTGAAAAGGAAACAAATTAGGAAAATCCATGATTTCCATGGAAAATCCATGGTGATTAGAACTAGGAAAACTCCAACTTTCTTTGAGCTCTAGATCTAACATCCTATAAATCCCTGGGGGTCAGTGTTATCCATAACATAACATAAAATATACAAAATTCAATTATATGAGATAATTCTGGAAACATAGGATGGCTGCAGCTTGTGGAAGATCATGAATGCCATACGAAGGCATTTAAAAAGTTTACTTTGGTAGTATTCATGAGCAAATGAAGACTTCTGAGCAGAGGAATGACATGGCCAGATCTTGTCACAATAAAGATTATTCTGGCAGAAGTTATGAAAGATGATTATTGAGGGGGCTGAGAGGACAGATGAAAAGGAAATTAGAGGAGAGGAAGAATGTGCGATATTTTGAAGAAATGGAATAGATCGGATCTGATAGGTAATATACTAGGAAATATGATGAACTTGGTCCAGAGTACAAATCCTATCCAAGTCAATTCCTAGTGATTTGGTCAAGTCATTAAACTTTTTTGTGCCTCAGTTTTCTTATCTATTAAATAAGGGAAATAGGTTCAACAGTGTCTAAAGTCTCTTCCAGTTGTTAATCTCAGATACTATAGTACATGATGGAATAAGAGAAGTGACGAAGATATAAGAATCAAAAATATCTCCAAGGTTATAGATTTACAAGGCTGGATGAGTATTGGTTCCATAGACAGAAATAGTGAAATGAGAATGAGGAATAGACTTACAGGGAAATATAATGAGTTTGGTTTTGATGTTATGAATTTAAGGAATCAATGGAGATATCCTCTAGGCAGTGGGAAAATGTGAGTTTGAAATTCAGAAGCTCTTCTAGAGATCAGGACTAGACATAGATATTTTGGAGTCACCTTCATAGAGGAAACTGAAACCATGGGAATGAATTAGATTGCCAGTAGAAAGGTTAAAAAGAGAAAATCAGAGAGTAGGTGAAGGCCCCAAAGACTGAAAGTATAAATCATATTTGCAGAGTGGTAAATAACCCAGCTTGATTGTACATGATGGGAGGAATAATGGGAAATCAGTCTGGAAAGGTTCTGATGGAGATCCCATAGCAGGGTATGATTGATTTAGAGTTCTCTATCCCAATTGCTGCAATAACTCAAAATGTATGTCTTCCAATAAGAGTAATTGAAGCCCTAGAACTAAATATGTATGAAGGAGATGGACCATCATGGACGTATGTATAGTGACTATCCAGGATGACCAGTTATTACCAAAAAAAAAAAGGCAGGTAATTAAATTGAATTTTAGGGGTAGGAAGGCAGCAATTGTGGCCATTTGCTCTGAGGACTGCCCTAGCTTCTCAACTACTCTGGAGCTACCTGCAACTAGCACATAAAATTTGAGAACAGTAGGGCTTCTCTTATGCTGGTCACTTATACTGCCAAGTGCATTTGTCCTTGGAAAAGTGAGAGAGAGCATCATGTGGGACTCCTTGAAGACTGATGAAACTAGTGGGGAATGAAGCTGTGGATTTGCCATCTTCCTAGCCAGCTTTTCCTATCTTTGCATTTGCATTATGTTGCACTTGTCCAGAACATCTTGTTTTCTAGGCTTTGTAATTGTACTGCTGAAGGTCTTGCCCTCAGATAACACCAAAGAAACTTGGCAGTGATGAATCTGTGCAATAAGGTTGCTGAAATCCTTATCCTTGGTTGGGCTTTCTAGGCTAAATTTTCTTCCTTCATTGTAGGGGTCAGAGCTTGAGGATCACTGACATTGGATTTAGAAAGAACATAAGGGACATCCACCTATCTCTAACTCTTGGTTCCCTTCCTTATCAATATTATTGGTTTCTGTTAGCTCAGACCAAGAGAAATGAGGGTAATTGGTCCAGATTTTAAGAAACAATATTATATTTGGAAGGGAACTGAACGTGATCTTGGAATCTACTATAATACTATCTTCTAAAGATGAGAAAACAGAGGTCACAAAAAGGGAAATGGCTTGTGTAAAGTAACAAAGTAACAAAGATAGTAAATATCAAAGCCAGAATTCCAGTACAAGTCATCTAAATCTCAGCCAGACTGATATCCAGTTAATCACTCCATCTCTTCTGTACTTGATGGACATCATCTGCCCCTTCTAGAAAGTTTCCCTGGCTTTCCTCAATGTCGCTAACAAATGCCCCTGAATCCACATCTCCTGTGTGGAATGCTTTCCCTTCTCTCTATTGAATGAAATCCTTGCTCTCTTTCAGGGCCTAAAAATTAGATTCTACTCAATAATAATTCATTAAATATGTATAATACACAAGACCTTACTTGAGTTGTTGGACATATAAAGACAAAAGTGAAATAGTTCCAGCATTTAAAGATTTTATGGTCTACTAGAGACCTTTGATGTTCACTTGGGGTTGGAGTAGGGTAGAGCATTTACACAAATAAGAAAACACCAGACATTAGAAAATAAAATTTCATGGAGAGAGAATGACTGGAACCTGGGGAAATTGGGAACGTTTTCTCTAGGTTGTGATATTTGATATAAGTTTTTAAGAATGCTAAGGGCACTAAAATTCATATTTCAGCTATGAAGGATAGAAGGAACAGCTTGTATAAAGGCACAGTGTCTGGAGATGAACTAATATACTAAAATTATCAAACTGGGCAATTTGGATAGGACATAGACCATGTGAGGGAGAATGATGTGTAATCAACTGAAAAAAAAAAGGTGGGATCATTATCATGGTCTATGTAAACACTATGTTGAGAAGTAGACATGTTGTTTTTTTTTTCCTAGAGAAAATTAGAAGCCACTGAAATCTTGTGAACAGGGGATGACATAGTTAGACCTGGACTTCAGAATATAAGTTTAGAAGTTGTGTAGAGAACAGATTTTGAAGCGGAGAGTCTAGAGACAGGGAGATGCATTAGGAGTCTATTTAATTTCTCTCTACCCCCCTCCATTAATATTTTATTGTATTTTCCCTAATTACATGTAGAAACTGTTTTTGACATTTGTTTTCTGACATTTTGCAGTCCAAATTCTCTCTCCCTCCATCCTTCTTCCCCATCTCCTGGTTCTGACATGGCAAATAATCTGATATAAAATATAAATGTGTTATCATGCAATACATACTTCTATATTTGTCATGTTGTTTAAGAAGACACATATTGCACATACAAGAAAAAACTTGTGAGGGAAATAAAGTGAACAATTGTATGCTTCAATCTGCATTCAAACTCCATGAGTTCTTTCTATGGTAGTAGATAGAATTTTCCATCATGAATCCCTTGGAGTTGTCCTGGATTGCTGATGATAGTTGTCATTCACAGTTGATCATTATACAATATTGCTGTCACCTGGTTTTGCTCACTTCACTTTGCATCACTTGTATTGTATAAATTGTATAAAGGTTGTATAAATCTTTCTAGGTTTTTCTGAAATCATCCTGTTGAGCACTTCTTATGGCACAATAACATTGCAGTATAATTATATAGCAAAACTTGTTTAACTATTCCTGAATTAATGTCAATTCTTTGCAACCACAAAAAGTTGTAAAAAATATTTTTTTGCGCAAGTAGGGCCTCCTCCTCACCCTTCTTTGATCTCTTTGTGATATAGCCGTAGTAGAGGTAGTGCTGGGTCAAAGGATATGCATTGTTTTATAGCCCTTTGAGCATAGCTTCAAATTGTTCTTCAGAATGGCTATATTAATTTACAGTTCCAACAACAGTGTATTAGTATCCCAATTTTCCCCCTCCAACATTTATCATTTACAAATTTTGCCATATTAGTCCATCAGATAGATGGGAAGTAATACATCAAAGTTGTTTTAATTTGCATTTCTCTGGTCAATAGTAATTTAAAGTATTTTTTAAATATAACTATAGTTTTAATTTCTCTATCAAAGAATTTGCTGTTCACATCCTTGAATCATTTATAAATTGGGAAATGACTCATATTCATATAAATTTAAAACTTTTTAGTTTACTGTAATCCTAATTATCTATTTTACATATCATAATGTTCTATATATCTAATTTAGTTATAAATTCTTCCCTTATCCATAAGTCTGACAGGTAAATTATTCCATGATCTCTTAATTTGTTTATAGTATCTTCTTTTATTTTTAAGTCATGCATCCATTTTGATGTTGTCTTGGTATGTGGTGTGAGATGCTGGTCTGTTCTTAGTTTTTACCATACTGTTTCCCAGTTTTCCCAGTAGTTTTAGTCAAATAGTGAGTTTCTATGCCAAAAGCTTGATTTTGGGTTTGATTTATAAGGTTACCATGATTATTTACTACTATGTATTGATTACCTAATCCATCCAATTGATCAGCTATTCTACTTCTTAGCCAGTGCCAGATTGTTTTAATGATTACAAAAGTCTTAGAGTACCTGTATGCTATTAAAGGTGTTCTTTAGTTCTCAAAATGCTATCAATAACAGGAAGAGAAAAGAAAGAAATTAAAGAATGGCATATAATAATTAAAATTAAATAATATTTCTTGTTACCCAGAGGTATGTATTTTATAAAGTTTATTATGAAGGGTAGACAATCCTTCCTAAGTAACCTGGTCCCATGGAGCCTAGCCTGCCAGTTCCTCTCTCAATTCCCCCTCACCTCCTGCACTGTTCCTTCTCCTCAGGCTTCCCTCATGGTCTTCTCATCCATCTCTCCCTTTCTCTTGTTGGTCTCCCCCTTCCTGCCCCAAACCTTAACTTTTATTGACAGTACAGAAAATATCCCGAGGGCAACTGTGGTATGTCAGGAATGTTTGATGGACAGGTAATGTTACTCAGGAAAGGGGAGGGGATGAGCTTCCATGACACAGACATTAGGCAGAAAAGAGTTAAAACTATCCTTATTTGCTGATGACATAATGTCTCACATAGAAAATCCTTTGGAATCAGTAAACCTATTAATGAAGAAAATAGTTTCAGCAAAGTTGTAGAAGAAAATACAAAAATTAACAGCCTTTCTACATAATTAAAACAAAATTCAGGAGGAAATAACAGAAAAGTAAATTCTATTAAAAATAACCATGAATGCATAAAATATTTGGGGATACATTTACCAAAGCAAACTCAATACTTGTATAGATTAAATTACAAAGTACTCTTTAAACCTTAAAGAAATTAAAAAAAAATAAATGAAGGAATAGTCACCGTTTATGTTTGTCCCTGCCAATATAATAAAAATGATATTTCAAGGCTAATTTATAGTTTCAATGCTATTAAACTATTAAAATAAAACTTTATAGGATGTAATAAAGTAAACACAGATTTCATTAAAAGGAGTGAAAAATCTAGAAAAATAGCGAAAAAGCAGAAAATAAGAGAGAGACTAGCATTTCCAGAGTTCAAATTGTAAAACAGACTGGACAATAGAGAATCAAATATAATGGTGTTTTATAATATTAATAACAGCTTGTATTAATATATTTATTTATAGTTTTTTAAATTTAAGTATTTTTTTCCATTTACATGTAAAAACTATTTTTATATTTCTTTTTAAAAAATGTTGAGCTCCAAATTCTTTTTGTCTCTTCCTTTTTTGTAACCTCATTGAGAAGGCAAAGAGCTTAATATTGTTTACATGTGCTAGCATACAAAACATATTTCCATATTTGTCATGTCATAGAAGAATAAAAACATTAAAAAATGAAGAAAATAAAGTAAAAAATGCTATGCTTCGAGTGTTATTCAGTCTCTAATAATTCTGTCCCTGGTGGTGGTTTTTTTTTCATTTTTTCATTTTTCATCATGAATCCTTTGGGATCTTGGATCATTATGTAATCAGAGTTAAATCATTCATAATTGTTCATCATACAATATTGCTGTTATTATATTATAATATTCTCCTGGTTCTGAACACTCCATTCTGCATGCATCCATTTATATAAGTTTTTCCAAGAGTTTCTGAAATCCTCATGGTCATTATTTCTCATGGCATAATAGTGTTTCTGTATAATAGTATTCCACAACTTGTTCACCCATTCTCCAAATGTTAGGCATCCCCTCAATTTCTAATCTCTACTACTACAAGAAGAGTATTTTTGCTATAAGCATTTTTGTACAAATAGGGCTCCTCCTTTTTTAAATAACTTTTGAATATAGATATACTAGTAGTATTGTTGCATTAAAGGATATACACAATATTATAGTCCTTTGTAAATAGTTACAAATTGCTTTCCAGAAGTTTAGGTTCATAGCTCCATCAACAATGCATTAATGTTTCAGTTTTCCCACATCTCCTTTAATATTCATCATTTTCCTTTACTCTCATATTAATCAATCTGATAAGTGGAAGGTGGTACCATGGAATTGTTTAATTTGCATTTCTCTAATCAATAGTGATTTAGAGCATTTAAAAACATATGATTATAGATAGCTCTGGTTTCTTCTGAGAACCATCTATTCATATCCTTTGATAATTTATTAATTGGGGAATGACTTGTATTCCTATAAATTTGACTCACTTCTCTATATATTTGAGAAATGAGGACTTTGTAACCAACACTTGCTATAAAATGTTCCCTTAGTTTCCTGATTTCTTTTTCCTTTTCATTGCTTTGATTTTGTTTGTATAACTTCTTTTTAATTTAATGTAATTGAAACTATCCATTTTATCTCTTGTGATTCTCTCTTGTTTGGTAACAAATTCTTTTCTTATTCATAGATATGAAAAGTAAACTATTCTATGCTTCCTTAATTTGTATAGCTAGCATTTCTAATATATTAATGAATAATAGTGAGGATAATGGGAATCCTTGCTTCATCCCTTTTTGGGAAGATTTCTAGCTTATCCCTATTATGGAAAGTGCTTGCTGAAGGTTTTAAGGAGACAGTACTTATTTTAAGGAAAGCTCTTTTTATTTTCATGCTTTCTAGTGTTTTTAATATTATATTTTGTCAAAAGCTTTTTTCCACATCTATTGAGATAGTCATATGATTTTCATTGGTGTTGTTATTGCTTTGGTCAATTATGCTGATAGTTTTCCTATTATTGAATCAGCCCTGAATTCCTGGTATAAATCCTACCTAGTCTTAGTGCATGATCTTTCTGATATATTGCTATAATCTCCTTATTTGTATTTTATTTTAAATTCTTGCAAGAATATTCATTAGGGAATTCTTTTTTCTTTCTCTATTTTTTGCTCTCCATGCTTTAGTTATCAGCACAATATTTGAGTCATAAAGGTAGTTGATAGGACTCCGTCTATTTTTCCAAATAATTCATATAGAGCTGGAATGAATTATTCTTTAAATGTTTGGTAGATATCTCTAAGAGGAGGGAAGGAAGGGAGGGAAGGAGATAATTTGAATCTTATAATTTTAGAAAATGTATATTGAAAATTTCATTACGTGTAATTAGAAACAATGCCTTTTAAAAATTAATATTTGGAAGAATTCACTTGTGAATCTATCTGGTCCTAGGATTTTTTTCTTTGGGAGTTCATTCTTGGCTTATTAAACTTCTTTTTTTTCTAGTACAGGGTTGTGTAAATATTCTATTTCATGTTCTGTTATTCTGGGCAGTTTACATTTTTGTAAATATTCATTCATCTCAATTAGATTTGCAAATTTATTGGCATGTAATTGGTCAATTACTCCTAATAATTGTTGTAATTTCTTCTTCATTGTTGAATTCAGTATTTCATTTTTGATACTCATAATTTGGTTTTCCTCTTTCTTTTTCTAATAATCAAATATAGCTTATCTATTTTATTGTTTGTTTTTATAAAACCAGCTCCTATTTTAATTTATTAGTTCAGTGATTGTCTTACTTTCAACTTTAATACCTCCCATTTGATTTTTCAGGATTTCTAAACTGGTATTAAATTGGTGATTTTTTATTTTAGTTGCATGCCCAAATTAATTGACCTGCTCTTTTTCTATTTTAGTAATATAAATATTTAGAGATATAATTTTTTCCTTAACTACTGCCTTGGCTGCATCTCACAATTTTTTCTATGCTTCATGCTTTGCAGAACTCTACATATTTTATCTTTGGTACTCACAACAACATTTTAAAGTAGGTGGTATCATCCTCATTTTATATATGAATAAATTAAAGCTAGAAAAGTTTAAGTGAATTCATGAAGTTCACACAGCTATTAAGTGTCTGAGGCAGGATTTGAAATGAGAATTTCTTGACTACAAGTTCAGGACTCTATCTACTATGTCTCTTAGATGTTTTAATAATTCAATTTTTGATAAATCCCAAAGAATAAATTACTTAAGAAAGAACACCATATTTGATTTAAAAAAATTTCTGGGAAACCGGAAAGCAGTTTGGCAAAAATTAAATTTAAATGAGCGATGCACACAGTATTTCACAATAAGTTCAATATAGATATTGAAGATCACACCATAAAGTATTAGAATATTATATTGCAACATTCCAGGCAAGAGGTAATAGAAACCTGAATTAAAGAGGTAAGTATGTGAATATAGAGAACAGAACATATTCAAGAGACATCATAGAAATAAAATTGACAAGATTTGGCAACTTACTGGATGTAGGGGGAAAAGGTGAAGAGAATAAAATGATCCCAAGGCCTGAACTTGATGTTCTCAAACAAATAGAAAAAGTTTGGAAGTAAAGAAAATAAGTCTTCTTTTGTATATTTTGAGTTTTAGATTTTTGCAGGACATCAAGTTGGAATTGTCCATCCAGAATTTGATCATGAGTGACTGAAGAAGTTCAGGAGAGATATGACAGCCAGATATGGAGGTAATCAGCACAGTGATGATCTTTGAACTCAGGTGAGCTGATGAAGTTACCTAAGGAGAGAATATAGGGAGCGAAGTGGAAAAAAATGGGGACAGATTCCTGGGGTACATTCATGTATAAGACTTTGGACAGAGATGATGATCCTATAAGAAAGACTGAGCAGAGGGGTAAGAGAAACAAAAAAAAAAGGTTAACAAAACAAAACAAAACTAGAACAGCATTCAAGAGTAAGGGGTATTCAACTCTGTTGAAAATTGCAGAGAAGTCAAGAAATGGAAGAGTCCCATTGAACTGAGCCATGAAGAGATCATCAGTGAGTTTTTAGAAGGTTAAAAAGGAGGAGGCAATTAGCATAGCCAACTTTTTTTTTAGGTTATTAGACTACTAATGCAGGAAAAAAGAAAACTATAGGAGGATACATTGAGGGGATATGAGTCAATAAGGCTTTTTTTTTTTTAAGGATAGGGAAAATTTAGGCATATTGGTAGGCAGCAACAAAGGAACCTCAATTTTCTCAGAACAAGATAAGATGCCCACTAGGTTAAACTCATCATCTCTACTCTCATCATCATGTTGCTAACTCAAACCTCGAATGATGCCATTTTCCTCACCTGACTCTCCCCTCTGATTGAAGGGCTAGAGGAAAAAGTATGAAGCTCTTCTCTCCTTTATTTTCAGAGGGAAGAAACTGGACATTTTGGATCAGTTCCATTTTGTATCTGCTACTCTCCCTGGTTTCAACTCTACAGAACAAAATGGTCCTGTGCTGGATCTTATCTAATGTCTCATCTTGCCACTTTCCTGCCTCATCTTGTGTATTGTTTTCCTCTATTAGAATGTGAGCTCCTTGAGGTCATAGACTTTTTTTACCAATTGTAAATCCAATGCTTAGTCTAGTGTGTGGCACATACTAGGTGCTTAATAATATTAATTGGATTGGAATGAATAGTACTAGGACAAGAGATCAAGGGATTCTTGGGCAAATAGTTGTGTAGAGATGAAATGGTTAATTACATGGTCAAGCTAAAAGTCAATTTCCTTTATCAAGCCTCTCTTGATCATTATTGTTCTCAGTGATCTTTTTCTCTGTTGTCTTCCCCCACTCTAACCTCCTTCCCCTTTTTAAGCACATACTGGGTTTAGTGGAGTACTTCATTGCTTTCTTTGTTTCATGTATACACCACGTCTCACCAGTTAGACTGTCAGCTCCTTGAGAGAGGCCAAGTCTTGGAATATCTGGCAAAACAAAATTCAAGACAATTGGTGATAGCAATAATTTGAGTTGTCAATGTCTGATCATGCTCTAAGTACTCCACAGCTTCAGCTGCCTTCATAGCCATTGGAACAAATTGTTCTCATCAGCCCCTTCTACCAAAGGAAGTCTTCACACACCTGAACTAGACAACCCCTTAACTCACCAATGGGTTTGTAACCTATTGATTGCTCTCAACCTGGTTTAGTCCATCTGCTAAGGCGGTTTAAATGAGTATAGCCACCAAGCATGGTATAGCTCCTTGCAGCCACAGGTGCATGTTGGTTGGCAGGTGAACACCAAAGAAGGAAAGCAGCCTTGAAAAGGGCTCAATAAGTCCTCACATAGGGTCCTACTTTTCCTTAACCCCCTGGATGAAGATGTTTAATAGATGCTTGCATTCTTTCCTTCCAAGATATACTTACTAAATGATTATTTATTGATTCTTCTAAGAACTTTTCTTCTGGGCTTCCCCTCTAAATCCTCATTCCTCTGAGGTGCCTCTATTATACCAGAATATCTAATTCTACCATTAACTAAATGGTTAATCCTTCTTAGTTAGAAGGCAGCATGATATAGAGGCAATGTTGTATACTGTGCAGAGTGGAGTAGAAAGCATAAAGAATGTGGAGTCCAGAGTGACTTTGAAATTAGAATTTGAAAATCCTTCCTCTGACACTAAGTGTGTCACCATAGTCCAATCACTTAAACTGGCTGAGTGTCAGTTTCTTCTTCCATGAAATAAGGTAAACAACGCCTTCAGAAACTACCTCACAAAGAGTTGTTATGAAGATCAAATGAGATAATATATATGTAAAGAGCTTTGTAAGTCTTAAAGTGCCCTATAAATGTCAGCTATTATTATCAGCTTTTAGTATGAAGAGCACTTCCCAGAGAGCTGGTGAACCTGGGTTCTAGCTTTGATTCTACCATTAATGTGCAGTGAGACACTTTCAAGCTATTTAACCCATTCTTAAACCTCAGTTTCCTCCTTTCTCAAACAAGAATCTTGCATTAGATTTTCTCTAAGCTAAATTCTAGCTCTTATATCCTCTGATTCATTTTTTTTCTCTCTCTAGCCCCTCCTCCATTATTCTCAAACCCTGACTGGTTTCCATGGTCTTTGTTGGTCAGGATGGAGTATCGCAGCTCTTGGGGGCAGTGGAAAGCACACATGCTCAGTATACATGTATGCGTGCCCATGCACATACACATATATACCCAGATCCATTTGTGTAACTTGATGAGTTTAGGTTCCCAAGAGGGATTCCAGCTCTTGTCCGAGTTAATAGGAGAGGGAATGAGAGGAGAGGGAGTGAATTTCAATCGTAATGTGATTATTGGCCTTTTTGAAGTTATGCGGTAGGGGTTTTTTCACCTGGCTTGCTCGATATCTCTAACCAAACGCTTGTCTCACAAATAGTCTTTGGCCTCAATTCAAATTTAATTACACTCCAGCTAAGTGAAATAAATAAAGAAAGGAAGAAATAAGATGCGACATGTGCAGAGAGGCCCTCTGCTTTCACATGCCAGACGAAGGGATGGGATGCACGATGAGCTCCCTTGGAGAAAGCCAACCTCCATTCGCTTAAATCTTCTCATCTCCCTGGGAATTAGAGTTAATGTAACTCAGAGCACATCCAGGTCTGACCTCAGAGAGATGCTGGGCTGTAATGAGCTTGTTGTAATTGGGGGCTGAAGAAAGCTGCAGCATAGCTCCTAGGCAGAATTGGGAAAGGAATGTTTATCTTTAGGGATTCCCACTTCCCTCTTCTGAGACCTATTTCCTACTGGCTGGCACTCCTCCACCCTCTTTCTTACTTCTACCCCTTCTCATTTTCTCTTTTACTTTTTTCCACTCCTTTTCCCATCTTTTCTTCCTCATTTTTACTTTCTTTTTCTTCCATCATCCTACTTGTTTACCCTCTTCTCTCTTTCCCCTACCTTCTGTCTCTCCTTTTTTCTCTTCCTTTCTTTCATGTCTACACCCTTCTCTTCTCTTTATCTTTCTCTTCCATTGAGAAATCTGTGACCCTATCGTAACAATAATTAACCACTGCTTGTCTCAAAACATGCTACAATATCTCCCTCTCAATTAATGAACCCCTTTCTTCTCCAGACCCATGCATGAAAACTGAGTTCAGACCCTAGAGAGGAATCAGACTCTTTTCGTCTCTTTGTCTTCCTTTGGCTCTCTATGCCCCCACCCCAGAGGAATATTAATTAAAACCTGGTTTTGGCTCATATGTAAGGTTTTACCAAAAGGGTATGAAGAAAGGTACTCAATGCTCAGTGTAAATTAGGCATAGGAGAGCTCTTCATTTTCTTGATAACAACAAATTGCTTAACACATAGAAGATCCATAATTGCATATTGATGGGAAAAAATTTAACAAAAAGTGAAACATATAAATACTATTTTACTCTCCAGAAAAGATGATCCTTAATATACCAAGACATGAAAGAGTTTTTAGGACTGTTGAATATGTATTTATATTTCACATTATCTCTATGTTCTTCCAATCAACTCCCTCCAGTTCAATATTTTCCAACAAGGCAGAAGAGTTTGACTTTCCCTTTTTTGATTGTCATTCTTTTCAACAAAGAAACTCTTCCCTTCTGGCAGTTAGTTCTGACCAAGGACTCAGAATTTCTACATCTCCCAGACTCACAAGGATTTCTCCAAGGTTGGACATGTCCATCTTTGAATCATTTTTCTTCCAACTATTATCAAATGTAGAAAGACAGAGTAGATGTCCAGCTTCAAGCTCACTTAGATGAACCTTAACTCTAGACACAATGTTGTCTTTAGTCTTTATGTTGCTGGGATGGGGGAAAGAGTGTCACTTCTTAGAAGAGAGCTCTGTGCCATATAAGAGCATTAAATGAAGAGTGTGATAGAAGCTATCTTTCACTGATAACAGTATCCCATCAACTAGACCCTGTCACAAAGCAGGGGAAGAACCAAAAAAAACATACAGGGTTTGCTGAATCATACCAAATAACCAACTCTTTCAGGACTAAGCCCCATTTTTTTCCCTAGGTACTCAGGTACCTAGGCATGTTCCATCAGTCTCAACCCCTACTGTCCTATGATCTCTTTCCTTTTCTCCTCTTCCTCACATCTTTCCCTTTCTCTCTTCTTAATTTCTTTCTCCTTTTTTCCCCCCATGATTTCCTTCTCTGCTCTTCTAAGTATATTCCTTTTCTCTTTCCTATCAAAACCTGCTCTTAGAAAAAACCAATAACAATTATTTCCACTAAAGTATAAACTAATTAGGAATTTATTTCCTCTCTTCTCAACTTCTCTTCTACTAACTAGGGTGAGAACTGGAATTCCTCTAAGGAATACCGGATCATCTAGTTACTCTAAAGAACAAAGGGGTGTGTGTGTGTGTGTGTGTGTGTGTGTGTGTGTGTGTGTGTGTGTGTGTGTGCATGTCTGTGTGGGATTGCATAACAAAGAGACATTCAATGGGGGAAAGGGGTGCCCTCTGAAGTTAAAAACACCTGCTCTTGAAAGTATGGTTGCTAATACTTTAAAACATGGACCTTCTCTTCAGTATCAACTTCAACCATCAATTTGTATTTTAATTCTTGAAACTTCTATTTGAAAAGATCTTAAAGATAATTTAATCCAACTTTCCATTTCATATATAGCACTTGGGATCACTTTTCATTTCCAAGGATAACTCCTCCCCTGTTGTATGATTTCCCAAGGTTCAAGTTTAATCTGTGGTTCTTCATCCCCTAAAATCATAATTTATGAGCCCCCACCAATGTGTTTACCTTTATTAATCAATAAGGAGATTGACTGAATGAATAAATGAATGAATAATACAGATCTATTAAGCACTTTTTATGTGCCAAGCACAGATCTGAGTGCCAGAGATACAAATACAAAATATGAAAGAGAGAAAATCACTGGATCCAATTATATTCTAAAAGGTGAGGTTGATACATATGAGTGGTAGCCAGGAATGGCTGAAGTCACAGATGGGAAATGGATCTAAAGGACAATTGATTAATATGCCCTTTCCAGAAGAAGTAATAATCTTGATTTTATTTCTGTTTCCAGAGTAAGAAGTGGAAAATTGGTAAAAGGGAGGAAGAAGGGTAGTGACATGGCAAGAGGATAGCATGGTTGGATTTCTGGCACCAGCTAGCTATAGTGAGCTCTCATCCATCAGCACAGCCTCTAGGTGAGAGCTGCAAAGAAGGACAAGAACATCAGAAGTGGTGAGAAGTATGGCAGCAAGAGGACACAAATAGTCAAAAGAAAAGGTACTTAGTGAAATAATTCAGTAAGAAAATTCAGTAAGAAGGTAGAAATATAACATTTCTCCCATAAACTTTGGGCAAAATATTCCAGAAATGTATAGCATTGGAGAAAAGAGGGGGCACATGAATGAAACAAACATGAAGATGTACAAGGAACATGTGTGACCAAAATATATACATGTAACAGTACACATAGTGTGTGTATATATACAGGCACATCTGTAGAAGGATACATAACATCTCCAGTATTTGAGAGGTCACTAGTATCTTCTAATGTTTTCCTTAATATTGCTTTTGCCTCTTTTCATAGTCTTTGCTAGATGATAAGAAACCTGAAAGTTTCTACCAATCACTTTCCTTCAAGATCCTGCTCTGCTGGGAAGACATGAAGTCTCAAGATTTGGGTTCAGCTAAAATACTTAGCCAACACTTCTAGGGAATAGTAAGTGTATAACTTTGCCTTTTCAGTTCAGAATGGCTTAGGATTTTTTTTTTTCAGTTCTTTTAGGAAAATTTGAAAATTCTTGCCTTAATACAAGGAAAACAAAACCAAAATCCCTTTAACTTCTCTTGTTCTCTCAAGTCTTTGCTGTTGAGACCTTCCCTTTCCCCAGTAGGAGACTCTCAGTCTTCATGTGTCGAACCCTAGAACAAAGACCAGAGTATTCCCAGGTAGCTAATACCCACAGGCTTAATCTTTACTTTGGTGTCTTCATTCCAATTTATGGGATTGATTCTTTCTGTCAGAAACCTTGCCCTAGTTTATGGTGAACATTTTGTATAACTTTTAATTTCCAGTCTCAGAAGGCTAGACTATAAGTTATGGTTATTTTCCTAGTAACTACCAAGTATCTTGGGCATTTAGGTAGGACTAATACCTCTGTTGTGAGGACTTTCTGAGTCTTTTTGATGTCTGTTACCCAGTGATTCCAAAAAGCTGTAGCATGTGAAATGATGACATCCTGATAAAATTATCCCAGTAAATGAACTAAATGTTGAGAGAAACTGACAGATTTCAAATCTATTAGTGATGGATTAGAGAGATTTTTTATCTCAAGTATGTGAAGATTTACCCCAGCTGAACTGGTTCATGAGAACAATTTGTTCCAACAATCTCAAAGATGACTAAAACAGGTGCTATGGACAGCTTAAAGCTTGGTTCAGACATCAAAGATGCCAAGATCATCCACTGCATCCCTGGACATCACCAGTAGTCATGACTTTTGTCTTGCCACTAAATTTTGATGACTCTGGACAAGAGAATGGACCTCATGACCTTGTGCAACTCTGCATCACTTATGTCTTTGGTCCTCTTTGAAAACAAAGGGTAAATAATCAAAGAACTTTGGACTTCATAGTCTCTGTTTTCAAACCCTAAGTCTTATGTGAAGAAATTCCTGAGGGGGGAAAAATGAGACAAAGTAAGTCCAAGAAGAAAGTTCAATGTCTCTGCTAATTGCCTAACCCCATTTCTGTCCCTTTTGCATATACAGATAGTAACCAAGGCCTACAAGGAATTTTGCCTCATACCCTTGCAAATGAGACCCAACAATAAACATTTACTAGTTTCTGGTCTACTGTGTGCAGAATACTGTAGTAGCCATCAGGGAAATATTGAACTTAGATTAGATATAGATCCTTCCCTCCAGGAAGTAGAAATGATTTAGCCAAGGTTATCTAAGTCCAAAATCTAGGTTGTTGTAAATGAAAATCCAAAAGTCATTAAGAGGATTTTTTTTTCTTTTAAACATTTATCTTCTGTCTTAGCATCAATACGAGGTATTGGTTTCAAAGCATTAGAGTGGTAAGGACTAGACAATGGGAGTTTAGTGATTTTCCCATGGTCACAAAGCTCAGAAGTATCTATGGTCATATTTGAACCCAGGACATTCCATCTCTAGGCTTGTCTCTTAATCCACTGAACCACTTAACTGCCCCAAAGAGGTTGGTTTTTGTTTTGTTTTGTTTTGTTTTGTTTTCAGAGGATCATTATAGGGTTGTCTGAAGAATCAAGTTCTTTTTAGGATAAATGAAAAGATTGCCAGTTTTTGTCAAGGTAGCTTTTCCTGACCACTTCTAAGTGAAGACATGATTTTGGGGGTGCGGAGTCAAGATGGCAGCTTAGCAAGCAGCAAAAGTTCAGACCTCCTGGAAGACCCTTCCTTACCGATACAGACTGAATGCTCCTAGGGCACCGAAATTCAAGCTGAACAACAGGACAGAAGCAGGGAACCCTCCTTCTGGACTCAAGTCAAAAGGTACGCCTCCCAAAAGCCGGAATCTGAGAATACTCAGGGCTAAGGGGAAGGCAGAGCGAAGGTCCCAGGACCCCTCCCCCACAACCCAGAGGGCTGAGCCCCCAGCAGCAGCTGGAACCTCTGAGCAGGCAAAGGTGCTGGTTTGGAGGGTCCACCTTATGAGCAGCGGGGTGCTGGGCTTGGAGCATCCAGCTTGGACGGGGGGAAGAAGCCAGGGAGAGACGGGTAGTACCTGGGTCCCTCCATCGGGCTCCAGTCTCACCGTTGCCTCGGGGCACATCCAGACCAATCCAGTTGAATCTAATTCCATCAGAACTCCTCAGAGTTTAGGGAGGCGGGCAAAGGCACTTGCGGACAGTGGAGAAGCAGCTGGAGAGAACTGGAGAGAGCCTGAACGGCCCAGCCTTCCAGGAGTCTTCAGAGCCTCAGTGCTTCATAACACATACAGCCCAACCCAGTTGAACTTAATCCAATCAAAAGCCTCCAGAGGACAGGGAAGCTAATATTCCTCCCCTAGAGACTGTACTAAGAGATCTGACAAAGCTCCAAGAGGGGAGACTGACAGCCCCAAAACCAAAACAAAATGAGAGGAGCAAGAACACAGCCAAATATGGGGAGCAAAGAAGGGATAAACTCGAGCAAACAACAGAAAAAGAAGAGAGAAATTACAATAGACAGCTTCTGCACAGGTAATGAGCAAAGAGCGAATGAAATAGAGGGGGAGGGATCAGCAAAGAAAAAATCAGAAATCCCAGCGAATTGGATACAGGCTTTGGAAGAACTCAAAATGCAATTCAAAACACAATTAAGAGAGGCTGAAGACAATTGGGAAAAGAACTTAAAAACTAAGATAAGTCATCTGGAAACAGAAAATAGTGTCTTGAAAGCCAAAATCAACCAGCTGGAAAATGAGGCAAAGGAGATGAAAGATGAGGCAAAGCAGATGAAAGATGAGGTGAAGAAGATGAAAGATGACCTCCAAAGAAAATCTGACCAAAAGGAAAAGGACGACCAAAAAACTAAGGATGAAATCCAGTCTTTAAGAACCAGAATACAACAACTAGAATCACGTGACCTCACAAGGCAGCAGAACACTATAAAACAAAACCAAAAGAATGAAAAAATTGAGGAAAATATGAAGCATCTCATTCACAAAACAGATGATTTAGAAAATCATTCCAGGAGAGACAACTTAAGAATTATTGGCCTACCAGAAGACCATGACAAAAGAAAAATCCTGGACATTATATTACAGGAAATTATTAAAGAAAACTGCCCCGAAATCCTTGAAGAAGAGGGAAAAGTAGAGATTGATAGAATCCACAGATCACCTCCTGTACTTAATCCCCAACTGACAACACCCAGGAATGTTATAGCCCAATTCAAGAACTATCAGACCAAAGAAAAGATATCAAGCTGCCAAGAAGAAGTCATTCAGATACCAAGGAACAATAGTGAGGATAACTCAGGATCTGGCTGCATCCACACTGAAAAAAAGGAAGGCATGGAATACGATATTCCGGAAAGCAAGGGAACTAGGTTTACAACCAAGAATCAACTACCCAGCAAAATTGACTATATTCTTTCAGGGGAAAGTATGGTCATTCAACAAAATAAAAGAATTTCAAGAATTTGTAAAGAAAAGACCAGACCTGAACAGAAAATTTGATGTCCAAGCACAGAACTCAAGAGAATCATCAAAAGGTCATTAAAAAAGAGGGGAAAAAAGAAAAACAAAAAAAATTTAAGAGACTCAATAAGTTAAAATGATATGTATCCCTATAAGAAAAGAGGTCATTGGTAACTCTTAAAAACTGTTGTTATTAGCTGGGCAGCAAAAAGAAGTATACTTAGAGGGAACAGCAACAAACTGTATAGGATGAAAGGACAAGACATAAATAGGTATATAGATATATGCATGCAAAAATACATACCCATTAGTATGCATATATATATAGACATATATATAGACATATATATATATATATATATGTAACTAGAGCTTAAAATAGGTTAATATTAAAAGAAATGGGAAAAGAAACAAATGGGGGTAAATTTATATGTCATAAAGAAGCTCATGGTGGGAGGGGGGAGAACATCAATACACTGGAAGGGTAAAGAGGTCAGAGACAGGAAATACTCAAGTTTTATGTGCTTTGAAAGTGACTCAAAGAGGGAAAAACAATCCAATTCATTGGGGGCAGAGAATAGATTTGCACCCTATAGGGGAGTAGAAGGGTAACAAACAGTCTGGTGGGGAGGGAAGCAGTACAAGAGAGGGAGGGATCTGTGCGTTAATTTTAGAAAGACAACAGGGAAAATAAGGCGGGGAGATAAATAGGGAGGGGGGTAGAAAGGGAAGTAAAATAAAGGGTGGGAACAAGGGGGACTGTTCAAAAGCAAACATTGGTGTAGAAGGAAATTGTGAAAGAAGAAAAGGCAGGAAAAGGAGATAAAAACTGGTGGGAAAATTGGAAGATGGTGTGGGAGAGATTAGGTTTGGATCAACACCTCACACCCTACACCAAGATAAATTTAGAATGGGTGAATGACTTGAACATAAAGAAGGAAACTATAAGTAAATTAGGTGAACACAGAATAGTATACATGTCAGACCTTTGGGAAGGGAAAGATTTTAAAACCAAGCAAGACTTAGAAAGAGTCACAAAAGGGGGCAGCTGGGTAGCTCAGTGGATTGAGAACCAGTCCTAGAGACGGGAGGTCCTAGGTTCAAATCTGGCTTCAGCCACTTCCTAGCTATGTGACCCTGGGCAAGTCACTTGACCCCCATTGCCTAGCCCTTACCACTCTTCTGCCTTGGAGCCAATACACAGTATTGACTCTAAGACAGAAGGTAAGGGTTTAAAAAAAAAAAAGAAAGAGTCACAAAATGTAAAATAAATTATTTTGACTACATCAAATTAAAAAGTTTTTGTACAAACAAAACCAATGTAACTAAAATCAGAAGGGAAACAACAAATTGGGAAAAAAATTTCATAAAAACCTCTGACAAAGGTTTAATTACTCAAATTTACAAAGAGCTAAATCAATTGTACAAAAAATCAAGCCATTCTCCAATTGATAAATGGGCAAGGGACATGAACAGGCAGTTCTCAGCAAAAGAAATCAAAACTATTAATAAGCACATGAAGAAGTGTTCTAAATCTCTTATAATCAGAGAGATGCAAATCAAAACAACTCTGAGGTATCACCTCACACCTAGCAGATTGGCTAACATAACAGCCATGGAAAGTAATGAATGCTGGAGGGGATGTGGCAAAGTAGGGACACTAATTCATTGCTGGTAGAGTTGTGAATTGATCCAACCATTCTGGAGGGCAATTTGGAACTATGCCCAAAGGGTGATAAAAGACAGTCTGCCCTTTGATCCAGCCATAGCACTGCTGGTCTTGTACCCCAAAGGGATAATAAGGAAAAAGACTTGTACAAGAATATTCATAGCTGCACTCTTTGTGTTGGCCAAAAATTGGAAAATGAGGGGATGCCCTTCAATTGGGAAAAGGCTGAACAAATTGTGGTATATGTTGGTGATGGAATACTATTGTGCTCAAAGGAATAATAAAGTGGAGGAATTCCATGGAGACTAGAACAACCTCTAGGAAGTGATGCAGAGCGAAAGGAGCAGAACCAGGAAAACATTGTACACAGAGACTTATACATTGTGGTACAATCGAAGGTAATGACTTCTCCATTAGTGGCAATGCAATGTCCCTGAACAATTTGTAGGGATCTAAAAAACACTATACACAAGCAGAAGATAAACTGTGGAGTAAAAACACTGATGAAAAGTAACTGCTTGACTACAGGGGTGGAGGGGATATGACTGAGGAGAGACTCTGAATGAACACTCTAATGCAAATACCAACAACATGGAAATGGGTTTGAATCAAGAACACATGAGATACCCAGTGGAATCGCTCGTGGGCTATGGGAGAGGTGGGGGGGGGGAGGGAAGAAAAGAAAATTATCTTTGTTTCCAATGAATAATGTTTGGAAATGACCAAATAAAAATTAAAAAAAAAAAAAGACATGATTTGAATCTAATTCCAACACTTGATTACCTTCTTGGTATCTTGCTACCTTCTTAATCAAGTGGGTTCCCTAGATACATAGATACATAGAAACCTAACGTGGCACTGAAAAAAGCAAAGATTTGGAGCTGGAAGGGACCTCTAAGGAAGGGACCTTTCATTTTACATATAAGAAAACTGAGGTCCAACGAATACAGTGACTTCCTTCCAAGGCATTCTTGGTTGTCTCACACTGATTCATAATTCTGCAATTTATAGAAATGAAGTATACCCAGGTTTTCCCTTTCACATCTTTCTCAAGTTTATACTAAAAAAGTGAGAATGGTATAACGAAGATAGTAATCAACTTGAAGCTTAGAGACCTAACTTTAGTTTCTGGCTCTGCTGCTAACACTGTGCAACCTTAAGCCATTTCCCAACTCTGGGTCTCAGTTTCTTCATCTGTAAAAAAAGGGGGTGAATAAAATGGTCATTAAGTTTCTCTATAGTTCTACACCCTCTACCATGTGAAAAATACCTGAGAAAGTATCAACTCCAGGGCTAGGATCATCAGATAGGGTCCTTGCTCATTCAATAACTAGTCAGCCAACCAACCAATATTCAGAATGCCCTCTACCCCTGAAAGGCAAAGGACAAAATATGTAGGAATACTGTTACCTTGGCACTCTTTCCTCCATTCTCAAGCTGAACTGAATTTTTCCAATTGAAATTGTTTACTGTCTTTGTCATCTATTGCCTTTTGGATCACAAACAGCACTGAAGAGATAGATGCCAATGGTGGGCTGCCTCCTTACTCCCTCTAATTCTTTCTTTTCTATCTCCCGCTCCCCTTGTTTTCTTCCTTCCTTTCCATTTCCCAATCCTTCCTTCTTCTTCAGCTTCTACCCCTCTTCTCTTCTTTTTTCTCTCTTCTCCATCTCTTTCCCTCCTCTCCTTTCCCTCCTTCCCCCCTTTATAACTTTCTTTGTCCTTCCTCCTATTCTTCCATCTTCTTCTCCTTCCCTCCCTCCCCCATCCCACCAGGACATCAACAAAAATGTTAAGAAATAAAAACAAGTCACTATGCATGTTTTTTCCCCCTACCTAAACCAATAAAATGCTCCCTTCTTCTGAAGAGAAGAGAAAGCAATAACTCAGGCATTAACAAGAAGGGAAATGTTTTTATTTTTAGCCTTTCTTTAGCTTTGTTGGGGTCAGTTCTTCCTTCTTCATTAAGTGGGTGCTCTAGATACACAGAAACCTATACTGGCATTGAAAGGATAAAAAATCTGGAGCTAAAGAACAGCCCTTTAATTTTACATATAAGAAAAGAGAAGTACAAAGAATAAATGTGACTCGTCTAAACTCTCAGTAATTGTCAGAAGTATTTTATTCTAAATAAATACATTTTTTAAAAAAAGAAGCAGTATTTGAATTTAAAATGAGTGAGATTGCAGCCCAGAAACAACTGTCATATCTGAAGAACATAACTTTCAACTTCATCTAATTCCACAAATATTTACTAAGGGCCTACTATGTACTTGGCACCACACTAGACACTGAGGATCCTAAAGAAAACAATTCTTGTCCTCAAGTCAGAAGCTTATATTCTCTTGGGAGTGGAGTTCACCAAGAACAAAAGTAAGTAAATACAAAGTACATGTGAAATAAAATAAGTATAAATTAGAGAGATAAAGAGAGAGACAGAAATAGAGAGGGGGGAGGAGAAAGAAGGGAGAGAAGATAAAAAAGAAAGAGAGGTGAGAGGTGGGAGAGAGGACAAAAAGAGAGAAGGGAGGAGAGATGTGGGAGAAAGATAAATGGAGGGAGGGAGGGAGGGAGAGAGAGAGAGAGAGAGCTGAGAGGGAAATGATCATACTCAACATATTTAACTATCTGAAGAGAAGTGGGAGTAGAATTATTTATTCTGTTTAGCCAATCTAGGGGCAAAAGATGTTAGAATTTTAGGGGAAAACATTCCTAACAATTAAAAACTATAGAAAAGTGGAATGGATGGTCTGGGGAATTGAGGGTTTCATTCCCTATCTTCTCATTGGAGTTTGATTGCAGTAGAGATTCTTTTTAGGATATGGGCTCAATTAGCTGAATTGTTGTTGCTCATCCTTCATTTTTTAAGCCCTTACCTTCTGTATCAAAATTCACACTAAGTGTCAGTTCCAAAGCAGAAGAACAGTTAAGGGCTAGGAAATTGGAGTTAAGTGATGTGTAAAGGGACACACATCAAGGAAGTGTCTGAGGCCAAATTTGAATCTAAGACTTTCTGTCTTCAAGACTGATTCCATCCACTTGGGCACTAAACTGCCCCTCATCTTTCATTTTTGAAGAGGACCAATGACATCACTGAATGATATCTTGTAGGTGAATTGGACTTAAATGACACAGAGTTTCACAGTCACCAGACTCTCTCTCTCTTCCAGAGTCATCCAAATTCACTGGCAAATCAAAATTTGGGACAATCAACTTATAATCTGGGATATAATGGATGGCCTTGGGATCTTCAATATCTGACCAAGCTCTAAGTACTCTACAGCACCTGCTTCATCCGTCTTCATAGTTTTTGGAACAAATTATTCTCATCTGCACTTTCCACTGAGGGAAGTCTTCACATGTTTAAGTAGACATCCCTCTTACCCAATGATGGGCTCAAAACTTGTCAGTTACCCTCCACCTGTGTTTTAGCTAGATGCTAAAGTTTCTGAACTCTAAAATTCTGTATTTCTGTGACTCTCCATACCCCTCCAAAACATTCTATGCCTTTTTTTTAAACCCTTACCTTCCATCTTAGAACCAATACTGTGTATTGGTTACAAGGCAGAAGAGAGGTAAGGGCTAGGCAATGGGGGTTAAGTGACTTGCCCAGGGTCACACAGCTAGGAAGTGTCTGTTGGTAGATCTGAACCCAGGACTTCCCATCTCAATCCACTGAGCCACCCAGCTGTCCCCTATTCCTTGTTTTAAAAATACCTACTAGAAGAACTAATAACTATTTAAAAACTGATTTGGTGTGGAGCAGTGTAGAAACAAGTATACTAGACACACTTTTAAGTTTAATCTGTATTATCAACACTTTCTTAAGCTTAAACAATCAACAAAAAATAAATCAAGCCCTAATTTGTAGCATATGCTGCTTTCCAAGATGTAAATCCTATCCCTGAAAATTTTATTGTCAGTACAAGCTGGCCCCAGAATGCCAGCACATCTCCTATCCAAGTACAAGATACTATATGAGTGATTAAAAGATACCTAAGGTAACAAGACCTGTTCCCTGTCTACTCTATGCCTGTCTCTCAGAGTGTCTCTGTCTTATCTTATCTGTTTTTGTCCAATTGTCTTTTTGTCTCTGATGTATCTTTGCCCTTCTTAGAGTTCAGTACATTGTCAAAGGTAATTCTGCTTATATCCACCCCTCGCCCCCAATTCTTTCCCACACAAGAGCAGCTGTTCTTCTCAGATGAAATGGCCGAATGTTATGTTCAACCATGCTTCTCAGATGTCACATCAGTGCACACCAGTAACTAAATGATGCAATTAACTGATCTGCAATTGCCTGGAATCATGAAGTACTCCTATCCTGAGTTGACAGAAGCCATATAATGTCTCTGGGAAAAGAATTCCCTTTCATCAGTCTCCCCAACTCTCTATGAGCAGGACAATGTCAACATAGACCCATTTTATAGATGAACTTGCTGGAACCTGGAAAGGCACAGGTACAACTAACATTTGATAGGATCCTTTGAGAAGAAACTACCAGTCCTGGGTTATAGTCACTGGATATTGCCAGGAATGGAACAAAGTAGACTTCCACAGTGGTCATTACTGAAACAAGAGGTGAGTCAGAGGATGCACTAACATTACTGTTGACATGGGCACTGTACCCCCAGAAACCCAGGCCAACTATTATCAGGGAAAACTCCTTTGCCCTTGCATCCTTGTGACTCTTAACCTAGGAACACCCAATGACCCCACCCAGGGTCCTGAGATGTTTACCCTCTTTTGTCCTCTAGATTTAAGGTGGACAAAGAAATGAATCTTTATGCCTCCAGGCAGACCCCAGTCAGATGACCACCTCACTCCACCAAATGCCTGATGGACTAACACTCACTCTGGTCTTGTCCACACCAGGACCTAGCATCTAAAGAGTACATAAACCCCAGAACTGATGTCATCTGGGGGACAGCTTCTCCATCCAGGCTGTCCCCATGGGGGAACAACCTTTCCTTTCATGCTGTCCTCCCAGGGAACTGCTCCCCATCTTGCTGTTCTACCTTGCTATCCTCCTGGCCACTCTCAACATTACTTTCTAAATTAATAAATCTCTTTTTGTTTTTAAGCTAAATTTTGGAGTCATTGCATGCTTGCAAAAGGTATCCTTCCCGAACCCAAAGGGTATCCTTCCATGCCCATAACATTTTGACGCCCAACGTGATTTTTGGTTCTCCTGAAAGCTATGCCTGTACCCTGGACCATCCACGAGGACACAGCGACACGGCTTTTCAGGTAGGAAGGAGCTTTTCTTTGACTCCTGAAACCCCCATCCTTTGGGTGATATCTCTGTGGGAACTCTTTCACGCTCTCTCTCTCTCCCATCAGCCCCAGTTCAGTCTGGCTGCTGGAGTTTGGGGTCTGTCTGTCTGTCGGCTTCCCCGTATACTAGAAGACATTTTAGTTGTGTGGGAAAGTCTTTTTGCCGCCTCAGTATTCAGCTGAGCTGAGCGCTCACCTCAGTACCAAACTGAGTGCTTTGGTCGAGCAACTTCTGTGGATGCACAGCTTTGACCCTCGGTGTAGAATTGGCCAATTCTGCATCTAAATGGGACAGAGACAGAGAGTACCCCGAGATTCCCCTTTGGGGCGTATACTTAAAAATTGGGGAAAAATTGGCACTAAAGAAAAAGCAACCAATTTCTTTTTGTAATGTTGACTGGCCACCTGACATTTTTGATAAGCAAGAGGCACTCTCCATGGCAAATCCTTTTTTTCCAGCCTGAGGTTAAGCCAGATAGGGACTAGCCAACCCAATTAAGACAAAGGGAGAAGCATGCTTGCAGGCCTCTCCTGTTGGGAGGAGAGTCTAAGTGCCTGAGAGAAAACTCAGTTGGATTTTTTGTTTTGTTTTCTCTCATGTTAAATAGCTGAGCAACATCAAAAAAAATGATGAGGAAATTGACTTTTTGTTACCCTAAAAATTCCAACACCAGGTGGCAATTGGAAATATTTTATGGACAGAAGCTCTGTACCTTTTAGATTTACTCTCTCACTGGGCACCCAGTTCTCCAAAACCTATCCTTCACTTGGATTTTAAGGCCAGGGCCTGCCTAACAAAACTCGTGAAAATGGGGGGGAAGGGTGGGAAGGAAATGGGAAAGC
Organism: Monodelphis domestica; assembly: GCF_027887165.1. NCBI lineage: Eukaryota > Metazoa > Chordata > Mammalia > Didelphimorphia > Didelphidae > Monodelphis > Monodelphis domestica. The sequence goes on from NC_077228.1 coordinate 281,187,302, forward strand.
TTTTCATTTCACTGATCAGATCTGCCTTCCTCTTCTGAACAGAAAAACTGAAGAGACACCCCTATTTTGGGGATTTTTAAATGTCTTACACTTTTAAAACTAAGGTTTTTTCCAACTTGTAGAACAACCTATTAATTATCTTCTGTTTTGAGGTAAACAGGGAGAGATAAGAAAACCTGATTAATCTCTTTTCCCTGTCTACTAGCCAAAAGGAAGTAATGCTTACATTTGTCTAGAGGTATTTATTGGTATTTTATTTCAAAATTGTAATCATGTATTTATATGGGTTAAAAAAGAACATCCTAATTTAATTTTGTCAGACAGTGAAATTTGTTTGTTTAGAAAAGCCACAGATTGGTTTTGTAAAATAGGTTTTTAGCAGTATAGCCTTGAAAAGACTGTATTCCATCCTTATCTACCTTTCCATCATAAGAGGTTTAAAGAAAAAAATTTCATTAGTGTTTAAATTGACCAAAAATGGGTTTTTATTTAAAATTATCAAATGGTTTTCTTCTCAATGGTTTTCATCCCAGTGTATTAAAGTTGGAATAACTTTATTATTGCATTTAACTTCTTGGTTTTGAAAAAAGATAATCAGCCTGCTTGTCAAAAGGCTTGCTTTAAGGTTTACAGTCCTTAAAAGGTTTCAAATCTCTAAATTTACAATAGATCCTGTAATACTAAATGCTTTATGAAATTTTTTAATGTTATGTGAGTTGCTGTTGAAATATGTATTTTAAATATTGTTTGGATGTAAACAAAAAGCTCATTGCAAACCATAGATTTTGTTCAATACTCAGTGGTTACCTCAGTTTACCAATTTGTTCTATGAACTAAAATTTATAACTGATGAGTACTATGCTAAAGTTACAGTATTTCAATGATCCTTTAAATCAGAATTCTTTGGGTTACCGATTAGCAATTGAAGTGATATCAATAGAATGTTTGTTTGACTTATGATGGTAAAAGCAAGTCAGAGAAGGTGAAGAGTTATGTTGGGTTTGAATTCATAAAAAAGAGGGACTTTGCTCTAAAGTCCATAAAGCTTGAGTATGTAGATTTGTGAAGGAAGAATGGAAGTTGTGTTCTGCCTTTTTAAGCAGAGGGTTTTGAAGGAAAAGAGAAAGAGAGAGAGAGAGAGAGAAGGTGAAAGAAAACAATGTTTTGCTCTCATAATTGGATCTTTAACTTAGGGATCATTTCTAGAATTGATGAATGTAGTTTTGGAAAATCAAAATTCCTTAGAGAGATTCCTTCAGATAGCCTAAGGTCAGGATATGATCTAGCCTTGATTTGTATTTACTGTAGAACTAATGAATTCAACATTCCTGTTCAGGTTTTGTGACTAAATTGTGACAAATTAATTATTGCCAAAATATGTAAGAATAATTGCTATAATGTAGACTCATAGGCTTTAAGGAATCCTTAGAGAAGGCAAATGGTCAGAAAAGCTTGTTTGAGGGTATGGAGATTTGTTTTTGGACTTCTGATAAGCAGAATTTCTCTGAGTGAGACTTGTCCTTTAAGGAAAAGAAGGCCTCTGGCATCCAGTGGCAAGTGCTCTAAGGAGAGAAAGTCCTAGGATAGTTATAGAGAAGGCAGCCCAAGGCTCACCATGGACTGAATTTTCTTGACCATCTAGACTGCGAATCCTTGAGTGAAACAATAATGGCAGTGCCAGTCTTGCTTGGTACACGAAGCCACTCACTGTGTCCTTTATGACATGAGATATTTTCCCTTTTGGACCTTCTTCCTTCGTGACATCCCCATAATCAGCACATAATACAAATCGGAAAATTAAAGTTTCCATTTCCCCAAACAACCTATCAGGTTAAAAATTGAACGTTCTCAAATTGTTAGGGAACATACTTTGAGAAGTAGATGAAGTTTATTAATTGATGGCTTGTATTTGCAGCCTTAAGTGAAGTTTGGATCTTGAGCTTGGAATAGCTCAAAGATTTCCTGAATTTTCCCCAGAATCTGGAGTAAAGAAATTCAACTGTAAAATATTGTTACTCAAGTGTTTATAGATGTTATAGTTAATGTGTACTTTGCAAAAGGATAATCTTTAACAGAAACATCACATACCAACTCAGGAATCCGATTTCCTAAAGGGATCTATTTCTGTCAGAAGAGGAGTTCTGAAGAAGTCTGTAGGCTAAGATCCCCAAATGCAAATGTGTAATGCCAATTGTTATTGTACTAATTTTCCTTGTTTCTATCCCCCAGTCCTGGTTTCTACACTTCTATCTTAGGGACTGAATCTCCCCCTGTGACCTGTCTGCCCATCAAGGGAAGCAGTCACTAGACACACCCCTCACATCTCCAAGCAGATTTCCAGCTACCTAGGACACAGGCACTCACTGAGGACATGTCCCCAAGACCCTGTGCCCACAGCCTTTCAGTCCCTGCTATCTTTAACCCCTTTTACTTTATTTAGCCTTTAACTACCTGGCCATAACTTTCTTTCCTTAAAATTTGGGTCTTCTTCTATGTTTCAAATCATGCATACCCAGCCAGCCGGACATATAATTCTTTGATTCAGCTTGGGGAAGTGTTAGCCAAAGTGGGTCCCTCTAACTGTTGGGTCTGTATGAAGCACCCCCAAAGTGGAGAGAACCCCAGGCCTCTAACCCAAGGTCTCAGTGCCTCTGAGGTGTATCCAAGACCTGAGGTTGTACTTGTAACCTTGTCATCTCTAGTTGCTTCTAGGGTAAAAACGCTCATGGGAGTCACCCAGATGCCAGATTCCACCATAACCCCGGCAACCATCCCAGCCTGATGCTCTGGACACTGTCTACAGTCAATGCCTCTCCCTCTTAAGGACCTCTCTATACCCATTCTCAGCTCTGAGGAAGTTACAGAAGACAGATCGCCGTCCCTTTTTCCCTTACATATTAGGAGAGGGGGGAGATGACATGGGCACTGTACCCCCAGAAACCCAGGCCAACTATTATCAGGGAAAACTCCTTTGCCCTTGCATCCTTGTGACTCTTAACCTAGGAACACCCAATGACCCCACCCAGGGTCCTGAGATGTTTACCCTCTTTTGTCCTCTAGATTTAAGGTGGACAAAGAAATGAATCTTTATGCCTCCAGGCAGACAGACCACCTCACCCCACCAAATGCCTGAGGGACTAACACTCACTCTGGTCTTGTCCACACCAGGACCTAGCATCTAAAGAGTACATAAACCCCAGAACTGATGTCATCTGGGGGACAGCCTCTCCATCCATGCTGTCCCCATGGGGAAACAGCCTTTACTTTCATGCTGTCCTCCCAGGGACAGCTCCCCATCTTGCTGTTCCACCTTGCTATCCTCCTGGCCACTCTCAACATTACTCTCTGAATTAATAAATCTCTTTTTGTTTTTAAGCTAAATTTTGGAGTCATTGCATGCTTGCAAAAGGTATCCTTCCCGAACCCAAAGGGTATCCTTCCCTGCCTATAACACTGTCACACTCATCAGCCAAAGACCCTTAGGGCTTGTAATAGTGCCTGCCAAACACTCACAATCTGATCTTTAAAGCTGTACAGAAACAGAAACTCCTTTATCTGGATATCTGCCCAGAACTTAGTCTGACCATGAACTTTACTGACTGTCTCTCTGACCAGTTTCTCTGAATTCCCTACCTGGGAACAGGCATAGAGCACAGGTAGCCATCAGTCACTTCTCCAAATTCCCAACCTTCCAAATTCCTTCCCAAAGGGAGGAAGCCCTCAAAAATTTCTGATTCAGAGCAAGTTAAGAAAAAAATAAGAAGGCTTAGTCATTGTCCCCAGTAAAACACTATTTTTCCTCTTTATGGCTCTTATGGGGATACCAAAATACCCAAATAGATGTGTGAATTCACTCCTTCCATTAACAGGGTGCCTCCGTGCCCTGTACTACTGTTGTCCATGATTCTCATAAGCTTGCCACCAGGTGTCTACTCAACATGGTGATCTCCCTTACTTTCTCCTGACATCAAGATTAGTAGAGTACTCCAGCTGTCCACTGTCGTCCATCAATTTCAACACATGTTCAGCCCATCATACATTCCTGTGATAGTATTTTTTATTCCTCTGATGTTCCTTTCTGGTTCTAGCTCACATCTACCATGTACCTCTCCATTGCTTTCCTTGTGATAGTCATTTTAAACTCTTCAGACAATAGTGTACCCCTTCTGGAACTTATATAATGCTAAATAATATTACAGACAAATATAAATACAGTGGTAACTAGAGTATGTATAGTCTTTTCTCCAGAGACCTGCTTTCTTTATTATTCCCTGGATGCTAGATACTCTTACTGGATGTCATTTACTCACCTGCTGGCACCTCCCCAGTCTTTTTTCATCCAGTTGTTGCTAACAAATCATTTAGATTTCAAATGTCAGTAAAATATAAGAACCCTTTACTTAAAATAACAAGTATTATGTTATCAAGGAAATACAAAGACAGGAAATAGTCTGAATACTAGCAGGGGAGCAAACTGTCCAGTATCCTCCTAGCCCCTGTAAACCTCAAATTTCCTTAGACTTATAAATGTTGGAAATTTCACCATTGGGATATTTCATACTTGGAAAATTTCTTACTGATAGTCTATTGGAATGGGAACTCCATTGGCATGGGAGGTTCCTTCTCTTCCCTTCTTAAGATTACTTTAGGACAGAAAACCTTTTGCTAAACAATGGAAAGGACTTTGACCTATGCTTGAGCATAGAACAGGAATTTCTTTGAGTCTTGATTGATTTTAGAATTGATACAATGGAGATACTCCACCCTATTCAGTCCTAATAGGATTGAGTAAGGGCTGCAGCCTAGATCAAAATTTAATTATTCCAATCTCTACCATACTCAAGTTAACAGGATTTAGAAAGGGCTGGAACAAAGGAGTAAAGATTTAATCATTTGAAAAATATGACCTTCAACAGACATGTGCAAAAGCCAGAAACCTCTGGGCGGTCCTGGGTTAAGCGAGAGCCTCCATTGACAGGGAAATTGATGAAGAGTGATTGGTAGATGTGAGGACTGAGGGGAGGCAACTTGGATGGTGTCCTTAAAGATAGGAGGGTCTGGAGACTCGGGGGAGAGGATTGAGTTTTTGGTCGGTGTGGTTCCTGGGCTCTGAGGAAGCTTGCTCTGAAGGAAGCTGAAGGTGGGGGCCTCTGAGACTGTTTCTCCATTTTGGACACGTGAGTGAAAGGGACTGATCTCTTTTCTTTGCCCCAGCTATCTAAGGGCTTGGGCCTTTTGGCCCAGCCTAAACAGAAGGGATATTTAAGCCCTATTCCCTTCTCTCCCCTTTCTCTCTCTATATATATCTCTAATTCCTTTCTTGCTCCTATTGTAATTAAACTCCAAAAAAGGCTGACGGCTGACTTGAGTTTTTCATTTAGGAATTACATAGCTGATTCCTTGGCGACCTTAAATTAATATATATCAGTCTTTTAAAGTGATTCCCTTGTTACACCCCCCAGGCATGGAAGGTTGTAGGGCTGATCATTATTCCCACTTCTAGAGCAGCTCCACAAAACAACCCAGGGGAAAAGCAGGCAACTGGGCTGGTATCCCAACCTCTAGGGAGATAAGAGATTTCTTATCCCCTTAGAGCCACAGATTCCTTTAACAGGTGAAGAGATTTGAATTCTTCCTTTGCTTGTTTTAAATCCTTACCTTTTTTCTTAGAATTGATACTAAAGCAGGGCTTCTAGATGGCTTAGTGGACTGAGATCTAGGCCTAGAGATGGGAGGTCTTGAGTGGGTTCAAATCTGGCCTTAGATACTTCATACCTGTGTGACCCTGGGCAAGTCACTTCACCCCATTGCTTAGCCCATACCACTCGTCTGCCTTGGAACCAGTATAATATTGATTCTAAGATGGAAAGCAAGTTTTTATTTTTCTCTTTAATTGATACTTAGTTTCATTTCCAAGGTAGAAGAATGATGAGGGCTAAACAGTAGGGGTTAAATGACTTATCCAGGATCACACAGCTAGGAAGTATCTGAGGCCAAACTTGAACCCAGGACTTACTATCATTAGGCCTGACTCTATCCATTGATTCGTCCAAGGACCCTTTTTTCCTTCATTCTTGCTAGACAGGTTGATATATGGTGGTCACCTTGAGCTCAGAACCCCAAACATGTGCATTCTGGTGAATTTTTAACAATTGTCTCCCTCCCTCTGACCCCTCCATGATTTATAGTATTTGCCAATTTCTGATGTGTAAATGATCACACTAAAAATTTGATAATCCCCTCTAAGCATCTGTCTAAACCAAATCCCACACATCCCTTGACCTCAAATAATTTTTTTCTCTACTTTTCATACCCATTAAAGTAAAAAATCTCTCCTGGCCACTGACTTCCATGGCTCAAGTCTGATTCCACCTCATGTCTGCCTGCCATTACAGACTTTGTAGCCCAAAGCTGCTGGCTCACTACTAGCAGATGTCTCTCTAAGTTGCTTATCTTTCTGTCCTTTTTTTAATCTTTTGTCTCCTTCCCTTTGTGATAAAATAGAGTCTTTTGAGATCTCTGAGAGAGAATGTCATTCCCAACTGGGGAGAGGATCATGGCAGGCATTCTAGAGAAGGTGACATTTGAGTTAGGCTTTAATGAATGGGTCAGAATTCACTAGGCAAAGAATAGGAGGAAGAGTTTCTCATGACTGGAGAACAATATGAGAACTGGGCTATGTGCCCCAGTGAATCCTGGGGAGGGAAAGGGGAATGCTGCCCCATTTGTACTTTCCCAGTGGGAGGAAATGAACAACAATTGGACACTAGGTTCATGGCCTGGTTTCTTATTTCTGAATGTCCAGGATGCACTGGAGAAGGCATCCCACCTTATTGGCTACAGTTCCCCATCTCTTATTCATGCCTTTTCTTACATTTAAGACCATAGTTGACTTGAAAGTTTCCTGCCCAGAACTTCCAGCTCTCCCACAGCAAGGAACAGAAGGCACATAAGAAAGAAATAGGCAAATAAATAACATCTTTACAACCCAAACTTGGAAAGACTTAAGCAAAGTCACCTCAAGGCTAATGAATACCTAAGAGGAAGTAAACTGTATGATAGAACAGGAAATGGACAATTTTTGAATGGAAGAGAAAAGAGTGATGTTCAAAGAGGTTATTCTGGTAAAGGAGAAAAGCAGGACATTTCCAATGTTACTGAGTGATTACACAAAGAAATTATCTATGAGCTTTTACTATGAAAAGATAGGTACAGAAGATGGAAGCAAAAGCAAGCTCCTGAAGATGAACACAAAAAAAGATAGTGATAACAACACTGTAAGAACAATGCTAGTGAAGCTAAAGCCTGGGATGAATTAAGGTTTTCAATGAATGCTAAGGACAACAAAAAGGGCTCTTTTAACTGTGCTGGAGGTTGAAGGGGAAACTAGGAAGGATAAGAGTCACTGCTCCTAGTGTATGGAATAATGGTAAGTGACTACAGAGAAAAGGAAGAACTACTTATTAAACTCCCATTTTGATTCTGTTTTCTCTGTCATGGAACAGGATCTTTAGATTGTGAAGTATAGAACAAAAATGGCCAACAGGGAATTGAAACACAAGACAAATGAGAAGATAAGAGAGCATCCAGAGGCCCTGAATGAATTCAAGTTATCAGGGCTAGGTGAACTAAGTTCCAGGGTACTTGGAGCATTTTGATAGATGGGATTGCTAACCTGTTTTGTCATGTTTAAAGGCTTGTGGAAAACTGAAGAGATGCCAAAGGACTGGAGTTGGGTAGATATTAACCAAATATCCCCCCCAAAAAAGGGAAAAGGGGGTGGATTCCATTTATTTTACCAGTCCATAAATTGATTTCCACCAATATCTTAGTACAAAATACTAAAGGGAGAAATCATGAGCCCTTTTAAAGGGAGAAGATGATTGCTAAGACCCAGGATTGAGTTCATTAAGAATATGTAATACTAGACTAGCCCCATTCCTTTTGTTTTGATGGTTATTAGACTTGCAGATAAGAAAAATACAATACAGAATATTTTTAAAATTCTATTTTCTTTTCTTCTCAGTTACAGATTGTCTTCTCATCTCTCCCTTTCCCACCCTCTAAGAAAATAAGAAAAATAAAACTTGTTAGAAATATATTATAGTCAAGAAAAGTACATTGCTGAATTAGTCATTTCCAAAAACTATATCCTTCCTTCTGAACTTTGAATCCTTCATCTCTCTATCTGGAAGTGGGTAGCAGGTTTCATTATGAGTCTCTTGGAATTTTGGTTGTCTCCCAGTGGGAGGGAAAGTACAATAGTTAGATTCTAGATGCATAGCCTGGTTTCTTATAGATATCCAATATTTACTGGAGAAGGTATCCCATCTTATTGGCTACCATTTCCCCATCTCTTATTTATATCTTTTCTAACATTTAAGACCATAGTTGACTTAAAAGTTCCCTGTCCAGCACTTCTAGCTCTCCCATAGCAATGAACAGATTTTTTTTCATTAGATAGGAATATTTTTATTGTTCATGAGAATTCCTAAGTATTTCAAAGTTGTTAGAATATTTTGATTGAAATTGTTTATTTGGAAGGCCTCGTCCTCTACCAGGGTGAAGAGTGACACACTTAAATCTATATAGAATGAGTCAATCAAATTTATGACTTAGGCATCAAAGAAATTGCACCAACCCCTATGTTCATTCTTACCTAGCCTATTCATGATTTGTTTGTTCATAGATACATGAAGTCTACTTTTTGGAGATTTGTAAATTTGTAACCTTAATCCCACTATCACTATCAGAAAGCAGAGAGTCTCTTACAAATGAGCTTTGGGCCTGAGGTTTTATATTAATAAAGTGTTCATGATCACTTTGTCCTCCTCAGTATAAAATAATGCTCTCTCTAATAGCTACAGACCACTGAATCAACCTGAAGTTCTGGATATGGTGGATTTTCTGCAATTATATTAACATTTAGGACACTAGATTGAAGACTGAGACACAGGTGGTGGTGAAGTGGATGAGTCCATTTCTTCAAGTATCTTTGGTAAAAGTATGCGCATGTGTGTGCATGTGCCTAATTGTTATTGGCTTGTATACTAATTTTTGTGTTTTATAGGAAGAAGGTTGAGATCCATAGTTTCATTGGTATAGAGATGAGGAATCTCTCTCTGTCAATACAAATGAGTACTTTCTCTGCAACTTATAGTCATAGGGAGTTGCTTAGAGCAATTAAGAGACATCCCTCCAGTTTTGATACAAATCCATTAATCACTACTCATTGGGTTCAGTCATTCAAACAGTTCTGAGTTTATCTAAATGAACTATCATTCAGTACACATCTCTCTACATTATCCCCAAAGATATCATGAAAGACTTGTCTGTTGTCTTGCTGTGGTATAATTCATCTATTTGTTCAATTCAAGAATTAAAGGGGAAAAAAAGATGAACATTCACCATATTTGATTTGACCTAATACAACATGGTACTATTGAAGATTTCTCTCCTTGTTCTATTCTAATTTTTGGATTTTTCCACCAAGTATCATTGCTTTCTTATTTTGGTTCAATTTTTCCTCCATACTAGCCCCCTCTCCCATTGAGAGTTCTTTATGGTATTTCCATTTTGAAGAGGGGCCCAATTTAGGCTATCCTTCATTCCCCTCATGGCTCTGATTCTGATTCTCCATATTGCCTTCTCAACTTAAGGTGGGCATCTTCTTTCTCTACTCCACCTTTCTCAGCTTCACTTTTATATGTGACCTTTGTCCCATTAGGATGTAAACTTCTTTCAGGCAGTGACTTTTTTTTTTTTTAATGTAATTGTATTCTTAGTGTTTAGCACTGTATCTAGCACACAGTAAATGATTAATACATGTTTGCTCCTTGTCTACCTGCCTGGGAAAAATATTGGAAAACTGAATGGTCACTGATGAAAGGGCTACCACCTGGAGAGAAGCAGGAAGGACATGAGCTAGGAAGACATTCACCTGACATGGATTTTGTGGGGTAAGACCAGGAACAAGCACACCATCTGGTAGTTTCCAAGTTTATCTAAGTATTCTTGTTAACTTGTTCCTATGCTGCTAACATACTGAAAGTTCTGTAAAAATGCAAATGTAACTAAATTTTAAATTGCAAATTATTTTAAATAATTATTTTAAAATTTTGTACTCACAAAATATTTATAGCAGTTTTTGTGGTAGCAAGGAAGTAGAAACTAAGTAGATACCCATCAATTCGGCAATGGCTGAATATATTATCACATATGAATGTAATGGAATACTATTGTGCTATGAGAAATGGCCAAAAGTCGGACAGCTAGGGGATTTAGTGGATTGAGAGCCATGCCTAGAAATGGGAGGGCCTGAGTTTAAGTAGGCCTTACATACTTCCTAGTTGTGTGACCTTGGGTAAGTCACTTATCCCCTATTGCCTAGCCTTTACTCCTCTTCTGTCTTGAAACCAATATACAGTATTGGTTCTAAGATTAAAGTTAAGAGTTAAAAAAAATTATAAAAGGGATGATTTCAGAGAAATCTGGGTCAACTCTCATGAACAGATGAAGGGTAAAGGGAACTGTACCAGGAGAACAATATTGTATAGATAATCAACTTTGAAAGATTACAAACTTTGATCAATGTAGTGACCAATTATGATTCTAGAAGATAGATGATAAAGCATGCTACTCACCTTCTGACAGGGAAATGAAAGATTCAGGGTGCAGAATTAGACATATTTTTGGACTTCACTAAAGAGTGATTTGCTTTACTTGATCGAATATTTGTTACAAGAATATTCTTTTTTCCTTGATGAATGGTGGGTGTGAAGAAAGTAGAGGCTTATTAATTGAAAATAAAATTTTTTATTAAAAATTTGTATTCTACTAAATACTAAAATCCCAATCTCCTCTATCATAGTCATACCTCTGGAACTCCTATTCACTATTAAATCCCTGAACCTCAACTGACTGCAATGTTGTTCTAGGAGCTGAGCTACTACAAGCCACCCCAGTAGGTGGCCTATCATTTAAGGAGTGGTTCTAATATTAGAGCAGTGATGGCAAACCTTTTAGAGAAGGAGTGCTGGGCCCCACCCCCTCAGACTGCGCCTCCCCAAGACTACATGCCATACCCCTCCCTGACATTGAGTGCTGGGTGTGCCCTGCCCCCACTTACCCCACACAGGGGAGGGAGAAAGCACTCCCATTTGGCTGTTGGGTGAAAGAGCACAGGAAGTGAGGAATGTCCTCAGCAAGTGTAGAGATGGTGAGGGAAGTGATCTGAGTGCTCCACTTCTCTCCAGCTTGTGAACTGCCCACCTTACATCCTGTGTACTCACATTGAGTTACTAGGCAGAAGGGGTGGATGATGTAAAATAAAATGTCCTCAGGCACGATGGAGAGGGGGACAGGAGCAGCTTCACCAGAGTCCTTCTTCCTTTTAATTAATGAACTCTGGGGGGGGGGGTGGCAAGGGGGAGAAGGAAGGGTGGTTCTGTGTCCACAGAGTGCTTTGTGTGCCATATTTGTCACCTTTTCCATAGTTTTGCTATCACTGCTCTAGAGAGTCAGTGGGTCAAGCTATTAACTTATGCTCTTAGTTTGCAGATACCATATGTGTTTATACCTGTGTGTGTGTTATTGTTGTGGTCCTAACTGTAGGAGAAAGGGGTCAACTTTTGACATTAATATGGAACACTGACCAGCATGCTCCTCTAGAGGAAGAGATGAAACCCATGTTATCTCTCAAACTAGGGAATTTCTGGAGAGTTGAAGTAGGATGTCCCTAAGCTTAAGAAGAATCTGTCTAGGACTAACAATGAACTCACTTCCTTCTTCTACCACACCCTGGTGATTACTGAACCCAAAGTTGAGACTCTTCTTTTTATCATGTCTCATTTTAGATTCCAGATGGCTCCTTGCCGCTCATTGGTGGTGATCTAGTTGTAGCTTTGCTCTCTCCTATACTTAAACTTGAATTTCTCAAGTTTAACCTCAATGATTTCCCCAAAATGTGTCAAATAAAGGACAATTTTTATGTTTTCTTGAAAGCCCCATTCATTCCCAGCCATAGAACTCAATTCTTTAATAGAAGCATGTCCAGAATGAAGAATTTTTTTCATAGAATCATAAATTAAGAGATAAAAAGTAGCTTAGAGGTCATCTCATCCACCATCCCCCCAAACCCTTAACTTTTATAGATGTGACAACTGGGGTCCAGAGAAGTTTTGTCGTGTCTAAGATCTCATGGGTAATAAATAACAGGGCAGTGATTTAAAAATGTTCCTCATGACTCCAACTTTAATACTCTTCTCACCATACCAACCTGCCTTCTGGTGGGTCATATTAGTTTCCAGGTGCCATATTTTTGGAGGGACACTGACAAGCTTATCCAAAGGATGGTGACCAGGATGAAGGACTCAAAATCATGTCATGTGACAAAAATATATATTTAGCATGGAGAAAACAAGAGTTGAATAACAGCTTTAAGTTCTACCTTCCAATTCTATTGAAAATGAATCTGGGTGGTTGTGCTGAGCATCTGGGCGGAGCTGAACACCTGGGCAGTTTGGATGTGATCAGGGGCCCAGCTCTCTAAGAAACCTTGGAGGCTGGGAAGAACTAGTCTGAGGCAACCTAAATTAACAGAAAACCCGTCCATATCACCCAGAACCCAGACAAAAAAGGAAAGGGGAATAAAACCACCAAAGGGATGGCTCACATGGCCCAAAATCAAGCCTTGAGTAAGAAAGGGAAAAAGGTGACTATTGAAAACTTTTACGGTGGAAGTACCCAAGGAAAAGAAGAGAATGAGGAGGAAATCCAAAAAAAATCAGAACATCCCTCCCAAAATGGAAACTATCGACAAGCTCTGGAAGATCTCAAATTGGAACTTATCCAAAAGATGGAAACCAAAAGATGGAAAGAAAAATGGGAGAAAGAGATCAGCAGTCTGACAGATAAGACTGCTCAATTGGAAAAAGAGCTCAAAGCATCCAATAGAAGGGCAGACAAAGCTGAAAAGCAAAACCAGTCCCTAACGACCAGAATTAAGCAACTAGAAGAAAGTGAGATCATAAAACAGCAAGAATCAATAAAGCAAACCCAAAAAATTAATGAATTAGAAGAAAACATAAAATATCACTGAAAAGGTCACAGACTTGGAAAACAGAGGAAGAAGAGACAACCTCCGAATTATCGGTCTCCCAGAAAAACCAGAGATAAACCATGAACTTGATATTGTTCTACAGGAGATTATGAAAGAAAATTGCCCACACGTTCTGGAGCAAGGGGGCAAAGTAGAAATAGAAAGGGTTCATAGAACACCCTCTATACTAAATCCCCAAAATACAACCCCTAGGAATGTAATTGCCAAATTCAAGAGCTTCCAAGAAAAGGAGAAAATCCTACAAGAAGCCAAGAAGAGGAGCTTCAGATATAAGGGGTCTCCCATAAGGATCACACATGACTTAGCGGCTAACACACTAAGAGACTGCAAAGCATGGAATACGATATTTAGAAAGGCAAAAGAGCTGGGTCTCCAACCAAGAATCAACTACCCAGCAAAACTGACTATATACTTCCAGGGGAAAGTATGGGCATTCAACAAAATAGAAGATTTCCAAGCATTTGCTAAGAAAAGACCAGAACTTAGTGGAAAATTTGATATCCAAGCACAGAAAGCAAGAGAAACATGAAAAGGTAAATATGAAAGAAAGGGAAAAGGAGATAAATCATATCTTTTTCTTTAAGTCAAACTCTGTTCTATAAGGACTACATTTACATCAAATTATATATATTAATATGTGGGGAAAATGTTTTGTGTAACTCTCAAAAATTGTAGCATCATAAGAGTAGTTAGAAGAAGCATGCATAGGGAAAGATTGGGGCATTAAGAAGATTTTGTGAAAGTGGGGGCAAAGAAAGGAAAAGGGAGGGGGGAACCGTCGATAACACTAAGATTTACTTCAAGAAATAGGGGGGGACTTAATAGAATAATCTTTCCCATATAAAGATACACATGGGAAGGGGAGGGGAAGAACTCTCATATGAGAAGGAGAGGAAGAGAGCATGAAGTGGAATTACTTAAACCTTACTCTCAGTGAAATCAAATCTGAGAGGGAAGAAAATCTAGATCTAGTGGGATCCTGAATTCTATCTTATCCATTAGGGCAAGAAAGAAAGGAAAATTAAGGGGAGGGTGTATAAAAAGGGAGGGAAAGAGAGGGGGGAGGGGAAGGGAGCATAAAAAGGGAGGAGCTAGAAAGGGAAGCATCTCAAGGGAGGGGACTAGGGGGACTGACCTAAAGTAAATCACTGGTTCAAAAAGAGATAGCTAAAGAAGAAAGGTCAGAACTAGGGGAAGATATCAAAATGCCAGTGAATCCACAAATGACAATCATAACTTTGAAAGTGAATGGGATGAACTCACCCATAAAACGTAGACAAATAGCAGAATGGATTAGAACACACAACCCTACAATTTGTTGTCTTCAAGAAACACATATGAGGCGGGTTGATACTCACAAGGTTAGAATTAAAGGTTGGAGTAAGACCTTTTGGGCCTCAACTGATAGAAAGAAGGCAGGAGTTGCAATCATGATATCTGACAAAGCCAAAGCTAAAATAGACCTGATCAAAAGGGATAGGGAAGGTAAATATATTCTGTTAAAAGGGAGTATAGACAATGAGGAAATATCACTAATCAACATGTATGCACCAAATGGTATGGTTTCCAAATTTCTAATGGAGAAACTAGGAGAATTGAAGGAGGAAATAGATACTAAAACCATATTAGTGGGAGACTTGAACCAACCACTATCAAATTTAGATAAATCAAACCAAAATATAAACAAGAAAGAGGTAAAAGAGGTGAATGAAATCTTAGAAAAATTAGAGTTAATAGACATATGGAGAAAAATAAATAGGGACAAAAAAGAATACACCTTCTTTTCAGCACCACATGGCACATTCACAAAAATAGATCATACACTAGGTCACAGAAACATGGCACTCAAATGCAGAAAAGCAGAAATAATAAATGCAGCCTTTTCAGATCACAAGGCAATAAAAATATTGATTGGCAAGGGTACATGGAGAGCTAAATCAAAAATTAATTTGAAATTAAATAATATGATACTCCAAAATCAGATAGTTAGAGAAGAAATCATAGAAACAATTAATAATTTCGTTGAAGTAAATGACAATGGCGAGACATCCTTTCAAACCTTATGGGATGCAGCCAAGGCAGAACTTAGAGGAAAATTCATATCTCTGAGTGTATATATTAACAAATTAGGGAGGACAGAGATCAAGGAATTGGAAATGCAAATCAAAAAACTTGAGAACGAACAAATTAAAAACCCTCAGAAGAAAACCAAACTAGAGATCCTAAAAATTAAGGGAGAAATTAATAAAATAGAAAGTGACAGAACCATTGAGCTAATAAACAAGACTAGAAGCTGGTACTTTGAAAAAACAGACAAAATAGACAAAGTACTGGTCAATCTAATTAAAAAAAGGAAAGAAGAAAGGCAAATTAACAGCATCAAGGATGAAAAGGGGGATCTCACCTCCAATGAAGAGGAAATTAAGGCAATCATTAGAAATTACTTTGCCCAATTATATGGCAATAAATACACCAACCCAGGTGATATGGATGAATATTTACAAAAATATAAGTTGCCTAGACTAACAGAAGAAGAAATAGATTTCTTAAATAATCCCAT
This sequence comes from Monodelphis domestica, assembly GCF_027887165.1. NCBI lineage: Eukaryota > Metazoa > Chordata > Mammalia > Didelphimorphia > Didelphidae > Monodelphis > Monodelphis domestica. Next base: position 281,202,982 of record NC_077228.1, read on the forward strand.
ATCAGAAAAAGAAATCCAACAGGCCATCAAAGAACTTCCTAAGAAAAAATCCCCAGGGCCTGATGGATTCACTAGTGAATTCTATCAAACATTCAAAGAACAGCTAACTCCAATACTATACAAATTATTTGACATAATAAGCAAAGAGGGAGTTCTACCAAACTCCTTTTATGACACAAACATGGTAGTAATTCCAAAGCCAGGCAGGCCAAAAACAGAGAAAGAAAATTAAAGACCAATCTCCCTAATGAATATAGATGCAAAAATCTTAAATAGGATTCTAGCAAAAAGACTCCAGCAAGTGATCAGAAGGGTCATCCACCATGATCAAGTAGGATTTATCCCAGGGATGCAGGGCTGGTTCAATTTTAGGAAAACTATCCACATAATTGACCACATCAACAAGCAAACCAACAAGAACCACAGGATTATCTCAATAGATGCAGAAAAAGCCTTTGAGAAAATACAACACCCATTCCTACTAAAAACACTAGAAAGCATAGGAATAGAAGGGTCGTACCTAAAAATAATAAACAGTATATATCTAAAACCATCAACTAATATCATCTGCAATGTGGATAAACTAAATCCTTTCCCATTAAGATTAGGAGTGAAACAAGAATGCCCATTATCACCTCTACTATTTAACATTGTATTAGAAACACTAGCAGTAGCAATTAGAGAAGAAAAAGAAATTGAAGGCATTAAAATAGGCAAGGAGGAGACCAAATTATCGCTCTTTGCAGATGATATGATGGTCTACTTAAAGAATCCTAGAGATTCAACCAAAAAGCTAATCGAAATAATCAAGAACTTTAGCAAAGTTGCAGGATACAGAATAAACCCACATAAGTCATCAGCATTTCTATATGATTCCAACACAGTTCAGCAGCAAGAACTACAAAGAGAAATCTCATTCAAAATTACCTTAGACAAAATAAAATACCTAGGAATCTACCTCCCGAGACAAACACAGGAACTATATGAACATAACTACAAAACACTCGCCACACAACTAAAACTAGACTTGAGCAATTGGAAAAACATTAACTGCTCATGGGTAGGATGAGCCAATATAATAAAAATGACCATCCTACCCAAACTCATCTATCTATTTAGTGCCATACCCATGGAATTTCCAAAATTTTTTTTTACTGATTTAGAAAAAACCATAACAAAGTTCATTTGGAAGAACAAAAGATCAAGGATATCCAGGGAAATACTGGAAAAAAAATACAATGGAAGGGGGTCTTGCAGTCCCAGATCTCAGACTATATTATAAAGCAGAGGTCATCAAAACAATTTGGTACTGGCTAAGAGACAGAAAGGAGGATCAGTGGAATAGACTGGGGGAAAGAGACCTCAGCAAGACATTATATGACAAACCCAAAGATTCTAGCTTTTGGGACAAAAATCCACTAGTTCATAAAAACTGCTGGGAAAATTGGAGGACAGTGTGGGAAAGATTAGGTTTAGATCAACACCTCACACCCTATACCAAGATAAATTCAAAATGGGTGAATGACTTGAACATAAAGAAGGAAACTATAAGAAAATTAGGCGAACACAGAATAGCATACATGTCAGAACTTTGGGAAGGGAAAGACTTCAAAACCAAGCAAGAATTAGAAAGAGTTACAAAATGCAAAATAAATAATCTGGAATACATCAAATTAAAAAGTTTTTGTACAAACAAAACCAACGTAACCAAAATCAGAAGGTTAGCAACAAATTGGGAAACAACCTTCATAAAAACCTCTGACAAAGGTTTAATTACTCAAATTTACAAATAACTAAATCAATTGTACAAAAAATCAAGCCATTTTCCAATTGATAAATGGGCAAGGGACATGAACAGGCAGTTCTCAGCCAAAGAAATCAAAACTATTAATAAGCACATGAAAAAATGCTCTACATCTCTTATAATCAGAGAGATGCAAATCAAAATAACTCTGAGGTATCACCTCACACCTAGCAGATTGGCTAACATGACAGCTATGGAAAGTAATGAATGCTTGAGCGGATGTGGCAATGTGGGGATACTAATTCATTGCTGGTGGAGTTGTGAACTGATCCAACCATCCTGGAGGGCAATTTGGAACTATGCCCAATGGGTGATAAAAGACTGTCTGCCCTTTGATCCAGCCATAGCACTGCTGGGTTTGTACCCCAAAGAGATAATAAGGAAAAAAGACTTTTACAAGAATATGCATAGCTGCACTCTTTGAGGTGGCCAAAAATTGGAAAATGAGGGGATGCCCATCAATTGTGGAATGGCTGAAAAAATTGTGGTATATGTTGGTGATGGAATACTATTGTGCTCAAAGGAATAATAAAGTGGAGGAATTCCATGGAGACTGGAACAACCTCCAGGAAGTGATGCAGAGCGAAAGGAGCAGAACCAGGAAAACATTGTACACAGAGACTTATACATTGTGGTACAATCGAAGATAATGGTCTTCTCCATTAGTGGCAATGCAATGTCCCTGAACAATCTGCAGGGATCTAAAAAATACTATCCACAAGCAGAGGATAAACTGTGGGAGTAAAAACACTGATGAAAAGCAACTGCTTGACTACAGGGGTTGAGGGGATATGACTGAGGAGAGACTCTAAATGAACACTCTAATGCAAATACCAACAACAGGGAAATGGGTTCGAGTCAAGAATACATGTGATAATCAGTGGAATTGTGAGTTGGCTATGTGAGATGGAAAGGTGGTGGGAGGGGGGAGGGGAGGAAAAGAAAATGATCTTTTTTTCAGTGAATAATGTTTGGAAATGACCAAATAAAAGAATGTTTATAATTAAAAAAAAAAGAAAATGAATCTGAGTCTGATAAGAATTAAATTAATATTTCTACCCAGATATATCTATGCATATATGTATTAAATTTTATTATAAATTGTAGACAATCATAGTTTTAAATCTCATCATTCCTCTAAGTAACCTGACCACAAGTTGCCTAGCCTGCCAGTTCCTTCCTCTTTCCCCTTACCTGCCTGCTCTGTTCCCATATTCGTTCAAAAGCCCAAAAACCCCAAAAGGACCTGCCCCCTCACTTTTATTGACTTATAACACATACATGGACACAAAACCTGATGGAACTGTGTTATGTGAGAAATTTTGATGAACAGGTCAGGTTTCGCAGGAGGAGGAGGGAATGAACTTCCTCGACAAAGGCCCAAGGAAGAGAAGGGAGCTGTCTAAGGTCAAATATTAGGTTAGTGGTTTAGTGGGAGAGCCAGCATTTTACTACATATCAAAAGCAGATCCTTTCCTGCTACCACATGTTGCCTCACCTAGAGTGGAAAGCTACCTGTGCATAGGAACATGGGAGTTTCTTTTCCTGAATCTATCCCTCCTCACTAGCAGAGATCCTATCTTACTAATGCTTTTCAAATTCTCTTGGTCTTTGTCTCTGTCTCTGTCTTCTCCTTTTCTCCCTTTCTCTCTCTATCTCCCTCTCTCTCTTTCTTTCTCTTTGCCTCTTTCTATGTCTCTATCTCTCTGTCTCTCTCCATCTCCCTCCTTCTCCTTCGCTCTCCCCTTTTTTCTGTCTCTTCATTGTCCAAGATTTACTTTTCCCCATCCTTTTCTTATACAGCTAAATTCAGGATGCATCTCCCTTAAGGAAGTCTTCTTTATTAGATACATTGAGTGACTATTCATTTCAGTTCCATTTTAAGTCATGCTCAATGATTGACCACCAAGATAAAGAGATTCCATTTTATTTCTAAATTTATTATAGGAAACAATATATTACAAGCTGGACTGTTGCTAGCTAGGGAGGGAAAGGGAAAAGAGGTGATTTGAATCACTTTACTGAGTGAAGAAGCCAGGTATACAAATGGGAGTAGAGTTCCATTTAGTAATAATAATTCACAGCACTTTAAAGTTTACAAAGAACTTCCTTTATCACAGTCTTGTATGTTAGGTAATGTAAATATTAATCATCTCCAATTTAGAAATGTAAAAACCTGGATTTCAGAGAGAATGAATGACTTGCCAATGGTTATAGTAAAGCTGAGATTCAAATCCAAACTTTTCAATTCTCAGTTGGGTACTCATTCCATTGTAATGTAGTGCTTCCAATTAGCCAACCTATAATTGTGTCAGGATAACTGGAGCTTTTTCCCAGTGAACAGAAAATTAAATAAGCATATGCCTCCTTTCTTCATGACCTGGTTGTCTTTTAGCCTTCTGGCCCTGTGCCTTGTCATCCTCTATTTACTCCTCCCCATTGCTCCCTAAATCATTCTTGTTGTATCCCAGAAGTGATGAACATGACTTCCACTGATCCTTCCCTCACTACTTGGCCTCTCTTCCCCATGGGCTATTGGCCACATTAAAGAAACACAAATTGGACTTTATAGAGGATGGGAAACCTCCCCACCAGCATGGATGCATCTAGTCACAGATGTAGTGCACCAGAGTTAGCCATGGTGCAGTGAAAACAGAAACAATTGCACATTCGAGCTACTTCCTGTAAGTATCTTCCCTCCCTTGCTCTGCACCTAGTAGAGGCCTCATCAGCAAAAACTGAAGAGTTTCTTCATGTTTGCCCCAGGCACAAAAATCCCTAGTTATTCTCTTGCTCAACTTTATAGCTAGTACATTATAATTTCTATTGAGACTCATTATTATCAAAGATTTAGCACTTAATTGAAAGATAAATTAGTACAAAAACTGAATAAACCATCTTTATCTTATACCATGCTACGTACAAGGTCAGTCAAGTGAAGAATCTTTTTTTTTCCCTAAAGAAGCAAATCACCATCCCTTAATTTCATTGTTTTGTAACTTTGAATCTAGGCCGACTGCATCAGTAGTCTCCAAACTTTTTCAATCATGTACCTCTTTCAGTAAAATATTTTTTTAGGCAGGGATAAATAATATGTATGTATTTGCTTATTTATGAATGATTCTGTACTCTTTGAAGTTAGGGACTATTTTTGGCCTCCTTTCTCATCGTCAATACTTAGCACAGTGTTTGTTACATGGTATTTTATAAATATTTACTGACTATTGATTGATTATATATAAAATTATATTAATAACTGGAAACATTATTAAACATATATAAAGTAGAAAAATTAAAAGGATAAGACAGAAATGAAATTATTCTTGATCCTAGAACAAATCCAATTAGTGCAATTTCTTGCTTAGGAAGGAGAGGGCAGCTCAAGGGCTGGGGAGTGGGTTTTTTATATATTTTAGGAAAGTTACTTTGGCGGCTTCAGAAAAATAAATTGGAGTAGGGAGACACTTGAGAGAGAGAGATCAATTCAGTAACCGTTTCAATAGTCTATTCAAGAGGTGATAAGAGCCTAAACTAGAGTGGTGACCCTATGAACAGAGAAAGTTAAAATAGAAACAGAAAAAGAAAAATAGGGAAAAGATATATGCAAGAAATGCATTTAAGTGTCATAGTAGAAAGAACACTAGTTCGGGAGTCAAGAAGAACTGGGTCCAAATCTTGCTCCTGATACTTTTGTTGTGTGACCTTGGACAAGTCACTCAACCTTTATGCCTCCGTTTCTTCATCTGTAATATGGTTAATAATGATGTCTAATTTTCAAGAGTGTTATGAAGTTGAAATGAGATATTATTTGTGAACCTTAAAGCACTATATAAATATTAGCTATTAGATGAATTTGGCAGCTAATTAGATAAATTAGTTAAATTTGTCAACCAGTATAACTTCATCCAACTCTAAATGGCATGCATTCAAGCTATTCATGATATAGTGAAAGTGAAAACTATGGCATATCAGAGGGATACCTTTCAACGTTTCTTGAACTCTAGGTGAGCACATGTGGGATGAGTCTGAGAATCCAAAAAAAGAGGTTGTGAACTGGGTACCTGGAACTATGGTGGTACCCTTTGCACTTATAGAGGTGGCTGTGGAAAGAAATTCACTCCTATATGACTCACATTGTCTCATCTGAAACGAGAAAAGGAGAGGCAGTGTTTATACCTGTTGCCCTAGAACACAGCTCTCCCTACAAGTGTTAACTATTAGGGACACGTGAAAGTGGGATTAGGGGTTGGATGCATATACTGGGAAATGGAGGAAAGGGGATTTCTCCACTGGTATCTGTGGAACTACTGCTCTGAGTGTCAAAGTAATGGTTAGATTATAAATGTTCTGTGGGATAACAGTTATGTTCATAAACTGGAAATGCTAAAAGCTTCCATAGCAAAGAGAGTTATATTAGCAAAAGTGTTGAAAGTAAGAGTATTGTAGACATGCCTCATGTTTGGCTATCATAGGGATGGGGTATGTGACCCATTTTTGCACTAAAAATCTACCTTCTGAAGAAAGCCTTTCCCAATCCTCCTAAATGTTAGTGGCTTTCCTTTGTGGATTTATCTACATTTCATACTGTTATGTCCTTTTTCCCATAATTGTTTGCATATTTTCTCTCATGTTAGACTGCAAGTTCCTTGAAAGCAGGAGCTGCCTTTTGCTTTTCTTTTCATCCTCAGCTCTTAGCACAGTGTCTGGCCACATGAATGTATATTTTATAATTGCGTATCAGATGACTAACTTTCTAATTGGCTGATCACTTTTCCCTTTGGAGGCTAGGCTATGGCTCCAACTTTGAAGACTTATTCTCTATACGGTATTATGTTTTCTTGTCCCTCTTGTATTCTTCCTGGCATATTTTCAAGCTAAAGACTAGTAGAGATTCATATTGCAAAAGAAAATTAAGCAAATTCGTTAATAATCTTCTACTTACTCTTTCCTCATACTGTTGTACTATTGTCAACATCCTGTGGAGTTTCACTAGTCTTGCATCGATCTTTGAGTAAGCTCTTAGCTTTTTTATATTTATGTATATTTATTTTTATATATGTTTATATATGAATAGTATGTAGTTATATGTAAATAAGAGCTTACTTATAAAACACTTAGCATAGTATCTGGCCCACAATAGACACTTAATAAATAATAAATGCTTATTTTCTTGTTCCCCTTTACTCCCCCTGGCATATTCTTAAGCAAAGATTAATGGTAAAGATTCATATTGAAAATTAAATTAAACAAATTCAATAATAATCTGCTCACTCTTTCCTCATATATACTATTTGGTTGTTTTGTTTTTTACTTAGTTTGTGCTCTTATATATCAGGCCTTCATTGTAGATTTAGTCATTTTTAGTCATGTCAGACTACTTGTGATCTCTTTTGGGATTTTCTTAGCAAAGATGCTAGAGTGGTTTACCATTTCCTTCTCTTGCTCATTTTACAGATGAGGAAACCAAGGCAAATAGGATTAAGGCACTGGCCCAAGGTTAGACAGCTAGGAAGTGTCAGGATGGATTTGAAGCTGGATACTATGATTTTGCCACCTAACTGTCCTATCATTGTTAATAAATGAATCTAGATCTTCACTCTCTCTACCTAGAGGCATCTAGAGGCCACTGCAGTAAGATTTGACTAGGAATCAGGATGACTTGAGTTCAAAACTTGCTGTTGGGCACAGTAGTGTGACTAAATAAGTCACTTAACTGCTATCTGCCTCAGTTTATTCAGTTGTAAAATGGAGACAAAAATGGCACCTTCCTTTCAGAGTTG